>NW_024425563.1:83604795-83715892 GCF_017311325.1 Ursus maritimus
TTGTCCCCCCCCCCCCCCCCAGTTGCCCAGGGGTCAGTCATAAAGAGTGAGTGTTGATTACTAAAAGCAAGGTGGTTGCAAATTGGGGGAAATTAAAAAGTGAGACCAGAGTTCTTTTTTTTGCCTAAGACTGAGCTTCCTCTTCAGCTTGCTTTCTGCGAACCTCGGGGTAGCTAAAAGAAAGTTTTGTCAGGATATATGTTTTTCTCATTCGAACCTCTAGCTTTCTCCAAGGTATGTGGGACTTTCACGTGTGTTTAAAGGAAAAAAATCGCAGGCAGGCGAGTAGTCCATAGTCAAATCAATCAGCCTGAGTATCTGCCCTTCTTCCTATCTTCCACTTTTTCCAAAACAACTTCTTGAACAGTGAGAACCTAAATCTCATTTCTGTGTTGTGTATAGGTATTTTTACATTTTTCTCTCCCTTTCTTGGCTGCCCCCCTGGCTTGATGCCTCTATAATGAATATTAAACAAGTCTCGGAAATGTACTGAAATAAAAGCAGTTTCTCTCTGGATAATGATAATAACTGCTTGTTTTCCTCAAGGAAGGGCACGTTTGGAGGCATGCTGCTGGCTTTAGGAGTGGTTAAGCAAGGTTCCGAAGGGGTGGATCCCGGTGGAACAAAGATTAAGGAGGAAAGGGTACTTTATAGAGTCTCTGGGATAGATTTGGTTTTCTAACCAACATTTAATATCAGAATAGTGATGTGTTTTGCTTCCTTCTTCCCACCCCTTCACCCCCAACCAGTCATTATATTTTGGAGGGAACAGATTGAGAAGTACACAGGCTGCTACACAGGTTGTTCTGAATGTTCCTGAAACACGAGTAACGCGTTTGGACAACGGACTCAGAGTGGCCTCTGAAGACTCTGGCCTCTCAACATGCACCGTAAGTGATTCCAGCAACCACTGTTTAGGTGACCCCTCAGTAGGAGAGAGCAGATGATTTTAATCTCAGCTTTTTATTGGCTGGTGGTGGTTGAAAAATAGTGACAGTTATTTTGCTTTCACAGATGACTCTCACTTGTGAATCTTCCGGTGACGCTTTCATAGCAAGTGCATATGTACCTTGTTTAAGGGTCTACATCTGGTTCTTATAGCCTGTTATTGTGTTATTATTAGTAGTGTTGATAATGGTGAAAGGAGTACATTCTCTGGGCTACTCTGTGCCAGCTGTTCTTACATATACTGTCTTATTTGATCTTTAAAATAATTCTTTGTAGTAGGCGCCATCACACATATTTGAGGGGCAAGTTCAGAAAAGTTAAATGGTTTCGTCCAAGCACACAGCTAATATATGACAGAGCCAGGATTTGAACCTAGGTTTTCTGACAATCTCTATAATGTTCTTTATACTGTAGTTGTTAATTGACTGTACTAACAGGTTGGGCCAAAAATCTGGGTCCCCTGTGAGACTGGCAAGTAGATACTTTAGCACCCAGCAGCAGCTCGACGACCAAAATTTTAAAATCTCATAGCTCATAGGAATGTGTTGTCAATCCACTGAAGTCAAGAAAACTTTAGAGTTAGGATTGGAAAGCATTTGTCAAAAAAAGGAAGGAGATTGCCCCCTCTCCCCACTTCCATTCCCCCAGAAGAAAGAAAATGATGTTTTATTTTTTTTGCTTGATTACTTTAAGGTTGGGCTCTGGATTGATGCTGGAAGTCGGTATGAAAATGAGAAGAATAATGGCACAGCTCACTTTTTGGAGCATATGGCTTTCAAGGCAAGTTTTAAGACTTTATAAAAATATGTTGTCTTTGAGAGGCATTATGCAGAAAGTCCCAATCTAAGGCAAGGATAACTATTTCAGTAGTAGATGTGTGTGTGTGTGTGTGTGTGTGTATACACACACCCCTAGAGTATATATATGTGTGTGTATATATACTTTAATATATATTAAAGATTTATTTGAAAAAAAAAAAGATGTATTTGAGAGACAGCATGCATGTGTGCATGTGCACATGGGGTGGGGAGGGTAGGGAGAGGGAGAGAGAATCTCCAGCAGACTCCCCACTGAATGCAGAGCCCCACTCAAGGGATCTATCTTATGACCCTGAGGATGATGACCTGAGCTGAAATCAAGTTGGACGGTTAACCGACTGGGCCATCCAAGCGCCACCAGTAGTATAGTCTATTTTATTTATTAAATCTTTTCTTTTTTTCCACAATAATTACCTGAAATAATTACTGAAAGTTGCTTTGTAGAGCTAAAACAAGGATTTTCTCTTGGAATGTAAGGGTCATCTGTAAGTATACCAGTGTTTTTGAGGCCCAGTGCACTTTATTTTTATTTCTAATTTTTAAAAAAAGTTTATTTATTTATTTAACAGAGCTCAAGCAGGGCCAGTGGCAGGCAGAGGGAGAGGGAGAAGCAGGCTCTCCGCTGAGCAGGGAGCCCGACACAGGGCTGGATCCCAGGACCCTGGGATCGTGACCTGAGCTGAAGGCAGATGCTTAACGGACTGGGCCACCCAGGCGCCCCCCCCGCCCATGCACTTTAGAAATCAAATTTGGCCCTTGCATGAAACTGACAAAGGAAGGTATCATAATTTTCTTTTTCTTTTTTGTTTCAGGGCACCAAAAAGAGATCCCAGTTAGATCTGGAACTTGAGATTGAAAACATGGGTGCTCATCTCAATGCCTATACCTCCAGAGAGCAGACTGTATATTACGCCAAAGCATTCTCTAAAGACTTGCCGAGAGGTACTGTCGTTATGTGTAGTGCAGATAGGTAATTTTCACAAGTTCAAAAATAATGTAGTACTGTTTTTTGCTGTCTGTTGTGAAAGAGTAACCCTCAGAAATGTGAAAAAATGAATCAAACTCCGGGTGAGGGGGCACCTATTTTTATTTTTTTCTGTGAACATGATAAAGGGTATCAAATAGGTGCAAGCTGCAAGACTTGTACAAAGCAGGCCCTAACACTTGATTCAAAAATACTTTCTCCAGAGCCATATGTGTGTAGTGAAACATTTTTAATGCCTTTGCAGTCTGTGGATGATTTCCTTTGCTGTGCAGTTTTTTAGGGTGAGGTAGTCCCACTTGTTTATTTTTTATTTTGTTGCTTTTGGTGTCAGTTCAAAAACAAAAAATCACTAAGACCTGTGTCAAGGTACTTTACTGCCTGTGTTTTCTTCTAGGAGTTGCATGGTTTCAGACCTTACGTTCAAGTCCTTAACCCATTTTTAGTTACTTTTTGTATATTGTGTAAGACAGTGGTAGCTTCTTTTCTTTTTTTTAAAGATTTTAAAAATTTATTTGATAGCGCACAAGCAAGGGAGTGGCAGGCAGGCAGGCAGAGGGAGAGGGAATAGCAGGCTCCCTGCTGAGCAAGGAGCCTGATAGGGGGCCCAGGACCCTGGGATCATGACCTGAGCCGAAGGCAGACACTTAACCGACTGAGCCACCCAGGTGCCCCAAGATAGTGGTAGTTTCATTCTTTTGCATGTGGCTGCCCAGATTTCCCAATAGCATTTATTGAGGAGATTGTCCTTTCCCATTGCATATTCTTGGTTCCTTTGTTTTAAATTAATTGGCCGTACATGTGTGGGTTTATTTCTGGGTTCTCTGTTCTGTTATATTCATCTAGGTATCTCTTTTTGTGCCAATACTATACTGTTTTGACTACTGTAGCTTTGTAATACAGTTCGAAATGAGGGAGTTTTGATGTCTCCAGCTTTATGCTTTCTCAAGATTCCTTTGGCTATTTGGGATTCTTTTGGTCATTTCATACAAATTTTAGGATTCTTTGTTCTAATTCTGTGAAAAATGCCATTGGAATTTTGATAGGGATTGTACTGAATCTGTAGATTGCTTTGGGTAGTAATGGACATTTTAATATTCTTCTAATCCATGAGGATGGAAGAGCTTTCCATTTACTTGTGTCATCTTCAGTTTCTTAATGTCTTATAGTTTTCAGTTTCTTTTTCCCTCCTTTGTAAGTTTAATCCTAGATATTTAATAGATATTTAGTTCTTTAATTCTTTTTGATGCAGTTGTAAATGGGATTGTTTTCTTGGTTTCTGCTAGTTCATTATTAATGTATAGAAATGCAACAGATTTTTGTACTTTGATTTTGTATCCTGCAATTGTACTAGATTTATTAATTCTAAAGGTTTTTGATGGAGTCTTTAGGGTTTTCTGTGTATAATGTGTTGTCTGCAAATAGTGACAGTTTTGCTTGTTTCTAATTTGGATACCTTTTATTTCGTTCTCGTGTAATTGCTCTGGTTACTAGGTTTTTTTTAAAATTCCCTGTTCTATACAAAAACAACTACCACCTGCAAGTAAATAAAATAAAAATTTTATAACATGGTAGTCTAACTTGCATTACAACTAATTAAAATGACAACAGTGAGGAGGGTGTGTTGAATTGCAAAAAACATTGTTAAGGTTCTTAATGATTTCCTTGAAAGGTTTTACCCTAGGACTAGTTAAGGACTAGGAACAGAGGGTAGGCCAGACTACTTTAAAGGATTGTTCATTCTAGCTCGTCCCTCTCCTTTTTTTACACAGGGAATAGCAGGGAAAGCAAAAAAAGAGGACTAGAGAAAGGACAAGACAAGGTAGAAGGCCATTTTTTTTTCCTCCTGGCTTTTGGTTGGGAAGGACAGAGCCCCTGCCGGTGGCAGTGGCAAAGCCTGGGAGCTCCTTGAGGAATCCGCAGTGAAGTGCTCTCTGAAGCAGCTCATTTTCTCAGGGTTTGCTTGAGGTTTTTGTCCCCTCAGTTGGGTGAAGCCTGGTGTATGAGGTAATAATGTGATGTTTAGACTAGCAGTCTCCAAACGTTTACGATCACCCAGCCTTATTGGTAAGAGATGTGATTATATATCAGTATAGGTATATTTATAAATTAAATACATGTACTACTATAGAATATTAAATATACATTAAAAAGAAAGATTCTGATTAAAACATAAATTCCAGGAAATATGAACTCCCAGTTGAGCAAACCCCAGTCTAGACTACCAATCCCATATAAGGAGAGTCTTCACACAGGATTCCTTGTCCTCCCGTCTTTGGACTCTTCGTCACGCATCATGGCCTCTGGTTCTCGTCCGGACAGATGGTTTTTGTTTGGTCTTACGGATAATTTTTTCCCTTTGGTCATGATCTCTGCCCCAGCTTACTTTGGTCTAGCAGTCTTTTTCCTCATGTTGGGCAGTCTAGAGGTAACTATTATAGTTGGAATGTAACAGAATTGCTTCTGAGACAAGGACCCTTAAAGTGAACCTAAGACGAGGAACAAAAGTTTGCAGTAGAGAAAAAAAAAAATGAAACTAAAGATTATACATGTTTAAAATTTACTAAAATTTAGATCGTGATTGCAACTATGTACTCATTCTTGAAGAACAGATTAGGTTTTTCCTTTTTGGAGAAGTATGTAATTTTTCTGATGAAATTGCTTAACGGCATAGTAGGGTATCTTTGAGTTCAATTTTGGCTTTTTGCAAATTAGGGTCATTCCTGTATAAATATTTAAGGGCTTCATCAGTTTTTCCCAAGAGTCACTTTTAATCTTTGGGATACCTACCCTTTTCTTCATGTTAACTCTGCATCTCTGTTAGACCATCATTTATCAGTGATTTTGCTAATGGTGAGACTACAGCCAACATGGATCAAAAGGGTAGAAACAGACACTGGGATTAAGTTAAGTGGGGAAGGATATTTGAGAAGACTCATTCTGTAAGTGGTTCATTGGGGGCAGAGTTTAGATTATGCCGTTTCTTGCCTTTCTGTAGCAGCCTCACTGTTGCGGGAACCGGGGTAGCAAATACTTGGGCGCTGTGGATCCTCTGTAGGTACCTCGATGTTCTAATGCAGAACAATATACGCTCATTTGCAGATTCTGTGGCATGTTTGAAGTGGCAGAGTCATTACAAGTGTTGTGGGGACCTTTGACAAATGTAGGAATTTTCCTCAAGTTCTTCTGTACCACAGGGGGCTTATATTTTATATTTTTAATTTTAGGTATATTCAATGTATAGAGAAGTTTGTTTCTTCCTACTTTTAGTCAAAATCAAATGATGCTCAGTGTCATGGTTTCTGATGCTAGTTTAATAGATCTTAATATTGAAAATTAAGATTCTTGGTGTTTCTTCTGTTTTATTTTCAATTAGCTGTAGAAATTCTTGCTGATATAATACAAAACAGCACATTGGGAGAAGCAGAGATTGAACGTGAGCGTGGAGTAATCCTTAGAGAGATGCAGGAAGTTGAAACCAATTTACAGGAAGTTGTTTTTGATTATCTTCATGCCACAGCTTACCAAAATACTGCACTTGGACGGACAATTTTGGGACCAACTGAAAATATCAAGTAGGTACAATTCTCAAGATTTTTTTTTGGAGAAAAATTTGAGTTTTGAAAATTAACATTCAGAAACATTCAAAAAGTGTGTTTCAAAATGTAATTTCTTCCTCCCTGATAATCCAAATGAAATTGTGGTTAGCTACATTTTAGCCCCACCTAACTCGCAGGTGTCTGGGCTCATGGATATTACTGACATAACAAGTAATGGTATCAAGCTTTTTTCTTGATATATAAAAGTTGAAATTGTTTTGATACTTGTTGCCTATATCCCATTTCTGACTGCAGTTAAGTTAGAGCCTTTAAAGTCCAATTTAATGTCAGGTGTATTATTTTTAGTTTCCCTTTATATTGCTTTTCTTACTCCATTTACAGATCTATAAATCGTAAGGACTTGGTGGATTATATAACCGCACATTATAAGGGGCCAAGAATAGTCCTTGCGGCTGCTGGAGGTTAGTCGATTTCCATTTCTGTATCTGTTTTAAACACAGTCATAGATAGTTGTGCTTATTAGTTTGATCGTGGTGGGACATGTCCTGGGATTTATTATTTACCAAGCAAATTGTTTCATATGCTGTTTAAGGGGAATGTACAGCACTGAAAATAGACTTTTCCTCTGTCTTCAGTAGAGGGTTTTTTTTGAAATAGAAAAACTTACAGAAGTGTACACATGGAATGGAATTTACTTGCAAAGAAGGGGGCAAATGAGCAAATTCGGTGATAATGACATTTGGGAGGTGTACTATAGTTTGGGAATCTTTTGAGATTTTAAATTATTTTTTGAGAACCAACTCTATCCTTGGTCAGGCATGAAATGGGTATGTTATGTTGTTCATTCTTTGTTTATTCATTCAGTAGAGCTGATTACTGAAAAGGGGAACTATATAGGGAACCACTTAGAGTGTTTAATGGGAATCCAAACATACAGGTGGCATCAGGACAAGGCTTCCTTGGGGACACGTTTGAAGCTAGTGAATGAAAGATAATTGCCATTAGATTCTGCTGGATTTCCTGGCAGTCTGAAATTAGGCAAACAGTACACTTCATTGGGTTTCCAGGTTTGTTTTCTCTTTGGTATTTTTATGGTAAAGCAGAGTTAGATGGTGTTCTTTTGTGTAGATTTAATTTTTCTCTCTTTAGAAATGACAATAAATTAAAATTCTAGTTGCCCTGGATAGACTTCTGAGCTAATTACTTGGGATTAATGGAGAAAATGAAAATGAGGGTTAAGTCTAACATGTTATTCATTGGCCTCTGAAATGAAATCATGTTACCTTTGTAAGAGTGCACTCTGAGTTGGAATATCTTACACTTCATGGCCTGTCCTGTATTAATCAGCATTTTGTATTTTGATACATAAGTGATAATGAGCCTTATAAACAATGGCTTCTTAAATTCAGTGAAAAAGACCAGACCTAGCTTTGTTAAAAAAAAATTATTGGCTCCCTGCCTTTTGGATAAGGATGCACAGAGGTCTGGAGCGGGAACTGAGTATCTGGAATAGCATATCAGGAGGGCTGTAGGTGAAGTTAATAGAACCGGGGAAGTTGGTGGTGTCACGTGCTGAGAACTGTGTGCGTGTCCACAGTGGAACATCAGGGCCTTCCTGTTGTTTCATCACCCTCTGGATTGATAGCCAAGGTGGCTCTCCTACACAGTGCTTCTGAAAACAGGCAGTCATATGTGGTCTTGTTTATACCACAGATTTGTTTGGGAAATATGGGTGTAAGTTGTGCTTTTATGTTCTAAAGGAATGTTTCATATAAAGAACCTTCATGGCAATATTTTTCAAAGCGCTTGCCGTATGCCTAAATTTGTTTTCTAAGTTTGGCTTTGTGTTTAAGAATCCCTCACTGAATCTGTTCGGGTCATAAGTTTGAATAGTCATGTATGTAGACTTCCTAGGTTTTGGATGGTCAACAGTGAATGTTTGGATAGCTATGGATTTATTCAGAAATTTAGATGACATTTTGTTTCTGAATTCTGATAGCAGAGCTAACAGAACAAAGCCCATACTTATAGTCTTTTCTACTTAAAAAAAAAATGAACTGAAAAGTGATTTTGCTCAATTTGCATTCTAGGACTTTTAGTGATATAACATAATTCTGTATAGAATGTGGTATTTTCAAGCTGTCTTACCCTTAGCTGTGAATTTGTTCATGAAAACTGTTAATTGTTCTACAGACAGAGAAAGCTGTGGAACGCCAAGCCTCATAACAGCGAGGAGAAAGTGTGCTGTGTGGGCTCACTCTCTAATGGCTTTTGCCACATTATACCACCTGGAGCTTACTGTAAAACAAAGGTAGTTGTCTGCTTTAGATTGTGCTGCTACGAGATATATGAAATATTTTCCTTCAATTTAGGAGTTTCCCATGATGAACTGCTTGAGTTAGCAAAGTTTCACTTCGGTGACTCCCTGTCCACACACAAAGGAGAAATACCAGCTCTGCCTCCCTGCAAATTCACAGGAAGTGAGGTAGGGCAAGCCTCCTTAGCTAGTGTTTAGCCCTTTGGGTTTCTTGTATTTATGAATGAGTGTACAAAATGTGCTCATTTCTAACATGAGTAAAATGGAAGAAACCAGAGGCTTAAATTGAAAGAAAAAGGGAAGAGGATGAATTCACGTGCTTATATTCCATAGTATTTAACCACCTCTCTCCTAAGGAAGCAGGATTTTGAGGGGAATGTCATAATTTGCTTTTTGTGCTTTTTCTTTGACATTATGCCCGTTTATATATTTTGAGGTATGGAAATGTATTTTTAAAACCCCCCAAATTTTGACTTTCACGTCAGGTTTACTCTTCAAGTTCTGCCCAGAGTACCCTTCTGGGAGTAGCTATTAGAGAACTTGCAGAGCATCGGCTACTTGTCAGCTATAGCCTGCAGCTCATCGGTGGCCTCCTCTGCCACATCAGGGAGGAGGCTCCAAGGAGTACCCGGGAGAGGTCTGCTATTGGCGGACGCGTAGAACTGTGTAGCATCGGTGGTGCAAGAATATGAGTTATGTCAGTATTAGAGTATTACTGATCTCTACCGGGAAATAATCATCTCATGGCTATGTCTATACTATCTCAATAGGAGATGTTTTGGTGAAGTTTTCTTTCTAGAACTCAAGAAATTTTTCCGGATTAGACTGTTCAGCGTAATGTGGCGTGATTAAATCATCTTTCTTGTTAAAACCCATTACGTGGTGCGTGTCTTAACCAGAGTTGTGTTTCCTTCGTCTTAACTAGATTCGAGTGAGGGATGACAAGATGCCTTTGGCGCATCTTGCAGTAGCTGTGGAGGCCGTTGGTTGGGCACATCCAGATACAATCTGTCTAATGGTTGCAAATACACTGATTGGCAACTGGGATCGCTCTTTTGGAGGAGGAATGGTAAGTGATTTAAAAAAAAATTTTCCCAGGGGCGCCTGGGTGGCGCAGTCGTTAAGCGTCTGCCTTCGGCTCAGGGCGTGATCCCGGCGTGCTGGGATCGAGTCCCACATCGGGCTCCTCCGCTGGGAGCCTGCTTCTTCCTCTCCCACTGCCCTGCTGTGTTCCCTCTCTCGCTGGCTGTCTCTCTGTCACATAAATAAATAAAATCTTTAAAAAAAAAAAATTTCCGTAATAAACGACAAGGTAGAGCTCTATACTGCGAATTGACTTTTAAAATATAAACTGTGATCCTGGATTGCATCCTGGGCCAGAAAATTTTTTGTGTGGGTGCCGTAAAGTTTGTAAGTTGGATAAGTAACAAAATTTGAGTAAGGATAGAATTCATTAATAGTACCATATCGATGTTAATATTGTTTTAATGATCATATGGAGGTTAATTTCCTGGTTTTTCAGAAGTGTACACAAAGCATTTAAGGGTAAAAAAGCATCAGATCTTTCCGTGTACTCTCAAACAGCTGAAAAAATTTGTTAAAGAGAATGATAAAAAACATGGTAAAGTAACAGTTCTTAGGGAATTTGGATAAAGGGAATTCCTTGTACTACTTTCATAACTTTTCTGAAATTACTTCAAAGTACAAAATATGTTTGTACTCAGATTCAACAAAATAACACTTCACGTAAATATCTTAGGCTTCGCGTGCAATAGAATTTCAAATCTTTTAAGCACACACAGCCAAGAGCCCTGAAAATTGGGCTGATGACAGCAGTGAATCACCCTAGAAGTGGAGCAGCTACTATGTTAATTGTAAGGTTTTATTGCTTTTACATCGTGCATTTCTCTGGGGATACGCTGGGCTGGTGAGAGAAGTAGGGTTCTTAGTCTCGTTGAATTTTAACTTCTTGAGCTGTTGCTAGATGGAAACTCTACCTGTTGGGACATTCACTGTTGGCCACAGAACTCATTTTTCTTTCTGGTAATTTGGGCACGTATTCCTACAGTTCTCTTGGACAATGTTTTCCCTTACAGACTCTATCTAGCAAGCTGGCCCAGCTCACCTGTCACGGCAACCTCTGTCATAGCTTCCAGTCCTTCAACACTTCCTACACAGATACGGGATTGTGGGGAATCTATATGGTCTGTGAACCAGCCACCATTGCAGACATGCTACATGTTGTTCAAAAAGAATGGTGAGAAAACAAATCTTGCTTAGAATTCATATTTTAAACTAGTTTCCTCCTCACACGGTTGGTGATTGGTTTTGATGGTGATGTTAGCATTTAATCAAGAGAACAAGACTGAAGAGTAGCAGTTGTTGCCATGTTTTTAAAGATCACAGAGGTTTCTTCTAAGTCTCATGTGAAGCTAACTGTATCCTATAGGAAATTCTTAATCTTTAAGAAGCAGATTACTTCAGAAGGAAGATCCTAAAAGTTTGTTTGGAAAGTATCTTTACACGTTTTCTGGCTTGGAAAGGAGGTGTTAGCCAATGAATCCGAAGTTGCCGCTGCTAAAAGAAAAATGCAGTGTTTTACCCCTAACTGGTGCCTCGAGACAGAGGCAGAAGCCCACGCTGCTTGGAGAACTTCCTTAGCTCTGGTTCCTCTCTTCCTCTTAAATGGCTTACAGGTCTCTAAATCTCATCAATGGGGGGGGGTGTATTTGTTAATTTAATTAGTAGGCTTAAATTAGACTCCGCTGGATTCTTTTGAGAAACCAGTGGCCTCCAGACCTATCCTGGGCATATCGGATCCAAACACGGGGATTGGTGAAGTATTTCTCAAAATGTGGTCAGCCTGCTTTCACGTTGGATTGAACCTCTATCTGTAATCATACTATTTTTGAGAAATTAACGATACCAGGAAAATAAGGAATCAGTAACATTTTAGCTTTTGTGTAGCTACTGGGATCATTAAAATTTCAACTTTTCATTAAGTTGAAATCCTAATCCCTTGTATGTTGTGCAGTTCATAGACTACAGCATCATATCTTTGAGCTATTAACTCAAAAAGCACATAACCTTTTCAAACTAGTAGACATGTTGATTTTTCCCAATGGTTTTAGGATGCGACTCTGTACAAGCGTAACTGAAAGTGAAGTTGCACGAGCCAAAAATCTTCTGAAAACAAACATGTTGTTGCAACTTGACGGTAAGAGTAGAGACCTACATTCTACTTTCAAAGGGTTGATCTGTATTCCAATACTTAGTTTTTCCTTCTCTTTTAAACAGGGTCCACCCCAATCTGTGAAGATATTGGTAGACAAATGCTATGCTATAACAGAAGAATTCCCATCCCTGAGCTTGAAGCAAGAATTGATGTAAGCTATCTTTAGATACTGTAGGCACTTGTATAAAAGTTTCTTGTTACAAAAGCTGAAAATATGTATCATAAATCCCTGCTTTAGTTCTAAAAAGTTCTAGGTATAGACTCTGTCTTTACTACACAAAGCTCTGAATGCTGGTGTCGTCTCTATTTCAGGCTGTAAATGCTGAGACAATTCAAGAAGTGTGCACCAAATATATTTATGATAAGAGTCCAGCTCTTGCTGCTGTCGGTAAGCCCGGCTCCTTTTCTCTCCTGCACACGGTGCCTAAGTACTTGGCTTTTATTCAGTTTTAACTATCTTCTTTTAATCTTTAGGTCCCATTGAACAACTGCCAGAGTTTAACCAGATTCGCAGGAACATGTGCTGGCTTCGTGATTAAAATGCTCCTACTCAAAATATTTTGAACATGTATATTTATAACGCTAACAGATGTGCAAGTTTTAAGCTACCAGTCCCTAAAGAAAAAAATAAAAACATATATACTTGGAAATTTGAATGAAATGCTGCATCTGACTTTGAAAGGATAAGACCACCACATTGAACGGTAGATCAGCACACTTTCAAATTACCACTATAATTTTAAGAATGAAAATGTGTACAATATTTTCAGTTTTATTATAAAAATGCACACACAACAAAGATTGTCATAAGTCATTTCTTGGCTCTACTTGCATTCAGCACCTGCTCTTGAGCAGCTTTCTTTGCTTTTACCATCTCGACAAGTTCCTAGGAAGGCAGAAAGGGGTTGGCACAGAGGTCAGAGCTGGCATGCTTTCCTAGCACTGGCTTGTGCACGTATGCAAAACATTCAGAGAGGGTAAGTCTGTCATTAAGACACCACTGACGAGGCTGATGTGTGCTAAGGGCCAGAGCTAGAAAGCCGCTCAGGTGAAACGGTAATGGACTCGAAACACGGCTCACCTTGTATCGCTTCATGCAGTCCTTCTTTGTGCGGCCAGGCACTGCTGCTGCTATTTTTTCCCATCTTTCAGGTGTATTTACTGGGTACGTTTTTAAGGCTTGTTCCAAAAGCTTCTGTTCTTCTGTTGTCCAAGGGGTGAAATCTGTGCACGGACCTGTTTAAGAAAGATTTGTATTTGAAAAATCTTAGAAAATTCTGTTGCAGTGCCCTCCCGGAAGAGTCCTGGTGCATGGTTATCTTGGTCAGTGGCCATTCAAAGCTGTGGTAATTCTGAACAAACTTTAGAGATGAAACACATGAAAATCTCTAAAGTACTAAATGAGAGAAGAAACTTAAAACTGCTCACATCCCCCCAAATATCTCAGAGGTTTTTTGTTTTAAGCATAGTCAGAAACACCTGCCTCGTGTTGCTCATCTCTTACAACCTAACACTGTCCTCACCAGACGGGCTGGCTGAAAAACACAATCACAAGTCGTACGAGAGCTGCCTCAGACTTTCAGGTGGGTGAGACCTTGAAAAACATTCTCTTTCTACACTGGAGGAAAGAGCCTAACAAAATTAAGCCAAGTGCCCGAGATTTCAGTGCTCTAGGGGCATCGGATTGTGTGTTCCAGTGTGGCATTTCTGACATCCATCGACTAAATTCTTGTGGAGCTAATGCTAGTAAGAACCTCTATTAAACTAACCCCTTTGTGCTTGACAAGACCTCTCACACACTATCAGAAACAAATGTAGGTCTTCCTAAGGATGTAAAGATTACACATCACAAACAAAACAAAAACGTTAAATGGTTAAAAAGCTGAAGTCAGCTTTTAAATTCCAGGAAGCCCTTAGTGGAATTTCGTTTCACTGGTCTCAGGCCCACATTTAACACCATAGATTGAATTTATTTCCTCTCTTGGAAAAAAGATAAAGGACACAAGGAGCAGGAAAATAAAGCCTTTAGAAGTGCCCTCCAAGTGTCCTGGAACTTCCCTTTGTTACTTAACCTTAAAAGAGCCTAAATAATGCCCAGCCTAGACCAAAAAAACCAAAATCACCCCAATGATTTTTGCAACGACAGTAGGATTTTTTGCTCTTTATAGCATAAGCCTCTTTACTATTTTCATACTGAAATTTTGGGATAATAAACCAGATTAAGAATACAGGAAAAGTGGGACTTCGAGGATAGGTTATCATTTGATAGGTTATCAAATAGAGTTAGTTAATACCAAAACATGTATTTGGAACTGTGATTTGGAAGGCCTATCCCAAGATTAGTTTAGGGAAGAACAGACTGATGGCTCACAAATGCATCAAGTGAAATATAACTTTTCCCATCTTTGTTGTCAGCCACACAGAAAAAAAAGTTCGTACCCCAAATGTATACATGGACAAAAGTTTTACAAACGATACCACTTATGTAAGAGGTGTAATGCTCTCTGA
This sequence comes from Ursus maritimus, assembly GCF_017311325.1. NCBI lineage: Eukaryota > Metazoa > Chordata > Mammalia > Carnivora > Ursidae > Ursus > Ursus maritimus. Next base: position 83,619,164 of record NW_024425563.1, read on the forward strand.
TATTTTCTGTTCATGACCCATCTGTGGGTCACAGTTTGCAGTTTGAAACACACTGGTCCAGGGAAGAACACCCAGGACAATGTGAGCACCCTAACAGGTTTTAACTAAGTTTTATTTTGAAATGAAGATTCCCTGTACATGCTCCCCAGGTTCCCCAAATCTGAACATTTTTACCACGCTTGTTTTTTCTCTGTACATTAACAGACATAATTTATTCTGAACCATGTAAAGTTGTAGACACGATGCCCTTTACTCCTTAACTTCATTTTTCCTTAAAAACAAGAACATTATAGTGTATTTTTCAAAATCAGGAAATTAACCTTGATAAAATACTATTATCTGGTCTGTAGACCTCATTCAAATTTCAACTGGCCCGATATCCTTTAATACTGATTTGTAAAGTCTGGTCAACAAAACAAAGCCCGCCCCTCCCCTAATGCATCTGAAATGGAAGAACTGCACTTCTCAGTGGTGTCGGTGAGGTCAGTCTAGGACGGTCCTAGAAATGCTTCCTTTCCACCTTCTAGTCTGTGAAAACACTTTATTTTCCAGTTATTCTGACCATAGACCCCGGGTCTTGTCTGTCACAGTGTGAGTACATGCCTAGCATTTTCTAAAGAAAAACGATCTCATTACCTTCAAATCGTTCTGAAGGTGTTGCATTGTCTGCTTGAGGCACCACTCCATGTTCTTTTTTAAATTTATCAAAAGCCTTTTTGTTTATGTCGTCTTTTTGATGAGGGTCTGAGAAATGAAAAAAGAAATATATCACAGATCATCTCATTTAGTCTTTCATTAAACTGCACAGTTTATTTTAAAAATACGTATTCAACGTAGCAAAGAAACTAAGATTTGCTCACCAAGTTTTTGAAGACTCTTTGCTTTGCCAATAACATCTTTGGCAGTTCTCTTGACTCCAGAAGAAGAGTGTATGTTCATGTAATTCGCGATAACTTCCCATCTAGAGACAGCGATGTAAGTTAGAGGGTAAAATGCCCAAATAAAAGCTAGAATGAATCTTCCATCTGTAATGCATGGGGTTAGCTATAATATCTACAGAATTAGCTCTGCTGGTGGTCTCATTACTCTAACCGGATTATAGCTTTTGCATTCTGTATGTTTAAACCAATTGTATATAATCTTGGTTTCAAGTCTATAAAAACCTTAACGATTTCTGTGTACAAACCAAGAGTAATAAGACCATACGTGAAGAGAGATTCTGCAAAGAGTTTTAGTTTCCCCTTCTATAGAAAGAGGGAGGCTGGATCTTGAAAGCTTCTTGAGTTCTAAACTCAGACTTGCAGTAAGTTTTGGTTTGATGTGGGAGTCAAGAAAGGAGGATTAAGACTAAGAGAAACTTGAACGCGATCTAATTCCCAGGACAAGCCATGATGGAGTAGGCCAGCGTGAAAGTCAAGGTTTATGTGTCATAAAATTTAATTTCCTGAGAAATCAGTGAAGCATCCTCCTGTACATGTGTTGGTGAAAGTGCAAAATCTTGTAGGTTCAAAATGCACTCTGCTTTTCACACTTCCTACCGTGGCACTGAATTCAGTGGAAGGAGTCTGTCTAGACTCAGGCATAACCCTGGAAGTTTCTGCTGCAACCAATGCTATTCGGGTGTTGTCTGCATTTTCCCTAGGCTCTAGTATGAGCTCAAGAGAAGTTTCATTAGGGGCGCCTGGGTGGCTCAGCTGGTTAAGGGTCTGCCTTCGGCTCAGGACCAAGCCCCACGTCCATCATGCTCCCCGCTGAAGAGGGAGCCTGCTTTTCCATCTCCCTCTGCCCCTCCCTCTGCTTGTGCTTTCATGAATAAATACAATCTTTTAAAAAAAGCTTCATTAAAACCAGTACCTTGAATTTGTTCCAGCAGGGAAGAGGTTCACAGCTTTTATCAGTAATTGCAGATCATCTTCTGACCAGTTTTTACTGCCATTTCCACTTCCACCAGTTGATTTCTCTGCATTCCTGGATGCTTGGCGCATTCGAGCCTCAGCTTCCTCTTTCTCTTTTCTAATTTGCTCATTTATTTCTTCTATCTACACAAATATCACGGGTAAGTCAGGGACTTAAAACATCTTGCTACACTCCCTCTCTGGCTGGGCTCTGTGGTTCTCACTTCTCAGCATCCTCCTGACAATGCCCTATAGGCCTCCCAGGCCAGCCCCGAAACCGGCCATCATCAGGTTTTCACTCTGGCTTTGCCTCACTCTGGCCTCCAGGCACCAAGAACCACCCTTGGCCTGACCGGCCTTGTATTCACGTCCTGTGACTTCTATTTGCCTCGGACACGACTTGTCAAGTCTACAGTCACTGGGTTATTCGCACATAAGGGCGATTTCAAACCTCTCTTTAAGCTCAAAGCCACTCTTTCAGAAGATAACCTCGTTTATTCTCCACCAAAAGGTAAAGGCATAGATAGTGGCCAGTGTTTCATCCTGAAGTTCCACCCTTTACACTGTTAATTCCAGTCTACCTTCAAACATGCACAAGCAAAAAACAAGAAAACCTTTACTTGGCCTTGTTGCTTCTGTCAACAGCTCTCTAGGGGTCATCTGTGACTTATTTCCCCTCTTCCAGCCCTCAGAACCAGTCACCCAGAGCCAGCGATTCCAGTGACTGCCATCATCCCTCACAGCCCAAGTCCTTCCAGTGAGAGTCTTAGAACTAGTCACACTTCTCTGGCGCATCCCGCCAACAAAAGCCAGACTGAAAGTACATTAACCTTTTGCTACTCAAACATCTGCAGTAATGGAAAATAGTCATCACGGTATTAAAAACCTGCTTAATTTGGCTCTACTTTTCCTAACCGTCTTCATCTCCCACTTCTCCCCCTTGCTGCTCCTACCTATATGTTAGGGTTCATGCTTTCCTCTGACCTTCGTCTTAGCACTGTCCATCCCTTCAAGGCTGGCTCGCACCCTTCACTGAGCCTTCCCTCACCACTCTGCCCTGCACTGGGAACTTTCAGACCCTCCATCTTCCGGTCCTCAGGCCTCTTCTCTTCAGCGTAACTGTTCCTGAACTCCTTTGAAGCAGCAAGAGCATGAGGCATTTTTGCAAACTACCTAGGCACAGTGCTATATATTGTAGGCACTAATACTTGTTACACTGAATTGAATTTCTGGGCCTGTTTCCTCATCTGTAAAATAAAAGGTGTACACTAGACAGAACATAGATTTCTTTTGGTTCTAAATGTTACTATCCTACAAAGATGCGCAAGGAATAGTCAAAACAATTATTTTTTCTAACAGTGACTTTGAAAAAACGATTAATATGCTATAGATACCCTAAATCAAATACATGTTACACAGTAACAACTTTACAGACTAAATCCAGTTTAAAGTAACAATAGCACTTACTGAAACATACCGGAGGACACAAAGAGAAAGGAGATTCCTTGCCCTTACTCGTACCTTACATGTGAGGTAGGGAAATAAATACTGAGGTGAAAGCAACACTATAAGCAGAATTAAATGCTAAATAAAGGTAGAAGTGATGTGTTCTATTACCTGTTTTTCCAGAGCAGCCTTTCCTACTTCTTTTGTAGATGATGTGAGTGTTTCATTCAAGCACTGTAAGCTAAAGGAAAAAAGGGGGTCAGACTTTATCCCAAGCCCAAGACAAGGCTTCAACAGCACTCCTATAGCTATACCTTGCTAGTTCAAGCCGATCACAAAGTTTTTCCACTTCTTCCATCATTTTAACCCGCTCTGCCTCATTGTCAGAGAAGTGATTCCAGGTCTAGAAGCACAAACACAAATATTTTTATCTTTTAAAAAACTACAGACACTGAAGAATATGTCCATAAACACAACTGCAAAATATTAAGTCCTCGAGAGATTCCTGCGGTGAGTGTACGGCCTTCTAAACATTAACAGCCATGCCCCCAGGCCCTCCCTGACCCTTTGGCAATAAAAAGCCATTACCAAGAGGATGGGGGGTCAGAAAAAAGGTGATGGTGTGGAAGATCGATCTCTGGATGTTATAAAAGAATGATTCCCCAGAGAACCACTTAAGAATCAAATTCTGTACGATGACTCAAAATTCTCTTTGTTGGGCTGCCTATTCTCTTTGTGCTTTAAATGTGCAATTATAGGGGCGGCTGGGTGGCTCAGTTGTTAAGCGCCTGGGTCCTGGGATCGAGCCCCACATCAGGCTCCCTGCTCAGCGGGAAGCCTGCTTTCTCCCTCTCCCACTCTCCCTGGTGTTCCCTCTGTCTCTCTCTCTGTTCCAAAAAAAAAAAAAAAAAAAAGGAAAGCTGAATAAAACCTTTAAAAAAAATAAATGTGTAATTAAAGATAATGTAATGTGTTAAGAACAGGGGGTATAAGAAAAATTATGATTAACTAACGAGTGTGTGCAATGTCTCCCATTCCTTAATGGAGACATTAATTAATTAATGTCCTTAATCCATGCACTCTGGCTCTCGCTAAGGTCCCAGTGCTGCTTTACTGCTGACCCTTCCCTAGTGTCTCAAAGCACTGCTGATTTTTTTTTTTTTTTAAAGATTTTATTTATTCATTCAACAGAGAGAGAGACAGCCAGCGAGAGAGGGAACACAAGCAGGGGGAGTAGGAGAGGAAGAAGCAGGCTCCCAGAGGAGGAGCCTGATGTGGGGCTCGATCCCAGAATGCCGGGATCACGCCCTGAGCCGAAGGCAGACACTCAATGACTGAGCCACCCAGGCGCCCCTGCTGATTTTCTTCCTACCTGTCTGGGTCGCTCCTTCCCAGGCTCTCTTCCTCTATCAGTACCTTCACTAGGGTGTTTGCATCCTCCACCCTCCTCCCTCTTAACCCTCTCTGGGTGATCTACTCACATGGTTCCTAGTGGCACTGAGACAGGGAAGACTTTAGTGATCTCACTCTTGCACTCCAGACTTGTACAGCCAACCACCCACTCAGAATTTCCATCTGAGCATCTCATGTGCTCAACATGCCCTAAACTGAAGTCAACTGGAGCAGGTGGGAATGGCAGTAAACAGTTCTGAACTCATCATTTCCTTTCAGCTTTTTCTTCTTTGTTTTCTATTTCACTGAATTATACCATCATCCACCCAGTGCCCCATGCAGGAAACCAGAACATACCTAAATCCTCCTTTATTAACCACCTCCAACATACAATCAGTGGCACACAGGCAGCAGTCTATCCCACCTCCCGAACACCGGTTCATTTCCTCCACCTTTTCTATTCCCACCCTCTCTCAGTTAAAGGCACAATACTCTCTTTCACCGGGATTATGGCAAAAGACTCCCGACTGTCTCTGCCTCTGGTCTTCTCTCATCATCCTGACTGAAACCAACCAACTCAGTAGCAGGTACGAACTAGCAAGACATGTAACGTCCTTCAAGACCCAGCTCCTTACCTCTTCACAGCTGCCTCTGGCTCGTTTAACCTGCGCTTCCTGGATCTCTGCCTTCCTCCCCTGCTCCCTGACCTCTCTCATCTCTGATCTCAAGCATACGCTGCTTCAGCTGGTTAAATCCTACCAGATCCAGGAAGCCCTCCTTGACTACATTTTTGGTACCTCTCTTGCTAGTACTCATCTTAAAGTGTTTACTTTTAATTCTCCACCATTAACCAGATTTCTGGAAGGTAAGGACCATATCATCATTATATCTACATCAATTGTAACTGCTTAGCACATAGCAAGTGCTCACCAGATATCTGATAAATGAATAATAACTCATCCTGGAAAGGAGCAATAAAACAGTTACCTAATGCCAGAACATTTACCCTCATTTATGCGACATCTCTAAGAACTATTCCAGCTTTCTACCTGGTCTTTCAGAGTCTTTGCGGATCTCTCATTACATGCCCATGTGCTAAGTACTACTGTGAACGATCTCATTTAAACTCCCTAATTCTATTAATAGGTACTGTTTCAGCTACTGTATAGGTGAGGAAACTGGGGCACAAAGGGGGTGAAGTAACCTGAGAGCCCACAGACAGTAAGTGTCTAATAGAGAATGACTTCAAACCCAGGCAGCTTGCTCTCAGCCCCAACTCTTTACCACTATGATAAAATGCATCCTTCTCAAAACAATTTTCTGGGTGAAATCTGAGGAAAATACTTCATTTTCTTCTATTTTGTTTCCTCTTACAGACCAAAAGCCTGAAGTGACCACCTGTGCTTGTATTTTGGTTAAACCTCCTTCAAAGCCTGCTGATGGGGCAGGTTAATTTCAATTATATTATATTAACTGAAGATTTAGGACGGCATATATTAAAATATAGATCCAATATCTAGGGCCTCTGGACAACGACATGAAAGAGAATGTTTCTGCACATAGTAAGCATTTATGGTACGGTATACAATACTGTCTCCCTACAGCTTGGCAGTTCATTAATTTATTCATTCAGTGCTATCTGATAAGGAACAATACTGGTCCCTGACTCTACCAGCTTCAAATGTTAAGAACAGCTCTTAGACAAAACTACATTTGAATACTTCTGGGATTTTTTGGTCAATCTTTTTCAGTGAAAACTATCTGAATGCAAGCTACCAGTACTCCCCCAAATGATATCCATTTCGATAAAAATGAAACCTTTCAGATTCCTAAAAGGAACCCAAGTTTAACTTCCAAAAGAACTTCTTCTAAGATAAATATTGATTTTACACCATTAAGGAAGCAACCAGCCAAAACCAAACTAAGGGACATCATCAGAACAAATGATCTGGTTTTTGCAACAAATGAATGGCAATGCGAGAAGGAGAGGAGATGGTGATGGTGGGGGGATCTGTTACAGACAACTGGGAGACACACAACTGGAGCCTTTGGAATGATTCTATTTAGATCCTAAGTTGAATAAACCACCCATACAAAGACATTGTAGGGATAATCAAAGAGATAAATGTGGACTATCAGAATACTGAGCAAGGTTTGTTTTTTTTTAGGTTTGAAAATAGCATGTTTATGTCAAAACACCAATTACCACATTTGCATACTGAAATATGCACACATGAAATTTTTTAAAAAGTGAATTTAAAAGCATTTAAGATCTTTAAATGAGATAAAATGTATATAACAGTTTAATTATATTTATATGGTATAAGAAAAGAAATACTAAGTTTAATCAGCAATTGGATTTGTTTTTTTTTTTTTTTTTTAAAGATTTTATTTATCTATTCGACAGAGATAGAGACAGCCAGCGAGAGAGGGAACACAAGCAGGGGGAGTGGGAGAGGAAGAAGCAGGCTCATAGCGGAGGAGCCTGATGTGGGGCCCGATCCCAGAACGCCGGGATCACGCCCTGAGCCGAAGGCAGACGCTTAACCGCTGTGCCACCCAGGCGCCCCAGCAATTGGATTTGTTACCTAGAGTTGGTTCTCACACAGTCTGACGTACCTTGCATGAGTTTCGAAGTTTTTGCCTTTCCTTCTTAATGGCTTTTTTCTGGATATCTTTTTCCTTCTTCGCCAATAATGCCTGTTGTCGAATTTCCTCCTCTTCTTTTTCTTTAGCTAACCGAGCAGCTTCTAATTCAGCTTGTCTTTGCTTTAATAATGGAAAATAAAATCATTTTAGTAAGAAAATTCAGATTTCTAAATGTCTATAATCTTATTCAAAAAATTCAACCTTTAAATTAGGAAAAAAGGGCACATGTCAATTTATTGAAGACTGAAGGTTAAACTGAGAAAAGCAGCTGGTACAGTTCTACATTTAGTAGTAATGTAAAACAGGCACATTAGAAATAAGCATAGTATTAAAGGAATATATATGTTTTTACTTAATAAAAATTTGCTGCAGGGGCGCCTGGGTGGCTCAGTCGTTAAGCGTCTGCCTTCGGCTCGGGGCGTGATCCCGGCGTTCTGGGATCGAGTCCCACGTCAGGCTCCTCCGCTGGAGCCTGCTTCTTCCTCTCCCACTCCCCCTGTGTTCCCTCTCTTGCTGGCTGTCTCTCTCTGTCATATAAATAAATAAAAAGTCTTTAAAAAAAAATTTGCTGCAAGGAATATGCCTGTAAGTATCAATGGTACCAAAGTATCAAGATTCATTCATGTAGCACCTAAATCTCTACTACAAGATTACAGTTGTTTTGTTTCATTTTGTTTTTTTAAAGTAGGCTCCATACCCAGCCTACAGTCCAACACAGGACTTGAACTCATGACCCTGAGATCAAGAGCCGGACGCTTAACCAACTGAGCCACCAAGGCGCCCCTCAAAATGATAGCTTTTTAAATATATCTGAGGATTAAAGATTTTATGAACACTTAAAATCCAGCTTTCTCATCTTACTTTTTCTTTAGCTTCTTGCTCCTTCCGTTTTGCTTCTGCCTTTGCTTTCTTTTCTGCTTCTTTTTTGGCTTTTTCTTCTTCCTTAAATTTTTTTATTCTTGGATCACAGCTATACGCATTGTCTACCAGAAAAAAAAAAAAGTTAACTTTTTCAACATCCAGTATTTAATTAAAGAACCTTTTAAAAAGTATCAGTTATGCTTACCAACTAATGTTCTTATTCTATTCATTTCTTCTTTTTTTCTCTGTGCCCTTGTTGCTCTGTTCTGCTTTTCAATCCATCTCCTCTCATCACGACTATAAAATAGAAAATATTGCAAACTATTGATTATAGATGGTATCACTGGAAAATGTAATATTTTATAAGTTTATATGTAAATAATGTCTGAGAAAGTTAAAATGCCATGTCACTATAACATTAGTTAAAGGGTGATTCTACTTAATTTTGGTTGATTTTTTGGGGGGCATATTCATGTCAAAAGCATTTCCCTATGCACATGTGGAAAACTAAAACCAGTTAAGCAAACAGAAGAAAAATAATTTGCTGAATTGAGCTTTTGTGACAATTATATTTCTTGGCAATTTCTTAAGCATATCATAACCAACTATTGATTTGGCCTCATCTAGTTTAACTTGTGAGATGGGATTTCAAAATACTACTAAAAAACTCAAAAAAGCATACACAAAGAAAATTACTTAAGAAAATACATGCAGTATATTTATACAACATCACAACAGGGAACCAAATAACTGTCTTCCTTTATTAGTGACTTACATACATACCATTCTGCTTTTTCTTTTTCTTCTTCATCTAAGTAAGAAAATTCTCTCCAAGAATCAAAATTATACCTAATATAAATAAAAACAAAATTAAGCCAAAATAAATGAAAAAAATCTTCCTTTTAAAATTAAGTTACATGCACGTAATTCTAAGAAACATTAATGGCAAGTGGATGAGTCTGTCTTAGTAGATCCCCACCCCCCACTGGTGGAACGAACACGATGCTTCCTCTTTCTTAAATGACACTGTACTTGGTATGAGAATCTAGAAGTACATTCATCACCCCTAACTTAAAATCACAGCTCCCTGCCATCTCCATTAGCTTTCTCTCTTGCCTGGGACTTGTTAAAGTTCTCCCTACCTTCACCTGTCCTAGTCTGTCAAGTCTTAAGGAAACCCTCAAAGTGGCTACTGCATCTCTGATTTGTATCACCTGAAGGGAAAAAGCAACTACAACTGGTCCAGCTAAATTTGGATATTTTTGTTTCACATTTATCTTATGCTTTCATTCACCAGATACTTAAGGAGAAAAGATAGCACAATTATGAATTGCCCATGAATATAGTGTTTATTAAACACTAGTGTATTAGTTACAGAGACAAAGCAGCACTGCCTTCCTCATGTATTCAAGTATTTTTATTAGCAAGAAAATGCAAAGGTATTTATTTTTATTGAAATTAAATGGCTCCTTAATTTCCACTTTTTTTTTTACCAATATAGTATTCTTGACATCTAGAGATCTGATTATTAGAAAACAGATTAGAAAATCATGAAAACCCAAACATCACATAGGAGATAATATAGCACCATACGAAAACCTTTATGATTATTTCTGAATAGAGTGCTTTTGTTCAGAAAAGGTTCTGTGATTCTATCCTTCAGTTAATTTATGAACAAGCAAATATTGAATAATTATCCTTTTAAAAAAGGGAAGCATCATAGAAACAGTGTATTCACTTACCAGAAAGAATAAAATGCATCTACATCTTCAAATGATGAATTCATATCACCAAGTTTAGGGACATTTTTTTTATTTGACCATCTGAAACATTAAAAGAGAAAAATTCAGTTTAAAATTCTGTGTAACGGTCAACAGACAAGCTAATTTATTAAAAAACCATTTTTACCAAGCCCCTATAATCTCCCTTCCCTACAACTAAGAGATGGTGCTGGAAGATCCGCAGTGGGGTATTGAACAATGCAGGTGCAGCGCGAGAGGAGAAGGGTTGACCGGGTTGGGAAGAAAACAATGACACAGTGTTCTCATCGTCAGGTGGTCTTCAGCTCCATGAATTAGCAGCTGCCACACTGGATAGGAAAATCAGGCGCTAGCCGCCTCGCCCAGGCACACTCACTCCTGCCTCTAAACAGCCAGTTACAGAAGCAACCTGTAGGCCCAGATTTTTAAAAAATGTTACTTCAGAGAGATGACTCCCACCCCTTCGTCACCATGACCACCCCCCCATGAGTCAGACTTCTCAGTTCAACACCTCACCCATCATCTCTGAAAGGATCCTGAGGCTGTTACTGACCCATGTTTTCCACTCTAGGAAGCCATTCCACAACAGAATATATTACACTATTTTGTTTTTACCACCTTCAACACTATGACAAAACAAAAATGAGAATGGGTGGAGAAAATACTAAGCTGCACTAAGCCAATGAAGTGGGCCTCAAACCTGACTGCACATTAGGATCACCTGGGTATTTAAATGCCGACAGACATTCCAAGCTCATTAAATCGAAATCACAGCTAAAGCACAATCTCTCCGGGTGGCACACAGCCATCAGGAGTTCTTCGAGCTCTCCAGGCGATGCCGATGTGCAGCCACGCTGTGCTCTAAGGAAACCTTCCAGTGCAGATGGAACCAAAAAATGTAGAATATTGATACATACTATTTAAAAACTGACTTTAGATCATCCTTTGTCAGAGCACCTTCTGATGATGAAATGCTCCAAGAAACAGCTCAGTTCAGAAAGAACAAAAGCTTTATCAAATGATAAGGGGCCAGAGTACATGCACATTAGTAAAGGGGAAGCAAAAGAATGGGAAATTACCGTCACCTAAATAATAATATCACACTACATAAAGTCAGCCATTGTTCTTTCCCCACAAGGGAAATCTAAAAGAAAAACATCCCATGAGGTGTAAAGGAATCTCGCCATGGAAAGGCAGAACTTCTGTTCAGAGAGCTAAATAAATTAAGAGCAGTACGTTCACCAGAGGAGCTCAACTCTGTAGAGAAGGAGGAAGAGAGCAAAAACTCTTTATCAGAGGAACGACGCAGACGTCTGGAAGCGCATGCAGCAAGCCGATATAGCATTACAATCACAAGGGGATCCCTTAACTCACCTAGAATTCCTTTCAAACACTGGGGAAAACACTTCGAAGAAATTGTCCTTTGCTTCACTTTTAGAAGGAACTGAGTTATCAAAAGTAGGATCTACACTGTTGAATGCCCGTCTTTTCACTGGATCAGATAACATTTCATACGCTGAGGAAAAAATGGTAAGGTCAAATTACCATGACTCTACATTTTTTTCCTGTGAGGAAAAAAAAAAATCCCCTTCTTTAAAAAAAAGTTATTATTTTTCATATTTAAAAATTTTGTGTGCTTGTGGGCAGGAAGAGACTGAATCTGGGTAATGACACCTCCAGCACTACTGGGATATAATCTCACTTCACAATTTCCTTCACAATCTCTTCTGGAAGGCGCATAACAAAACAATGGTTAGTCAACCCTTAAGAATGCATGACTCCGAGGAAAAAGACATAGAAAATTAACCGTTAGATTCCAAGGTTGTAAAAAAAATCAAAGAATCTTTAGCATCTTGAGCACTGTGTAAGAATGGGCCAAAGAGAGTAAGTTTGAAAGGTATGTACACAATTTTAAAATTTTACCACCAAAATGTAAAATTAGGGGCACCTGGGTGGCTCAGTTGGTTAAGCACCCGACTCTTGATCTCAGCTCAGGTCTTGACCTCGGGGTCGTGCATTCAAGCCCCGAGTTGAGAGTAAAATCACATTTAAGGACACATTTAGAAATGGCAACAACCTATATTAATTTGCTTAATGAAGACATGGCTATGCAAACAGCAATCAACTGTCTTAGGGTCCATAGCAGGATATAATCAATTTTTGGATTTAAATTATCAAAACATCTGAGGGACAATTTAGTCCTACAAAGTATATGAAATGGAGAAATTAGTATTCTTGTTAGACATAACACTTACGATGAATTAACTCTAGGATGAGCTTCTCCTAAGAATCACCTGATGATTTCATTAAAATGCAGACTGTGTCAGCAGACCTGGGGTGGGGGCCAAGCTGCTGCGTTCCCGAAAAGCTGCCAGGTACTGCGGACGCTGCTGGTTGGGAGAACCTCACTTTGTTGTAGTGAGGCTCTGGGGCAGTTTATCAGAAACAACCAGATATAACTGAAAATGTTTTCAAATGTCATGGTATAGTTAACTACAGAATATACACTAGAAATCCATTCCCAGCACTTAATAAATAATCATCACTATTAGAAATTCCTGACTCCAAAGTATTTTCTTACCTTTAGTTATGCAAGTGAAGTAGTCATTATCTCCTTCTTTTATTGGTTCACCAGCTGCTTTCCGTTTGTCTGGGTGATGTTTTAAAACCATTGCTTTATCTACAAAACAAGCCAGATTTAGACAATTTGTCACTTTATGCATCAAAACTAAAAATAAAGATGAGGAGCTTGGGAAAATGGCGGTGTAGGAGGACCCTGAGCTCATCTCCGCCCACGAACCTACCAAGACTGCAACCACATACAGTGGAACTCACTCTGAGAAGGCCCTGAAGACCAACAGAACAGCTTCTCCAGAGCTAAAGAGGTAAAGAAAAAGCCACACTGACAGGCAAAGAGAGGAAGAGACGTAGTCTGGAACCAAATCCGCAGTGTGGCAACCCACTGGGGCTGAAGGAAGGATATCACAGGTGCAGAGGTCCTCCCTGAGGAGTGGGGGATCAAGCCCCTACTGGGCACCCTTGCCCTGGAGTTTCACACAGGGAAGAGGAGCTCCCATAACATCTAGCTTTGAAAATCAGTGGGGCTCCACTCCAGGAGTTGGAAGGCTATACTGAGACTCTGCTTTTAAAGGGCCAGTGCACTGTATCACTCATTCTGAGACCCAGCACAGAGGGAGCAATTTGAAAAGCACGTGGGTTATACGTGACAGGGATTTATTGACTAATTATAGGGCATGTGCCAGAAGAGCAGGAATCTGCAGGAACTTTCTCCAGAAAGAGAAGTGTGGGCAGGTGCCATTTTCCCTGTCCTCCTTCAGCCTTACTGCCCGATGCTGGTGGAAGCCAGTTGTGACACTCTCCATCTACCTTGCTAACACTACTTGCCCCACCCCATGGTCCCCTGTAGAACCCCCCACCCAAAGGTGTCCATCCCAAGTGGCTCCCATCCCACCACACCTGGTAGGGAGCCTCAGTCAGAACCAGTGCCTCTCCAAACCAAATGTGGACAAAGGAGGGAGGGCAGCCGCATCCACCAGCACACCTGCAACACTTGTAGCTTGACCTCTAAACCAGCTGTGCTGGGGGCAAGCCGTGCCTACCACTGCACCCACAGTAGGCTTGGACCAGTCTACATCAGAAGGGTGCCTGCAGCCCCCACACAAAATATTTCGGGAGGGCCTGGGCCTGGTGACCAGGGTGGGGGAAATGCACTACCGGGCGCCACAGGACACGTTTTACATAAGGCCACTACTTTCAAGGACAAGAGAGGGAGATGACTTACCTAATACAGACACACAGAGAGTCACACAAACTGAGGAGACAGGAATATGATCCAAATGAAAGTTCAAAACAAAACCCAAGAAAAAAGAACTACTAAACAAAATGGAAATAAGTATTCAACCTGATTAAAGGCTCAAAGTAATGGTTATAACAATATTCGCTGGATTGAAGAGTGGATGATTCAGTGAGTACTTCAACAAAGAGAGAGAAAATATGAAAAACAAACTAGAGGGAATTAATGCCAGATTAGAGGATGCAGAAGAATGGATCAGTGATCAGGAGGACAGGGTAATGGGAAGCAACCAAGCCGAAGAGCAAAAAGAAAAAAAGAATTTAAAAAATGAGGCTATGTGGGACACCTGGGTGGCTCAGTTGGTTAAGCATCTGTCTTTGGCTCAGGTCTTGATCCCAGGGTCCTGGAATCGAGTCCTAATCGGGCTCTGCTCAGCAGGGAGCCTGCGTCTCCCTCTGCCTGCCACTCCCCCTGCTTGTGCTTTCTCTCTCTCATTCTGATAAATCAATCAATCTTTTAAAAATTTTTAAAAAATGATATGTTAAGGGACCTCTGCAACAGCATCAAGTATAAGAACATCTGCATTACAGGGGTCACAGAAGGACAGAGATAGGGGCAGAAAGCTTATTTGAAGAAATAACGGCTGAAAATTTCTCCAACCTGTAAGGAAACGATATCCAGCTCTAGAACACAAAGGGGGTCCCACAAAGGGAGAATGAAACAAAGAAGGTCTACCCCAATGCATAATAATTTAAATAGCAAAAATTAAAGATAAACAGGGAATCTTAAAAGCATCGAGAGTAAAGGAAACAGTTACAAGGGGAACTCGATAAGGATGATTTTTCAGCAGAAACTTTGCAGGTCAGAAGAATGTAGCATGATATATTCAAAGTGCTGGGAAAAAACCTACAACCAAGAATACTGTACTGAGCAAGGTTATCATTCAGAATGAAAGGAGAGATAAAGAGTCTGCAAGACAAACAAAACATGAAGGAGTCTATCACCACTAAACCAGCCTTGCAAGAAATGTTAAAGGGAATTCTTTAAGTGAAAAGAATAGGCCATAACTTGAAGAAAATGGTGAAAACAAAACTTCATTGATAAAAGCAAACATACAGTGAAGACAGATCACCTATAAAGCCAGTATGAAGGTAAAAGGACAAAAGTAGTGAAATCAATTGTTACGCAGAAAAATCAGTCAACAGATAACACAAAGTAAAAAGATGTAAGATATGACAACATAATACATAAAACATGTGGGGGAGTAAAAAAGGAGTGCTTTTAAAATGTGTTTGAACTTAAGCAACCATCAACTTAACAAAGACTACGATTATATACACAGGATGTCATAATAGGAACCTCATGGTAACCACAAACCAAAACCCTGTTAATAGATACAAAAAAACCAAAAAACGAAAAAGGAATCCACGCCTAACTCTAAAGAAAGTCATCACATCATGAGGGAAGACAGTATGAGTGGAATAAAGAAACAGAACTACACCTTCCCCCCCACAACAAACAAAACCTCACCCCAAAACCAAATCCAACCCAGGAAGCAATTGGCAAAATGGCAATAAGTACATACTATTAATAACCCCTTAAAATGTAAATAGTCTAAATGCTTCAAAAAAGACACAGGGTGACTGAATGGATAAAATAACAAGAACCACTGGTGCGCCTGGGTGGCTCAGTCTGTTAAGCATCTGCCTTCACCTCAGGTCCTGCGATCAAGCCCCACATCAGGCTCTCTGCTCAGTGGGGGGAGTCTGCTTCCCCCGTACCCTCTCCCTCTGTGTGTTCTCTCTCTCTCTCTCCCTCTCAAATGTTTTTTTTTTTTTTTAAAGATTTATTTATTTGACAGAGAGAGAGACAGCCAGTGAGAGAGGGAACACAAGCAGGGGGAGTGGGAGATGAGGAAGCAGGCTCCCAGCGGAGGAGCCTGATGCGAGGCTCGATCCCAGAACGCCGGGATCACGCCCTGAGCCGAAGGCAGACGCTTAATGACTGAGCCACCCAGGCGCCCCACAAATAAATAGTCTTTAAAAACAACATCAAGACCCATCTATATGCTGCCTACAAGAGACTCACTTCAGCCGTAAAGACGCACACAGACTGAAAGTGAAGGGATTGAAAAAAATATTCCACGCAAATAGAAGTGGAAAAAAAAAAAGTTGGGGTAGCAACACTATGTCAGACAAAATTGACGTTAAAACAAAAACTGTTACTACAGACAAAACAAGGTTTTACTTAATGATAAAGAGATCGATCCAATGATAGGATATAACAATTGTAAATATCTATATACCCAACAGAGGAGCACCTAAATATATATTAAAAAAATTATTGGTTATAAAAAGAAATCGACAGTAATACACAATAATCATAGGGGCCTTTAATCCCCACTTACAGCAATAGACAAATTATCCAAACAGAAAATTAGTAAGGAAACACTGGCTTTGACAACACACTAGACCAGATATACTTAACAAACACCACCCAACCCTGGCACAATACGCTTCTTCTCAAGTGCACATGGAACATTCTCCAGCACAAATCACGTGTTAGGCCATTTAACAAGTCTCAATCAATTTAAGAACACAGAAATTATACCAAGCATCTATTATAACCACAATGGCATGAAACTAGAAATCAATTACAGAAAAAAAACACAGGAAAAAAACAAACATGTGGAGGCTAAACAACATGCTACTAAAAAATCAACGGGTCAAAGAGGAAATCACAGAGGAAATAAAAAAAATACTTTGACACAAATAAAAATGTAAACATAACAGCCTAAAAAGGCAACCTACTGAATAGGAGAAGATATTTGCAAATAATGTATCTGATAAGGGGTTAGTATCCAAAACATAAAGAACTCCTAGAACTGAACACCAAAAAACCCTCAAATAATCCTATTAAAAAATAGGCAGAGAACCTGAATGAACATTTTTCTAAGAGGACATATGGATGGCCAGAAGACACAGGAAATAATGCTCAGTATCACTAATCATCAGAGAAATGCAATTCAAAACCACAACGACCTCACACCAGTCAGAATGGCTATTATCAAAAAGACAAGAACTAAGCTTTGGTGAGAATGCAGAGAAAAGGGAACCCTCACACACTGTTGGAAGGATTGTAAATTATTTTTTAAGACTTCATTTATTTATTTGATAGAAAGAGAGCCCGAGCAGCGGGGAGAGGGAGAAGCAGGTTCCCCGCTGAGCAGAGTCCGATGTGGGGCTTATCCCAGGACCCTGGGATCATGACCTGAGCCAAAGGCAGACAATTAACCAACTGAGCCACCCAGGCGCCCCGGTAGGATTGTAAATTCACAGAGCCACTATGGAAAACAGTACACAAGAAGTAAAATGACTTTGAAAGATGGGTGAATTTGGTCCAGGTGAATGGAAGACAGGAAGTAATTCCAAGCAAATGAGTAAGAGTTAACAAGGCACAGTGGCAAAATAATTGAGCTAAGACCCTTGCAGCAAACACTTCAGGCAAGGAAAATTGTTTTTAAAGAATCTTACTGATGACTCTTACAGCATCCTTCTCTGTATTAATAACTGAGCACTTTTACATTTGCCAAAAAGATTCTAAACAGAAGTCATGAGTTTAAAGGAAGTGATCACTTATTTTAAAACATTCTTTTGTTTTACATCATGTATTACTTAAAACCTTTATCTCATGGGGGCGCCTGGGTGGCTCAGGCAGTTAAGTCCCATGTCGGGCTCCCTGCTGAGCAGGGAGCCTGTCACTCCCCTTGCTTGTGCTCACTGTCAAATAAATAAATAAGATCTTAAAAAAAAAACCAAACCCTTTATCTCATGTAACACTAAGTAATAAATAGCTTGTGATGCTTGTGGGGGATATATAGAAAAGAAACTTGCCAAAACAAAAAAAAAAAAAAAAAAAAAAAGAATTTTTTTTTTAAACTAAGTATAATCTGGGGCGCTCGGGTGGCTCAGCCAGTTAAGCGTCTTGACTCTTGATTTCAGCTCAGGTCATGATCCTGGAGTCTCTGAATCGGGCCCCATGTCGGGCTCCCTGCTCAGTGGGGAGTGTGCTTCTCTTTCTCCCCCTGCTCATGCTCTTTCGCTCACTCACTCTCTCAAATAAAAAATTTTTTATAAATCTTAAAAAAAATAATTTTAAAACTAGAAGGGATGTTAGAGATTATCTAGTCACATTTTAAATTTTACAATGGAAAAACTGAGACCCCTAAATTCCCTGTTCAATTCCTGCTCAGCAAAACTCAATTTTCTTAATACCTCAGCTTTAATTTAAAAAGTGATTACCTACTGTATTTGTTTCTAAAATGCTTTTTCTATGAATACAGTTGTCATTTTCCTTGTGATATGTATGATATATATACATTATACATATCTACATATATATATATTCACGACATATATATATACATACATTATTTATATATATGTAAAACTTCTACTTTTTGAGATGTGAGATTTTCACTGCCAACTAACCTAATGGGAACCCTAAATGATGGGGAAAAAATCCTCAAAATAGAAGTTTTACATATATATAAAATAACGTATATGTACATATGTCATATATATGTACAGTTACAAAATTTATATATGTACAATATACGTACCAGTCATTTTCATTTATATTTACTGATCATTTCCTTTATAATTTTTTTCAGTACTTATAAACGCATAAGGTACTTTATCATACTCAACAATATATTTTGTAGTTTCATTAGTATTTTCTGTGGTTAGAACTGAAAAATTTAAAAAAGTCTTTAAGTTTTTTTAGAATTTTAACATATTCAAGTAAATATCTAACCCTCTCATTTTTCGAAGTGCTAATAACATCTAACAATCCTTCCCTTCTCCAGTGATGATGCCTCTTTTATCATAGTAAATTTAATCAGGGTTTGTTTATGATTACCTATTCTAGCCCTGGATCATCTTTAAAATGATTATACACTCCTAACAAATTTGATAGTGACTTCCAAAAACTATTATTTTTGATATTTCTCCTGCATCTAGCCACTTGACTCAACCTTTTTTTCGTTTTCTAGGTAGAGCCTGTATTACCTACAAATAATATATATATTTTTCTTTCCATTAGTTCTCTTATTTAATATCTTAATTCACTAAACCACACTCCTAAAACAGCATAAAGAATAATAGGCAGGTTAGCTTCTCCCATGGATTTTAATGGTCATATCACTAACCACATGGTTAAATTTGTTGGCTGCGGGTGTGAAATACTTACCAAAGTAGGAAATTAACTGTATTTCTTTGCAAAGTTCTATTTATCAAAAAAGAATGGCTATTAAACTGTTTTATACATTTTCACTATTTAGGAAATCACATATTATCTAAACTATAGATTTAGCTATATTAATATATTTCCTAAGTTAGATTCCCGAGAGAAATCCTACCTGTCTGTGGGTATTATTCTTTTAATGTGCTGTTAAATTCAAGTTGCTATGAATAGTTTTTAAAGTTAATTTATCTAAGTAATCTCTATACCCACTGTGGAGCTCCGACTCACAACCCCCAAGATCAAGAATTGCATGCTCTTCCAACTGAGCCAGCCAGGTGCCCCTAAAAACATTTTTTTTTCAGGAGGTGATTCTTTCCTAACTTTTAAAATTTCTTCCTATTTAAGGATGCCTGGGTGGCTCAGTCGGTTAAGCATCTGACTCTTGGTTTTGGCTCAGGTCATGATCTCAGGGTTGAGAGACTGAGCTCTGTGTTGGGCTCCATGCTCGCCACACAGTCTGCTGGAGGTTCTCTCCCTCCCTCTCCCTCTGCCTCACCACCCGCGTGCATTCTCTAAAATAAATAAAAAACATTTGCCTTTAAAATTTCTTCCTCAATTTCAAAAAATTATTTGAGAGAGAGAGAGAGGGAGAGTGAGCTCATGCACGCTCACAAGCAGGGGGAGGGGCAAAGGCAGAGGGAGAAGCAGACTCCCCGCTGAGCAAGGAGCCCAATGCCAATGCCAGGCTCTATCTTGACCTGAGCTGAAGGCAGAAGCCTAACTGACTGAGCCACCCAGGTGCCTCTCAAAAAAGTTCATTTAACAAAATTTTTGAATATATTACATTTAATAGTGGTCTCCATTAAAAATATCATACTATAATGATTTCTTTCTGTATTTCACTATTTGTTTTTTCTTCTTATAAATTCACTTCGGGATGCTGCTGTTTTATCTTTTCTATTTTTCCATGTCCCTTAGTGCTATTCTTTTAAACATCTGAATTAGATGCCCATTTTATTCCCCCCCCTTCTTTTTTAAGATTTTATTTATTTGACAGAGAGAGAGAGATAGCCAGTGAGACAGAGAACACAAGCAGGGGGAGTGGGAGAGGAAGAAGCAGGCTCCCAGCAGAGGAGCCCAAAGCGGGGCTCAATCCCAGGACTCCGGGATCACGCCCCGAGCCAAAGGCAAATGCTTAACGACTGAGCCACCCAGGCGCCCCTATTTTTACCTCTTTTTAAAAAGTAACAGTTTAAGGCAATGAACTTACTTATGGTGCAGCTCTAACTGCCATCCCTCAAGTTTTGATAGGCAATGATTTTACTTTTACAAAAAGAATCTCTTAATACAAGTTTTGTAACTTTCTAGGCCCCAAAGAGTATATCTGATTTCCCAAATGATTGTTTTTTTGTTTAAGCACATCTTTTACTGAATTAAAATAAAAGTGACATTGAATTTTGACAATTGTATACACCCTAAAACTACCACCAAAGAAAGTACAGACCATTTCCATCATCGAGTTCCCTTTGCGCTTTCCAGTCAACTCCCATGCCGTACCCCATGACTTCTTTCACCACAGACAACTTTTGCTCTTGAACTTCATGTAAATGGAATTCTAGTCTGTCTTTGTATCTCTTCTGCTCAACCCAATGTCTTAGCTATCTCTTCTTTTTTTAACCACCGAGTACTAATCTACTGTATGAATATACTGCAGTTTGCTCACCCATGATCCTGCTGGTGAATACTGGGTGGTTTCTAGTTTTTGGATATTGTGAATAAGGCTGCTATAAGCGTTTGTGTACAAATCTTTTTACAGGCATAACAAACTTAGTAATTTCTACATATACTGCAGGGCTTCAAAAACTGACAAATACATTTTTGGTTTTTTGAACTCACATTTTTTTAGTAGTCTAGTATATCATCAGTTTCTTTACTAACATTGCAGAAAAGGCATTTCTGTCTTCTGGCTGGTTTAAGCAGAAAAGGAATTTATTAAACGTTATTAGGCAGCTCACAGAATCTCTGAGAGAGTCAGACGATAGGGCTTGAAAGCTATGTACCTAGGAACTATAATCAAATCATAGGAGATAGTTCAGAGGTGTGATGATCCCAGCACTGCGGGGCACTAGAGAAACTGAGCACAGGCTACTTCCATGGCCAGGGCCTCGGGGTAAAGCCATAAGCTCTGCAGGGCGCCTCCACACCTGCTGGCAAAATGGATTCTGTGCAGCACAGCCTAACCCACGCTGCTCTCCTGTGAATGCGCTGGGCGGTGAAACCTAAGTCACATGCCCGCAAACATTCTCAATCCCAAGATGTATTTTCTTATAAACCGGTAAGTTTCCTTCTTCATTTGCAATTATGGTTTGTGACATTTTTCTGAGGTCTTTAGAAATCTGCCATCCCTTTATTCTTTCTCTCCGAATCTTGGGAACATTCCTCAAGGTTGTCCTCTGCTTTACTGTTTTTCTAATTGTACGTAAACCTCTGGAATTCTAAATTCTGCTCTGTTTTCAGTTTCCACACAATTCTACTTATTTCTCCCTAGTCTCTTTCCGCAATGCCTACACCACGTCCCCAAAGCAGTGTCTTCATATGTTACTGACAACATGAGGAGATACTTAAATTTTCTTTTGAACCTTAGAAGTCTGAGAGGTGATGCTTCATTTTTTGTTGGATAGTCTCCTCTTACGCTGCACTGGTTTTTTCTTCGTGGAGTTTTCTGCCTAATCTTTACTCATCCATGTACATTAGAGAGTCCTGAAACTGTCTTACATCGTCTTTTGTGGAGGGGGCAAAAGATATTTCTCAATATTAAAAATAAAGGAGGCCAAAGAAACACTGTCTGAAAAATAAACGGGTAATTTGCCAGTAGCAACTGTTTACTGAAATGTCAAAGATATCCCCCTCTCCTTCCACTGAAGACAGTTTCTGGGATGTTGTGAGGGTACATTAGCAAAAAAGGCTTTTACTGTACATTCCTACTGCTATTATTATAAAATGTCTCTAAACAGGATTTTTAATTTTTAAGAAGCATAAGGAACGGCTTCAGTTTAAAATGCCACAAATATTTTGAACTAAAATTATTAAATTTAGAAAATTCAAATCACTGAAGACTTCGCTTCCGTGCAAAGAATATCAAACCTACACACATCATTTGCCAGTGTGGCTATTTTACTTCAAAACAAAATTATGTAAGCAACTGAAATCCCACTTTTAGTATTCAAGTACTTTCTCTTAACCCATCATTCAACTTTTCTAGTGACTTATTCTTTTCAGATAATGCAGAAAACAGAAAAAAAGACCACTTATTCTATTCATCCTTCACTTTTTAATTTTCATTATAGCAATTCAAAATACATTAAACAAAAAGAAAACTCTTTTATAAGTGTAATAGTATGTAAGAACTTGAAGGATCTCATATGCAGTAAGATTTTTATTTTTATTAGGCTTCTCTGTGTTAATAATTACGGGATCTGTGAACACTAACTTCGCATTTTTACTTTTGAACTAAATTTCAGAAAGCAGTAAAGCAAGCAACTGCTTTTTTTTATAATGACAGAGGTAAGAGAACATCAGTTGCCTTTTGAATAAATACTGAGAATATCAACACAGTGGCAGAGAGTGAATTATAATTCTACTTAATGTTAATAATCTGGTGCACTGGGGTTGCAAAACTTCTGGCTATAGAGTATTAAAAATTAACTTCTATTATGCCAATAAAATGATGGACTTAGAAACAAATGAATGTTTCTTCTACAGCTCATTGTACATTTTTTATCTTTGGAGAAAAAAACAATTCTTTCAACTATTTTCATAATCCTAAATCACTTCCAATTCTTTCACAAATTTATATGTATCAAGACTCACTTGGTATTTGTATGCTGCTCTTTCATATAGCAAGACTTTGCAAATATTTTTCCATGGCAAATCAATTTCCCTGGCAGTTCTGTACATTGCAATGGCTATTCATATGCATTAACATATGCTTAGTCTAAAACCATGCCAGCTTTTTAAGAAACTGAATAGATCTAAAATAATCTCATAAATTCCTTCACCTTATTAAAAATATTTCCTGTGATTTTCCTAAATATAAGCATTAGTGGAGAACATTTTGAGTTTATCTACTATAGTTAGTGTCAACTAGTATTTCTCAACATGAGATGGGTCTCATTCTGCCATCTTCCTCCAAGGACAATACTTTCTCCTCCTGACTGGCCTTGACTCCCTAACTCCTCTTCCATATGGTCACAATCTTACCTCCTCTGACCTCAATATCCATTCTCTAGAGTGGAGGGCAGAACATTCTCCTAAGATAAAACACAGAAAACTAATCACCTTCACCTCTTTCATCAAACTTTACTAACCAAGTGAACCGAATGGTGTGTAGAGTACTAAGGGGATTGTGTTTTCCAAGGCATGTGAAGACTAGGTTCCCAACAATTCCCCCGAAATTTTTAATCTTATTAATGAAGAAAGCAGTAAAACGTCAGATAATTCTTTCTTGGGCAGAAGACACAGGGTGGTATCAATAAAAATGTAACCCAAACCACAAAATAACATCAAAAAACCTAAGTAACAAGGCAGATTCCGCTAAATACAGCTGGCCATACTTCTAGTGGGAAATGAAACATTTTTAAAAAGCTTGCCATTGGAAGAATGTTCTTTATCTTGGTTACAAACACACCGACCCTCCCACCCTCTGATTTCTTATCCCCAGTGAAAAAGTCCATGCATGAGAATGATTGCTTTTTTCTGGTTCTGAAGGTAAAGGAGACTGTGGTTATGCATTGTTACGACCATATATCAAATGCTGTTGAATCTAGATTTATGGCTATAGACTATGATTGTGCATATCTTTTCAAAAAGATAGCATTTCCTATACCAGATATTGGATTATCTCAAAAGAACTAAGTACTTACGAGCTGCTTTGATCTGTCTCTGTGTAGCTTTGTATCTTACATGGCCAAGTCCAAGTACTGCATAATGATCCTGGTTCTGATAAAGACACAAAAGCGAGTCAAGTGTGAAACAGAGCAATATATCTTATCCCTTGTGCTGGTACCCTAAAATAGTGCTTCCCATAATAGGAGTCCAGTGAGACATTGCATATAAAATGGATTCTGTAGTAAGTCTGGGGAAATGTGGATTGTGATATAGCCTTCATGATTTGTATGCACATAAACCTAATAAAGGCTCTGAGAAGTCCTGCAATTAAAAAAAAAAACACAAACCTGCAAAACACAGCATTTTCCAAACTTACTTGACCACGGAGCCCATTTTTCTCTTAACACCTACTAATATCTTATAGCCATCCTTAAATCAGGGTATAGCCAGGAAGATTTCAGAACAGAGGGAAGCATTATCACAGCCCCACAGGGTTGGGGCAGGGCAATGATAGAACTAGGAGTCATATTAAGCAAAGAAGGTAGGTTGCATGGAAATTTTGAGAAACTGAGGGCCGAGGCTTCTCTGGAGAGGAAATACCTGCTTTTGTTTCTGCTTTGGTTAACATCCTTGTGAATTTACAAGCTGAAGTAGCAACTGAAGTCTCCCTGCAGAACTCAAAGGCTGTATCTGGTATTGGAGAAGTGAGTGGTGAGGAAAGGGAGTTGAGGGCATGTAACATGGGAGGAAAAAGTCAAGCAGGGCTGACTCATTTCCCTTTATTTATTTTTTATTTTTTTTAAAGATTTTATTTATTTATTCGACAGAGATAGAGACAGCCAGCGAGAGAGGGAACACAGGCAGGGGGAGTGGGAGAGGAAGAAGCAGGCTCACACCGGAGGAGCCTGATGTGGGGCTCGATCCCACAACGCCGGGATCACGCCCTGAGCCAAAGGCAGACGCTCAACCGCTGTGCCACCCAGGCGCCCCTGACTCATTTCCCTTTCAATTCAGGACTGCGGAGTCCGTAGGGATGGGCTCCTTCACTGCGCCTGGCAATCATACTTTGTTCCAGCTGATTTACCTTATTACTCTCTAAGGTTACTCTTTCTCTAGTCTCTCCTCCATCTCACAGATCCTTCTCTACCCTCTTATCAACAGCCCTGCCTCCTGCTAAACTAAAAAATGTAAATTATCCTACTCAATTTCCTACTCAATCCTTCTACCACCCTACTGGCATCCATATATCTTTTCCCTTTCCCTCCATTCACAACTGAAAAAGCCTGTCCTACCAAGAGAAACTACACCATCCTCCTTCTTGGTTCTGAGCCCTGTCTTCTCTAAGTCTCCTCAAAATACTAGCATCTTTCAGTTATCTCCTAAATTTCAACTGGATTATCTTCATCCATATAAAAACATACTGTTAGCTCTCACCTTTTTTTTTTTTTTTTTAAGATTTTATTGATTTATCTGAGAGAAAGACAGTGCGTGCACAAAAGCTGAGGGGAGAGGCAGAAGAAGGAGTAGGCTCCCCAGTGATCAGGGAGCCTGACTTGGGGCTCGATCCCAGGACCCTGGGATCACAACCTGACCTGAAGGCAGATGCTTAACTGACTGAACCATCCAGGTGCCCCTGTTAGCTCTTATCCTAAAAATACTTCCAAGATCCCCTTTCCAGTTACCGCTCTATCTCCCATTTTTCTGCTGTTCATCAAGTTAAACTTGTTGAAAAAGTCGCCCACACGTTTACCTCCTTTAGCATTCATTTTCTTTTTTTTCTTCTTTTTTTTTTTTAGCATTCATTTTCAAACCACTCACTCCACTTTGGTTCTGCTCCATCCACTCCCACCCCAGGTGCAATGAGGCTGCTCTCTTCAGTAAGAATTTCCAGGTGCCAAGTCCAAGATCATTCATCTGCCCTCACTTGACTTCAGCTCCCAGTGGCAGCACAGCTAGCTGACTCCTTTCTTGAAATATCACCTTCCTTTGGTGTTCCGTGCATTCATTCTTTTCATCCCACCTGCCAGTACCTTTTTTCAGCCACTTCTACTGGCTTCTCTAGGACCTGCAAAGCTCAGTTCTGGGGTTTCTCTGGTTTCTCTAATTTGGTCCTGGGTGACATGAGCCAACGCCAGGGCTAGAATATAGTTAGTACCCTGTATATGCTTATGACTCCCCAGTTCACTTGAGCACAGACCTCTCCTCTGAGCCCGACATATGGAGCACCTCCACCTCTTGCTCGCTATTCCCAGCCTGTCACTCTCTACCTTAGTCACTCATTTCCAAATCCAAGAGTGGTGGTGCAGTTCCCTGCAGACAGCAAGCCCTTTCTCTTCACGTGCTGTTCTCCCCACCTTGCACACTCTCCACACTCTTCACCTTCTCATCCTTCAGTCTCAGCCTAAATGTTATCACCTTATTTAAAAGAGACAACCTTCTCTGCCCATCTCTGTTCCTTCTTGTTTCCCCTAAAGTACTTACAAATTGTTATTGCTCCCAACTCTCCAGTGGCTTGTCCAGTGACTACTGCTCCTTAACCTCCTCACCTCTCCCTGCTCCATGCTGCTCCACGCATTTGCCTTCTTCAGTTCCTGGCACACTTCGAACTTCTTTCTGCCCCCACACAAGCTCTCTGCCTGGAATGCCATTCTCCCTGATCTCTGCGTGTCATTCAGGTTTTATCTTAAATGTCAACTCCACAGGCCTTCCCTGCCCACCCAACCTAAAGCAGTCATCTGGACACTCTATCACAGGACCCTGTTCTACTTTTTTGCCCAGCACCTGGTGACCATGTCCTTGACTGTTTCCTTATTGTCTGTCTCCTCACTGGACTAGAAACTACGTGGGAGCAGTGATACTGTCTTGTTTGGCAGACTCCTCAGCCCCCAGAACAGCGTCTGACACAAAGCAGATGCCTGATCCCTGCTTGCTGAAAGAAACAATTAACTAAACCAAGGTATGAACCCTGCTACCTTGTTCTGATGTCACCTACTCTTTTCTATATCAAAGACCTCCATCTTTCTTCCTTTTTTCTCTTGTAGACCTCGATGGTCCCCAATTCTATCTTCTCCTGACCCAGCCTTTCTCTCGTTAGTATTTTCTCTACAGCCCAGCTTCGCCTCCTAATTACTCAACCCATCTGTAACCACTTGCCCTCCCAACCAAACACCAGAACTGCTTTCAATGTGGTCACCTACCCTTCGGGTGCCATACCCAGTGGCTTTTATTTTTTATTTTAAGATTTTATTTATTTATTCGACAGAGATAGAGACAGCCAGCGAGAGAGGGAACACAAGCTGGGGGAGTGGGAGAGGAAGAAGCAGGCTCATAGCGGAAGAGCCTGATGTGGGGCTCGATCCCATAACGCCGGGATCACGCCCTGAGCCGAAGGCAGATGCTTAACCGCTGTGCCACCCAGGCGCCCCCCCAGTGGCTTTTATTATTATTCATGTTATGTGACTGACCTCTCCAAAGCAGTGACACAGGTAACTGTTTGTCCTTCTTGGGACTTCTTCCTCTCCTAGTTTCCAGAAGAGTCTAGTGCCTGATGTTTAATAGTTGAACAAATGTCTCTTGTTTTTTTCTACCTCTTTCACTCTTCTTAGTATCTTTTGCTGCTTCTCCTCCTCTGCCCACCCCTTACTCAGGCTCAACATTCAGTTCTTTTCTTTTAAAATTGATCATGACAGTATGTGAATCAGCTAACATTTTGAGTGCTTATTTACTTTTCTAAGTGCTTTACACGTACACTTGATCTCATTTAACCCTCACAAGCTAGGAGACAGGAACTCATTATCTACTATCTGTTTAGTACTTATCGCACGTCAAGCACTAGGTTAAGTGCTTTATATGCATCACTGCATTAATCCTCACTCTACTCCTTTGAGCTGTTAGCAATCTCACCACATGAAACAGACGCATCAAGTAACTTTCCCAAGGTCGCAGCGCACTAAATGGGCAGAACCAGATTTGAATTCTGGCACTCTAATTCCACGGTATACATATTTAAGTATACTAGTGCCTACTTAAGCTTTATGTGATACCTATTTGTCAATATTCTTCTCCTCGGCTCATTATCACTCAACTCCCCCAGGTTCAACTACCACCTACAACTTGCCAATAACTTGCAAATGTTCTTGGCTTTATCGTCCTTTCAGAGCCACAGACCAATTTCTTTTTTTTTTTTTTTTTAAAGATTTTATTTATTTATTCGACAGAGATAGAGACAGCCAGTGAGAGAGGGAACACAAGCAGGGGGAGTGGGAGAGGAAGAAGCAGGCTCATAGCAGAGGAGCCGGACGTGGGGCTTGATCCCATAACGCCGGGATCACGCCCTGAGCCAAAGGCAGACGCTTAACCGCTGTGCCACCCAGCCGCCCCTAATTTCTAACCATTTACTAGAAGACTTCATCAGTACATTACTGGAACCTCAATTTTGACATTGCCAAACTTGAACACAAACACCACATTCCCCACAAACTTCCTTATTCCTGCAACCCAGTGTTGGTGACTGACATCACTCCAGCAGGTCATTCAAGCTGGAATGCTCAGAGGTCTTCTGAGTACATCTCCTTTTCTTGTACCACACAGTCAAGGTCACCAAGCTCTATCAAGTCTACCTCCAAAAAAAGCACATGTTCCCTCTTCCTCAAAACCCAGCCATAAATTTAGCTCAAGTATGCATCTGCAGGCTTGGATTATTGCACTAGCCCCGTGACAGCAAACTATTCACTTCCCTTCCAGTCCTGCCCTCCCTTTTCAAGCAATTTTCTGTACTGCCAGGAGAATTACTTTGCTAAAATTAGCTTAGAAACTTTTGATGACTTCCTACTGCCCTGAAAATAAAATCTTAGTTCCTTCCTTAGCATGACATAAAAAGGACAGTACAACAGAATTTGGTCTAGAGACTTGTTTCAGGATTAATTTCTCACCACCACCCTTTAAGTACCCTACCCACTCTACTTTTCATTAATCCCTGAAGAGGTGATATACATTCTTCACTCCTTTGTGTCTTTGCAGATCTATTCCTTCTGCCCAGAACACCTTTTCTCCCTTCTCTGCTTCAAAAACTGCCCCTTTTAAGTCCAGTTCAAACATGTTTTCTGTGAAAAATTCCTAGATTTTTCCATCAGAGACAGTATTGTATGACCAGTGCTATCCCACTCAGAGCTTAACAATAAACAGGTGCTCAATTATGGTTCTCGTTGAAGCATCTTGAAACATGGCTCACTGATGGAAAACTCACGGGCCAACTGCCTATGCCTTTCAAAGCATCTGACTGAACAAAAGATTCAGATATTAAATACCTTCCAGTCTTTGGGATCAAGTGTTTTCAACATGGGAAACTCTTCCAACTGCAATTCTTCATCTTCTGATTCTTCTGATAATTCTTTCTTATCCTCCAGTTCCTGAAAAGAGGCAGAAGCATTTCTGTTTCTCCTCTTAACAAAAGCTTCAAACCATCTTCCCACAGGTTCAACTTGACAGAGTGTTGAGGCTGTGATTGAAAGTGTTAAGAGAGGCTTCAATGTATTGCATGGAATAAATCTGTTTCAAGGCAATATGAGATCAAAACAGCACCAGAATGTAATTTTAAAACCATCAACTAAAGAAATAATTGCAGTACAGGGATACCTGGGAGATAGTGCAGATTTGGTTCCAAACCACCACAATAAAGCAAATACTGCAAAAAAGTGAATCAAATATATTTTTTGGTATCCCAGTACGTATAAAGGTTAGGTTTACAGTATGCTGTAGTCTATTAAGAGTCTAACAGTACCATGTCTTAAAAAACCATGTGTATACCTTAATTTTAAAATATTTTATTGCTAAAAAATGGTAACCATCATCTGAGCCGTCAGCGAGTCAATCACATCATAGATCACCATAAGAATAGTGACAAAGTTTGAAATACTGTATTACCAAAACGTGACAGAGACACAGAGAAAGCAAATACTGTTGGAAAAGTTGTCCTGAGAGACTTGCTCAACACAGGGTTGCCACAAACCTTCAGTTGTAAGAAATGCACTATCACCAAAACACAATAAAGTGAAGTGCCATAAAACAAGGTATGCCTGCATTCCAGTTAACATGAGGGTCAGCAATAATCATTTCCTAGTATTTACAGAGTATTCAATCAACCTCTTCCAGTTATCTGATAAAATATTCAGCAAAACTTTTCTGAGAATATGAGAGGAAGGTGGGGAACAGGGAGAAATGTTGCCAACTGCTTTCCTTTTAGACCAATAATTGCAATAAAATAAATGATCAACTGTCATAAAAAACTAACCTCATCAAAAATTTTTTTTCCTAAAAACAAGTCAAAGTATCTTAATTAAAACCTTGAATTCAGATAGCTTTTAAAAATTTTAAGAATTCACTAGCAATGATTTGTTCTGGAAGACAATTTTCCAAGCAGCTAATGAGGATTTACTGACCACAGCTATGCTTTAGTGAAACAAGCTCTAGATCTGAAATCAGAAGCTCTGGATTTAGTCTAGGTCTGACAATTAGTGACTATGTGAAATGAGAGATGTCTTCAACCGTAAAACGGGAACAATATCTATCTTCTATGGTTTCCCTGGAAGACTGAATGACAAACCACATTTTGAAACCACTCTGAAAACCACAAACTGTTGTATCAAAGTAAGGCTTTATCATCATTCCTGAGAAGCAGGAATAAATCACTGTATATCTGTATATTAACAATTCCAGAAAGGCAATGAGTAAGGAAAAAAAACTGAACACTTTAATTTTAATTTCATAGTCTATATGAATGCAAAAAGCTTTACTTTGCACAGCAACAAGTAACTCAAATAGAAGTCGTTCCATGTACCTAATGGCCACAATTTTCTAAAAATAATTGATTTTTCATGCTTTAGTTGGTTTGGGAAATTCAGCTCTCCTGTACCATATACAGGAGAGGATTCAAACACTATTCTCAAGAAGTACTAGCTGTGTTGTAGGGGCGCAGCTTTGAAGAACAACACCTTTCAAGCCTTTTCCTTTAGGTGTTAAGATTACACAGACTTCCGTGAGCAGAACGCAACATGTGCCCCGAGATATGCTCAAAATCACATCCGACAACTGTCTCTGTAAGTGGCACTGGTAATTAATGTGGATCGCTGAAACCGGAGACTAGGTTTACAATACCCATGACTGTCCTGGGCTATACATCGAAGAAACTACAGCAGCAGTTCAACTCTCAATGACTCTTTTTAAAAAGTCTGTCTACACAAATCTTATTAGCAGCAGTACCGGCAAGGATCTTTTCATACTGAGTATAAGGAGCAGTGTCTGAGTTCTGACATTAAAAATAAACAAAGCCGAAGCAAAAGCAGAGCGGGAGAATGGTGTTTAACAGAGCACCAGCAACAAGGCTTTGTACGACCCGAGGCACGTGGGAACTCGCTGCGGGAACTCTTGCCCTAGGCAAGGAAATGCTTACAAGAACCTTCTTAGGGTACTAGAGGGTTCGGTCCCGAACTGCTCCTCCCGATCCATGAGTCAGCAGCCGGGAGAGGAGGAAGAAACTGAAGGAGCCGAAAGAAGACGCCCCCTCCCTCCTTCCTTTCAGTCTGGGCAAAGATTACTGGATAGCCTGGAGCAAAAAGGCAACGGCGTCAGGGCCCCACACGTCCGGGGGCTAGTCGCCAGGGACAAGGACAGAGGGATTTCGGGGTCGCGCAGGTGGAGGACTGAGGCAAGGGCGGCTAAGGCGGGACGGAGCCGGGGTTGAGTGGGCACGTACCAGAGGTCAGAGCGTGGGTGATGGCGGTGCCCTGGCCGTCCGCAGCGCTCGGCAGGAGCAGCATGATGGCGCCGGGACCAGACCCGCGGGCGCAGCGGTTCGCGTCCCGGGCGGAGGGCACTTAGTGTCCCCTCCAGCTCTACCTCTCGGTCCGAGCCTCGCGCCTTGGCTCTACGACGCCCAGGAACCGGCGCATGGAGACTACCAATAACTACTTCCGGGATGAATCTTTCGCGGTGTGGAGGCCAATTCCACCCCCACACACCGCGCCAACGTGTGCGGCAGCCTAGTTCCGTTCTGACTCAGATCCGGTTGGGGACCGACTCTCACAAAAGAAAGGTTCCTAGACTCCTCAGTTCCCCGGCGAAAAGGATTATTTTCCTCCACCGGGTGCTGCTACACGTGGAGCATAATTTTCCGAAGCAGCTGTTTCAATGTTCTTTTTATTTTTAAATCACTACTAGCCCGAGCCTAACCGCAGGTTTTTCCAGTAGCTCTACTGGTATAAATAAAAAATGAAGATATGTACGAATAAATATTGAGAATAATTATTATAGTCTCTCTATATATCTATAGAGAATTTTGTAGAGATTTGTAATATATTTGCGTTTACGTAAATAATAGTGTCAACTAATATTTGTTGCGATATTACTAATTTACCTGTGTTGTCTCATTTAATCCTTATAACATTTGGAGAAGACCACGTCCTCGGTGTTAAGATTGTATTCCAAGGCCAGTAATCTCTTTACCCTGATCTAAAAATGAAGTTCCCGACCCCCTCCCCCCCAATATTTACAATTATAGGATTCTGGAATTTAGTTGTTTAATGTATAATAAAGTCAATTGTAATCCTTCTAGGACTGAGGTCAAACGCAAAAACTAGCAAAAGGAAACCGGTGGATGAAGATTCACCCCTGTCCCCCACTCGCTCCAGCCCGGCAGCAGTATCTCGAATAGGTTGAGCAAAATGAAAGACTTGTTGTGTTAAAGAGCACCAGAAGTTAGAGAATTATTCTCTATGAATTACATTTTCACTGTTAAATAAGTTGAATGGGCCTCCCATCTACCACATGACAAAACTGTCACTTCGAAATTGACATTTCAAAAAGTTAATTATCTCCCCCTAAACCTCTTCCTGATCCCTTTATTAATGCAATCACTTGTTAAGACAGGCTTTAAGGCTCAAAGTAACCTGAATCCACTTTCTTAATTTTTTCTCACACCTACCCCATCCATTCTTACAATTACCTCTAAGGTCATAAGGCTGGTGTGTGTGTGTGTGTGTGTGTGTGTGTGTGTGTGTGATTGTGGTAAAATACACATAACATGGAATTCACATCCTAACCATTCTTTAAGTGTACAGTTTAGTAGTGTTAAATATTCATTTTGTTTTGTTTTTAAAATACTTTTTAAAAATTTTTATTTATTTGAGAGCAAGAGAGAACAACCAGGGAGGTGGGGCAGAGGGAGAGGGAGAAGCAGGCTCCCCACTGAGCAGGGAGGGCCCTTGCGGGGACTGGATTCCAATTCTGTGACCTGAGCTGAAGGAAAATGCTCAACTGATTGAGCCACCCAGGCGCCCCATTCATTTTGTTGCACAACCAATTGTCAAAACGCTTTTCATCTTGCAAAACTGAAACTCTATTCCCATTAAATAGCAACTCCCCAGTTCTGCCTCCCCCTAGGCTCTGGCAACCACCATTCTAGTTTCTGCTATGAACATGGATATATAAATTATTTTTTGAGACCCAGCTTTTGATTCGAGTATATCCAGAACTGAAATTGCTGGATCATATGGTAATTATATTTTTTTTTGAGGAACTGCCATACTATTTTCCATAGTTACATCATTTTACATTCTCACCAACAGTACAGAAGGTTTTCTTTCTTCTTCATATTCTCACCAACACTCTTCTTTCTCCTCACCCCCTTTTTTTGATAGTAGCCATTCTAATGGATGTAAGGCAGTATCTCCTGGTTTTGATTTGCATTTCCCCAATGACTAGTGTTGTTGAGCATCTTTTTCCTGTGCTTGCTGGCCATTTGTACATTTTCTTTGGAGAGATGTCTATTCAAATCCATTGCCCATTTTTAGTTTTTTTTTTCTTCAAGATTTTATTTACTTATTTGAGAGAGCCAGTTGGGGGAGGAGCATCAGGAGAGACACAAGCCGACTCCAAGCTGAGCGCAGCGGGGCTCTATCTCAGGACCCCGAGATCCTGAACCGAGCCAAAATCAAGAGTCAGACGTCTGCTCAACCAACTTAGCCACCCAGGTGCCCCCACTGCCCATTTTTAAAATGGGGCTGTTTTCCTCTTGAGTTGTAGTTCTTCATGTATTCGAGGATATTAATCCGTCATCGGATTTATGACATGAAAATACTTTCTCCCACCCTGTAGGTTACGTTTTCACTCAATTCACTCTGTCAGGCTTCAGTGTAAAGAAGGGCCAGCCTTTTCATTTCTGAATTTACAGTTGTTTCCTAACTACTCACTTCTGTTCATCACCTAATTTCTTTCAAAACGTGCTCTTTTCGCCAACTCCCCCGTACCTGAGGATGGTTCCTACCACTCCTCTTCGGCAGGACGTTCAAAAATGCAAACTGTTTTCTCATCTCATGCAGACATTAGATTAATGGACAATTTCTATCTACCTCCACTCTATATGTAGATCCAGCTACTACTTACTGCGTATCTAATACGCCAGATACTTTGAAAACACTGTTAATTACTGTCTCCACAATGCTGTGAGATAAACTAGGGAACAGAGTAAAGAAGTTACCCAAGAGGACACTGAAGAAATGACAAAATAAGGACTTAAACTCAGCGACGTTGCCAGGGTGGGTCTCGGAATCTGTTGCTCAGGGAAACTCTCCCGGGTGAGGGGCCAGAGCCCACCCGCGTTTCGTTTCCCACCGGGAATTCTTCCCACCGCACGCAAACGCGAGTAGGACGCCAGCGCGTGTCCTCCGCGACTCTCTTCCGGTTCTCGTGCGCAGACTAAACGGGTCCGCGGAGCACGGCTTACTTCCGGTGAGGAAAGGAAAGAGTGGCACCACCGGAAGCGACAGAGGTGCTGTGTAATCACTAAGGGCGTTGAGGCACTCGGAGCTCCTAAAATGCCGGATTACCTCGGTGCCGATCAGCGGAAAACCAAAGAGGATGAGAAGGACGACAAGCCCATCCGAGGTCAGTTGACACAGGCAGGCGGTCCCGGCCGGGGCAGAACCAGACTTGGCTCCCGAGGGGAGGCTGGATTCCTTGCTCGCCGCTGTGTCCCTTTTGTGCCCCTGATGATTTAGTCGGGGGCGGCAGCGCGCTTAGCCTGCCTGCCTTCTCTCTGCCCCTCGTGCTGTTCCAGGTTCTGTATTCGTCTCCCGCGATTGAAGTTTGTATTCATACAGAGCTGTCAGGTCGTGAGGAAGTCACGCACCCTGCTTGGCCTTGCAGGCCGTGAAAAGTGTCCCCGCCTGGCGGTGCTTGGTCACCTGGATCCTCTTTCCTGTCCCTCCTCCCCCTCTAGTGGGACGGCTTGGTGCTCTCCCTGTGTAGCCGAGATCCTGAGACGTAGTTTTCTTAAAAAAAAAAAAAAAACAAAAAAAACAACCCAAACATTCCTTTGGTTAATTTATTCGTGTGGTTCAAAACGCTAAATGCATAAAAAAAAAGATACATTGAAAAGTGTGTCACCCTTGGTCCTGCCAGCCATCCATTATCTACGGAGGCAACTAGTGTTGCCTTTTTGCGTTATCTTTCTAGACATTTTCTGTGCATAAACAAGCGTATATTTACTTAGTTTTACATAAATGTAACATATTGTACCTCTTGCTTTTTTCCTGTCTTCATGTGTCTTAGGGATAACTTCATATCATTATATGAAGGGTCAGTGCTCACTGCCTGTCTCTGCATCTGAATAGTATCCCACTTTATTGGGGAAGCCGTAATATATATAATCCTTATTGATGCACATTAAGATTTCTTCCAATCTGATGGCCATTCTAGAACAACGAATAACCTTGTTCATATAACTTTTATCCCAGGCACAAACACAAGCTGTAGGGTAAATTTTAGAAATGGAGTTGTAATTTTGATAATGCGGAATTACTCTCTGTAGAGACTACTACTTTACACTTCTACCCACAGTGCCAGAGATAATGCGCACCCAGCTCACCTTCCCCTTTTAATCTCATCTTTATGCTATTTTCTTCTTTTGTTCCTTATAGACCATTTAAAAAATATTCTTGCATTGTTTTTTTTTTTTTCCTTTCTTTGCTCTTACTCTTCCCTTCCTAAACAACTTCAGCCTCTCCTAGCACTGTTTTCTTCTCCATTTCCACTTCCCTGCCAAAGAAAGAACCTCTCTACTTTCATCCCATACTCTACTTTTTGCCTTGGAGGTGTTTTAGGATACTGCAGACCTCAGAGCTTCTCAGGCACCTGGTGGAAAACTTAGTCACAGAGACTTAACATTTCATCCGTGTATGTCTCTGGGTAGGTTATCATTCTGTAAATGTATTAATAAATTTATCCCTTGCATATAGTTATGACTGATGTATACGGAATTTTATGTGCTGCTTCATCCATTTCTTATTTGGCAACATTGTGAGGGTAAAATGAGTGTTATCTCTGCTTCTCAGATGACAGAACTGATGCTTAGAAAAGTGGTTTTTCCAGCATTACTTCGCAAGTGCATGACTTGCTGGGACTTTGCTAGTGCCCAGGTTGTCCTGACCCTCAGACTGTTCTTTGGGCTCGCTGTTCTTTTTGTGTCACAGCACTTTGAAACTCTTCAGCATATATGTTACACAGTTGGTAAAGATCCACCTGCACCCAATTAGATAAAAGTTCCTTGAGTCCAGGAATTTTCTGTTGGTTGTATTTATATCATTACAACTTTGCATAATTTTTCTCACTCAATTAATGCAATCTAAATTGAACAGAAAAGAATTGTTAGTTCTAGTTTCCTCTTTTTGAATCTATTATTTTTCTTATTTTAGCTCTGGATGAGGGGGATATTGCCTTGCTGAAAACTTACGTAAGTCCTTTCAGTGTCTACCAAATACAGATGTTTTATTTTGAAATAAGAACTATTGTTGGTATTATCCTTTCAAAATAATTAGAAGAGGATGTCTAGCAGTTTATAGTAATCCTCACTGAAAAAAGTTACACACCACAGTTTCTCTCTAGATTAGATCGGAGAGTAAATATTCAGCATGTCAAAGTTTGTACATTTTTTAAATACTATTTGTAATTAAGGGTGGTACTATATTGAAAGATACTTGAAATAGCTTACACAAATGTGTACTATATTTAAAATGTATGTAACTGAGTTAGATCTGAAATGGAAAGTTTTAATTCATAGAAATGGGCTTGTAGTTTTGGTTAATTTGGTTAAATGGAAAAATGATTTTCATTTGTTAGGTTCCATAATGGTGTGTTGTTTGGGGGGAAATACTGGTTCAGGAATACTTCGGAAAGGTACTCTCTCTCTCTACTTCCTTCACAAGCTTTGGGTCAATAATAGCTATTAAGATTGTAACTTAAAAAATTTCTGTCTGCAGCTTAATGAATTGTGGATATCTTAATGTTCTAATTAAAGTGATCTTTATCTCCTAGGGTCAAAGCACTTACTCTAGGCAGATAAAGCAGGTGGAAGATGACATTCAACAACTTCTCAAGAAAATTAATGAGCTCACTGGTATTTATTTCTTTATTCTTGTCTCCTCTCTTTAAATGTCACATGTTAATTATATCAAAATAGTTTAACTACAAAACTTGCTGTTTCTTGAATTACAGATTAAAAAAATTATTGTCCTCTTATCTAGAGATCTAAGAAATTGGATCTCCTTTAATAATCTTTCACTACCTTTTACAACCAAGTTCAGTACTTACACAGTTAAGCAACATCATCCTTTAAGCAAATGTTCTGTTGGTCAGAGCCAAGTTCAGTAAACTCTAATAAACAAGTAAAAATTTCTTAGTGAATAAAAATATGGTCTCCCATGGTATTGCTTGAAGTAAGTGGGCTATTGCCTAGTAGTTGGAAACTTCTCTTCTCAGTAACTTGAGTGGTCAAGTTTTATAGTATTTGACGTGCAGAAATTTGTGAAATATGGTGAATTTTGGCTGTGACTACTTTAGGGCAGCAGTTTTCAAAGGGGGTGATTTTGCCCCAGTGCCCCCCTTCCCCCAGGACATTTGGCAGTGGCTAGAGATAGTCTCGATGCTCATGACTTGAGGGGGAGGTGGCGCTGGTGGCATCTAGTGGCTCGCCTCCAGGGATGTTGCCTACTACACGAAAACGCACAGGACATCCCCCACAACAAAGTATTCCGTCCAAAATGTCAGTAGTGCTGAGGTTGAGAACGCTTGCTTGCAGGCGATGCATTACATTTCAGTGAGTTTGTTATCTTTCTTTATGTAGGTATTAAAGAATCTGATACTGGCCTGGCCCCACCAGCACTCTGGGATTTGGCTGCAGATAAGCAAACACTGCAGAGTGAACAGCCCTTGCAGGTTGCGAGGTATGTGTAGCACTCTGGAAATTTGTTTTTATTTTTTAGGATCTAGGGTATACACGGTAGTTCATAAAAATGTTTTATTCCTAATTTGAAGTAAAAAAGCTTTCTACAGAAGTATCTGGGATTAAATTTTATGCCTTCAACAATTATTCAAGTAGGTGAAAACGTAACATATAAAAGATTCAAAAGATTCAAATGGTACAAAAAAGATCAGATGAAAATAGGAAAACTTCCCTTCGCATCTTTGCTGTCCCATTGCCCCTTCTCAGCTGTAACTGAAAATAGTTCGGTCCTCTTAGTCCTCTTGTGTATCTTCATATATATAT
This sequence comes from Ursus maritimus, assembly GCF_017311325.1. Lineage (NCBI taxonomy): Eukaryota > Metazoa > Chordata > Mammalia > Carnivora > Ursidae > Ursus > Ursus maritimus. The sequence goes on from NW_024425563.1 coordinate 83,657,708, forward strand.
ATTTGCATGCAAAGAAACATATCCTGATTTTTTTTTTTAGTACTTCTTTCTTTCTCTTGTTTTTAAAAAATTACTAATATTCCATAGATTTTGGTTTATTTACAGTTTCGTTACTGTGCATGGTGCTACACTGAACATACATATTAAATATTTCTCTGTGCGTACACTTCGGTAGTGTAGCTTACTAGCAGTGGAATTGGGAGGTCAAAGGCATTTACAGTTTTGAAAACCTGGAAAAAGGTGGTTTGACCAGTTTATACTCCTTAACACGAGGTTTTGAGGCAAATACCTGTTTGCCTGATCAATATAAGATATGTGATCATCTATTTTTACATTTTTACCATTTAGGGAGAAAAAAATCTCATTTTAATTTGCGTTATGCTGATTACTAGTATGACAGCTTATTATACTTACTAAACATTTGTATTTCTGTGTCCGTTCATGTTTTGTTCTATTGGGTTGTTTTTATGAATTTTTAGGAGCACTTTCTATATTGTACACATTAATCTTCAATATGCTACAAATATTTTTTCCCATTCTGTCACTTGACTTTTAACTTCTTGGTACCTTTTGTTGTAGTAAGGTTTAAAATTTTTAGGTTAATAAAATACATAAATATTTTCACTATACCTTTTGGGTTTGATTGTTGCTCAAGAAGGCTTATTAGCTCAGTCCAAGATTATATTCTTCTGTGTTTTATTCTAATCATTGAAAATTTTGTTTCAGTTTTACCTCTGTACTGTAGCGAAAGGTTATTTTTCCTTTCCTCTTTTCCTTCCTCCCTTCTTTTTTTCTGTCTTTCCTTCTTTTCATTTATTGGTTTATTTTTCAGCGTTATCATGATTTTAAAGAGTTAAATAGTTCGAGGACAATAGTTGTCTTTCCCAATTCCTTATCCCTAGAGACACCTATTTTCAAAATTTTTTTTTTTTAAAGATTTTATTTATTTATTCGACAGAGACAGAGAGCCAGCGAGAGAGGGAACACAAGCAGGGGGAGTGGGAGAGGAAGAAGCAGGCTCATAGCGGAGGAGCCTGATGTGGGGCTCGATCCCATAACACCGGGATCACGCCCTGAGCCAAAGGCAGACGCTTAACTGCTGTGCCACCCAGGCGCCCCCCTATTTTCAAAATTTTTAAGTGGTTATTTGGTTACTACCTTCATGATCCTTATGGACACAATTCTTGTAGACTGTGGATTGCATCTTCTTGTTTTTTAGTTTTAGGTATTATCTCTTGGCTTGAGGATTTTGTTTTGTTTCCTCTTCCTTCATCCCCAGAACATATCTTTCCTATCTCTACATCCTCCTAATGTAATTACATTAAAATTTTGGTTAGATCAGTAGTCATTGTTTTCATAACTGTGGTAAGTAATGCTACTCACAAAGAGGCAAGTAGTAAACTGTGATTACTTTTTCTTTCCTGTACCATTTTTTGTTTTCCTTGTCATAATTGTCTTGTTTTCTCATTTGCCCAGTTTTCTGTGTGTAGAAAAACTCAACCTTCCAGTTTTTCCTGATTGTCTAACTTGCTTTTTGGATGCGTTAGGTCCGTCAGGTTTTTTCTCACGTGTACCTCAGGTGCGTTACCTGTGCCTCGGGTTCTCTCAGGTCCATTCTCCTAAAGAAGTCTTTCCCAGCACTTGCCCACCTGCTTCAGTTTGCACCGTGGCCTTTTGTACCTGCTAAATCACAACGCTCCCGTGACCTCCGACCCTGGAGGTTCCCTTTGCCCCTCTCCTGTTGCTTGCGTACCATGAGTTTCTCTTGTTGGTTTCCTTACACCTGCATTAGGTAGGCTCTATTCTCTGGTAGCTTCCTGAAAGAAGTGAGCTGGGAGGCAATATTTTGAGACCACGTTATGTCTGAAAATGTCTTGGTATAAATAGTTCCTTCAGAACTTTGAAGGCATCATTCCATGGTCCTCTACCTCCCGGGGTTGTTGGTCTGAAGCTGTTGATTCCCAGTCCTGTATCTGTGACCTGTTTTTCATCTGGAAGTTGTAGGGTCGCCTCATTCTCACGATTCTGAGATTTCATGATGACATGCCTCAGTATCCATGGTGCTGGGCTCTCATGACCTTCACCGTGGCATTTTTTCTTGAAATGATTTGTTAATAATTTCTGTTTTCTTGGTCCTCTGTTCCAGGCTTGTATTATTTGGATCTTGGGCCTCCTGGATATTTCTGCTAATATGCTAATCTTTCCTGTGTGGGTTTTTTTTTTGTTTTGTCTTTTGCTCTACTTTTTGTGAGATTTTCTTAACATTAAGTCCCTTTATTTTTTTTCCTTCCTGTTTCTCTTTTCAAGGCTTTAATTTCTAAGAGCTCTTTAGTCTTTCAATATATGTGTTTTGTTGTTTTTTTGAATGTCCTCTGTTTTTGAATCATGGTTTTAATATGTTTTCATCTCTAAGGAAATTAATGATAACTGCAAGGTTTCTACTTCATACATACTCTCGCTTGTTGGGTGTCCATCTTTTATGCTAGATGTCTGGTAATCATACTTTGGTTTTAGTTGGAGACTTAAGAGCTGAGAGAAACTCAGCTTCATCCTGGAAGTTGACATCCTTACATATATATACTTTCTCAGCTTTGGATTAAAAAAATCCTTATTTGTGCAGACAGTGTTGACACGAGAAAGTAGTGATATTTTCTATATATGTAATCCTCCCTGGTGGACCTTAGGCGGTAACAGAAAACAGAGTCCTGTCACACAGTTAACGCTGCGAGGACAAAGCATTCTTTGTTTTGTTTTTTTTTAAAGATTTTATTTATTTGACAGAGAGTGAGAAAGCACAAGCAGGGGGAGTTGTATAGGGAGAGGGAGAAGCAGGCCCTGTGCTGAGCAGGGAGCCCTATGCAGGGCTGGATCCCAGAACCCTGGGATCATGACCTGAGCCGAAGGCAGATGCTTAACGGACTGAGCCACCCACGTGCCCTGTGGACAAAGCATTCTTGAGCTTACTTTGGGCTCCACATTTATGTACATGCCAGACTATTTTGTATTTCCCCGTATTATTGGTACAGCTTATGACATGGATTCTTTCTAAAGTGAGTTCTATTTTTTGTTTTTCTTCCATAGACAGAAGAGGAAAGGCAGTAGACTGCTTTTTACTATGATGTACATGGTATTACAAATTTGCCTTCACCATGTCACACAGAAAAAGAATACATTTGAGTTAAAAATAGCAACAATGATAAACATGGATTTGAAGTGTAAACTCAGGAAAGAATGAAAACACATTTAGTACTTAACTTGATGTAAGACAAGATGACCATCTTCCTAAAGGGAAAATAAAATGGAGAGTAACTTAAGATATAGAGGAGTATCACTAATACAGGAATGTAATTAAGAAAATCAAGAAATTGGGGCACCTGGATGGCTCAGTCGGTTAAGCGTCTGCCTTCGGCTCAGATCCTGATCCTAGGGTCCTGGGATCGAGCCCGGCATCAGGCTCCCTCCTCGGTGGGGAGCCTGCTTCTCCCTCTCCCCGCTCGTGCTCTCTCCCCTGTCTCTGTGTTTCTCTCAAATAAATAAAACCCTTAAAAAGAAAAATCAAGAAATTAGAGAACTTCTTAATGATGAAATATTTGGCTTTAACTTTCTGGGGGAATGTATCTTTTGAAAATTTTGCAGCTTAGCTAAGTTGAGTGGACCCTTGGGTTTCTATAGAAAAGGATCTTTAGCAGTGACCTATTTTCTGCAGTTCTGGTTTATACCTGCTCATTAGTCTACTGCTTGCCCAGGGAGAATCTGGTTACTTGAATTCATTATTAGTGGTTTAGGTTCCTTACTCTAATCAAGCCTTTTGCTGGGTTAGGTGTACGAAGATAATCAATGCTGATTCGGAGGACCCAAAGTACATTATCAACGTGAAGCAGTTTGCCAAGTTTGTGGTGGACCTCAGTGATCAGGTAGCACCTACCGACATTGAAGAAGGGATGAGAGTTGGGTAAGATTCTATTTACGGTTAATACTCTTCGCTCCTTAAAGATACCTTGTCACTTTCACATCCTTGGCTTTCTTTTGAATGAATGAGCTGGGTGCCGTAGAATACAAAGAAACACTCTGTAGTAGAGCACTACGGTTGAACATCCTTTCTTCCGCAGCTGCTGCTTTCCCCTACCCCAGGGCTTTTTGTGAATGGCTTTAGATGTTGTACTTAAGTGCAGGATTTTAGAGTTGAGTTTGCCAGTCTGTTTGAGGGAACGTGGTGTGAGTGGAGGAAGCGCTTGCTCTAGGGTATTTAGGATTAAGTAAGTTGGTTTATATACAATACATGATAATTAACTTAGTAAATTTTTTGAATGCATTGAGTGAGGATCTTTTTTACCTCCTTAGGGTGGACAGAAATAAATATCAGATTCACATTCCATTGCCTCCAAAGATTGACCCAACAGTTACCATGATGCAGGTAAGAAGATATGGGAGGGAAAAGGAATGGCATGACTTTGAATACAATTGCATCCATCTCAAAAAATTTTGAAACTTTGACTTGTAAGCTATCAATATGTGGGCATATACTGAAGAGTTGCAGAAATGTTTTAAACAATTTTTCAGAGGAGAAAATTTTTATCAGTCCTTTTTTTACTGGTTTGTCTTTCACTTGATGTCATAACAAGTAGTATCGCAGGTGGCTCTAGGACACTGGACAGTGTATTTCATTTTTATGGAATTCTTATTTGCTTTGAGTCTGATTTTCCTTTTAGGGTATTGGGGCTGCTCCACCAGATAGAACGTTTGAACTAGTATTCAAAAGCCTGTGGCTATATGTTTCACATTTTCGTCCTTCTCTTAGGTGGAGGAAAAACCTGATGTCACATACAGTGATGTGGGTGGCTGTAAGGAACAGATTGAGAAACTTCGAGAAGTAGTTGAAACCCCATTACTTCATGTAAGTGGTTGAGTCTGTGTACTAAATTCCCTATTATTAGATAGCTTTAAAAATTTTATATTTTCCTTAGTAAAACTTTTTGATGGGGTAACGGATAGAGGTGTGGTGAGTTGGTATGTTCCAGAAGAGAGAAAGCAAAAGGATTGAAACCCATTCAAAAACAGAAGGATCTGCTATTTTGAGTGATAGAGGAGGTTGAGGTGTAACCTTCAGCAACATATTAAATGTTATAAGTTATTGTCGAAGAAACTATGTGTTTTAATGATACCAAGAGGAAATAGGCTTAAATTGAGTCAGATTAAGTTTGGGAGGATAATGGAAAACTAGGATATTAAACACCAGGTAATACTTCTGTTTTTAAAAACATTATAATTTTTCTTAAATCAGGGGAAAATGTTTTGTTAAGCCTGGATAAGAGAAACACCTTTAGAAGCCATTTAGCATTATGTATTGATATGAGTCTAGTTTAGATCTTAGGTCTTAGAATAAGTAAAATTCTTATGTAGATCAAGCATATAGGTCGTGGACTTAATTTTGGTTTAAATATAATGATACTTACAGATATGATACAGAAGTAGTTCTGTGTTTATTACACAGAAGTGATAAGTGTAAAACTCATGTCTCCCACCACAGCCAGAGAGGTTTGTTAACCTTGGCATTGAGCCTCCCAAGGGTGTGCTGCTCTTTGGTCCGCCGGGTACAGGCAAGACCCTCTGTGCTCGGGCAGTTGCTAACAGGACTGATGCTTGCTTCATTCGAGTTATTGGATCTGAACTTGTACAGAAGTACGTCGGTGAGGTAAAGTACATTGATCAGAATCAAATAATTTGTGGCCCTGTGAAAGGTGTATAATATGGAATAGCAATTCCACATCCAAGGATTGAGACTTGAAATTTCTTGACTGACATTTGATTAGTAGTTCGGAAGCCACTGGCCTTCCTTTGGTCATTGGAAACAAACAGCTGCTTAAACCTTTTAATCAATATGCTCCCTCTTCAGAAGGAGGACCTTTTCTACAGATTTGGTTTCTAAGACCCCAGAAATGTGGTGAATGCATTCAAAAGTGTACTTTCATTGTAGGGGTAGCGTTTCATACCCTATTGAGAAGGAGAACATGATCGTCTGTGTATGTGCAAGGGTATATACACATATGATGTAGTTTTTCATTAAAGTCTAGGGCTATATAGATCACATCTGAAACATGAATGATCACTATACTTAGAATAAGAATTAGTAAAGGAGCTGCATGAGTTAAGATATACTTCTGTTCCTTGTTCAAAACTTAAAAAGCAACATCAGTGATCAGAAATGCCAAGTGATAAATCAGATGCTTTCTTTCATTTCCTCAAGTTTAACTGATTGAAATGGTGCTTTTATTCAAGTGTTCATTTGACCTCTTCAGGTCTTGAAGTATTTGGCTATTCAATAGATATAGAAACATGAGATTAATAAATACTGTTTTGAGGCTAATGAGATTAATTTGATGGAATAGGTAACAAACTTTGGTTTTTTTGAAAAAGCTTTAGGTAATAATACTTGAGAATACTGTTAGGAATATTGAAAAGTTTGAACCATAGCTTCTTATTATATTTAAAAAATGTTTTAAACCAACTCTCAATTATTTTTTTCATTAGGGGGCTCGAATGGTTCGCGAGCTCTTTGAAATGGCCAGAACGAAAAAAGCCTGCCTTATCTTCTTTGACGAAATTGATGCTATTGGAGGTATGAGTGGTATTTTAGAGAACAACTTTAGGATTGGTTTTCATGAGTGTTCTAAAGAAATGTGTGTAGAGTTCTCTTGATATATTAATCTTATTATAAATTTTAATTCCAATTCTTCTATGATCTCCGTCATGTCTGAGCTACACCTCTAATAAGCAATAGAGATACACTGTAAAGGAAAAAAATATAGAGCATTGCTATTTCTCAAAGTCTTTATCTTTGTACTTTCCTAATTTCATTCACATGAAATCCAACTCCTAACTTGGGATATAGCTCCACTTAATGTGGTAAGAAAGCCTTGGGGCATAATTTAGTTTGTGGTGGTTTTTCATAAAGTATACATAAAATAATGTTATTGTTGGCTTCATAGATTTGATGAAATACAGTATTAGCTGTGCGATCTAGGCAGGTTATTCCAACTAACTCTGAGCCTCTGCTCACTTACCTTATAAAGGAAATGATAATTCCTGCCTTGCTTATTTCATGGGTTTTTGAGAGACTTAAAGTAAGTCATAGGGGTGTTTGGGTGGCTCAGTTGGTTAAGCGTCCAACTCTTGATCTCAGTTTAGGTCTTGATCTCAGGGTCTTGAGTTCAAGCTTCACATTGGGCTCCACACTGGGGTAGAGCCTACTTAAAAAAAAATTAATAAATGAGACCTTGAAAACTAAACTGTTCTGTAGGCCTGGATTATTGTAATAGTTTATGATATTTCTTTTTTTTTAGGAGAGGGGAGGGGCGAGGGAGAGAGGGAGCCTGATACCGGCTCGATCTCACAACCCTGAAGTCATGACCTGAGCCGAAATCAAGAGTTGGACACTCAACTGACTGAGCCACCCCAGATGCCCTTAGAGTAATAATTCCTAATAGCTCAAGAGATGTCATATGTTCAGACAGTTATTTAATGAACTTAGTGACAAAAGTGACTTGAAAACAATGCACCCCATAACTCTTTGGGGACTGCAGTTAGGTTACCTAGAGTCTTGTTTTTAGACTGGATGAGTGTTGTTGGGTGTGGACATTTCTGTGGCTACTGTCTTGGAGGGACATAGTGTGACCACAGTGTATCAGTGTAGTGTTGCGACTCTGAAGTTATTTGTATAGTGTTTTTGGAATAAGCCTTTTGATGACGTCAGGATGCTCTGAAGCTCTGGCCTCCAAAGTACACTGTGTATAAAGTAGTATTAGGGCACAGAAAGAATATCTAGAATTAATCTAGAATAATCTCCTTTAAAAATTTTCTAATTTTTTTGTTTTATAATGTATATGATACATTAATATAACCGTATGCATTTATACAACTTAAAAGGAAAATATATATTTGGAGGTTTTTTGTTGTGTGTTTTTTTGTTTTGTTTTTGCTATTTTGGTTGAAATGAGAGATTGACATGAAGCTAGAATAATTCACCTATCACAGTCAGGTGATAATAAGCTGTTACAGTTTTACTGTATTATGGATTTAGCCATATATTTAAGGAAAGTTTTAGGAAACGTGGAGCAGGACCGTTTCTTACGTACAGTCGGACACCATTGTAGCGCGAAAGCCCGCGTGTATTCTGGTGCCTAGTCCAGATGTATATTGTGCCAAAAATGGAGGTGTTCTTGGGTGATTTTAAAAAACAAAATTCCTAAAACAGGTTTAAAAAAAAAATACTTAAAGGGAACCTCTGTTAAATAAATCTATGATGAGTCCTTTTGAAAGATTCACTTTCTAATTGGTTTTGTGTAAAAGAGGCTGTTCTTCGAGAACGTGCTTCACAGTGAGATACTCACTTGCGCTGAGTACCGGATTTGAGCTGAGATTGACAGTACTTCCGAGTTACGCATTGCACTATCCTGAGTGGATGCGAAGAGTTTATTTTTCCTTTTGTCTTCTCAGGGGCTCGTTTTGATGATGGTGCTGGAGGCGACAACGAAGTGCAGAGAACGATGCTGGAACTGATCAATCAGCTGGACGGTTTTGATCCTCGAGGTAACATCAAAGTGCTCATGGCCACTAACAGACCGGACACCTTGGACCCAGCACTGATGAGGCCGGGCAGGTTGGACAGAAAGATTGAGTTTAGCTTACCTGATCTAGAGGTAAGAAAATCATTGCATTTTAGAGAGTCCAGGAATCCCTTTGCTTGAAATTTTTTCTTCCCATGATATTTTTCCATTTTAATATTTATCAATTCCCCCATTTTTAGGGTCGGACTCACATTTTTAAGATTCATGCTCGTTCAATGAGTGTTGAAAGAGATATCAGATTTGAATTGTTAGCACGACTGTGTCCAAATAGCACTGGTAGGTTGAAAGGTCTTGCTTATTACTACATTTGCTGGTCTGTCTTTTCAGGCTGCTTGAATAAGCCTGTTGTTTTCTTTGTGTTTGAAAGGTGCTGAGATTAGAAGCGTCTGCACAGAAGCTGGTATGTTTGCCATCAGAGCACGGCGAAAAATTGCTACTGAGAAGGATTTCTTGGAGGCTGTAAATAAGGTCATTAAGTCTTATGCCAAATTCAGTGCTACTCCCCGCTATATGACATACAACTGATCCCTGAAGGCTTTCATGAAAAAACTTTTCATTGGAATCCTAACTTTATTAAATAGACTTGTTAATAACCATTAATTACACACACAAAAATAAAACGTTTCAAAATTGTATGTTTTCTTCAGATGTCTTTTGTCTGTAGTACAATAAAAGGTGATAATATCTAACGTCATTGGGTAGAAAAGCTTATACGATGTATGTTGATTGCGTTTTGATCACTACCATTTAAGGGTCCCCCATCATAAAGTGCTTGCTTAGACCACGTACGTTCTTGGCATATGCTGGCTGGGTGCCGCTGGTATCCTCCCATCTGCCCAGTGAGGGGATCGAATGCATCTTGATGTGATGCATGCAGAAACTTTCCTACTTACTGTACTTGTAGCCAAGCTGGGATTCAGTCCAGGTTTGTCAGCTCTGTACCTGTGTTCCTCACCTTTCATGCTCTTCTGGCCTCCATCAAAACAGCCCATCTAGGCACAGGACCTCATGTGTTTCAATGCTTTTTAATTTTTTTCCTACCACATTGAATAATAAAGCTTTGGCCAAATTTTAAGGTGGAAGAAGCATCTGATGTATTAGGTTTTGCTTTGTCATTTCAGTTGATTTCAAGTTAATCAAGAAGAATTAGTGACTTTAATGACCAGCGAAGTAGTAAAGCAGAAAGAAAAATAAATACACATAATAATCTAATTTAGAAAATCCAGAATTGGTTTCATACTGAGAAGTAGTTATTTTCATTTTATAAATTAATGGTTTAAAATTTTGGCAGAGCTCCTGTTAGACTTTTGGTGAAGCAAGCTACTTCTAAAAATAAAGTTGTATTGGGATCCTCAGCAGATTTAAAATTATTTCTTATGCAGCCATCACCAAACCCCCTCCCATCTTACACCACCATTAGCCTCCACGTCCAAATACTGAGACCCAGGCACAATAGAGAATGTTTTTATTGCAGTTCAGTCTTCGTAAGTAATGCAAAACAGCAAGAGCTGGATACATTTTAATTCACAGACGAAAAAGTTAACATAGAAAATGCTTTAAATGTTGTATTGAAATATTTAAAATATGAAAGTTTTCAAAGAGAAAAGTGAAAGCCCTTCATTCATAAAATCCAGCCAGCATTCTTTTCTTTCTTCATTTTTCTTTTTTGTGAAATGGATCAGAACAGTTTTTCTGAGCTTGCCCTGGTCTTCCACAAGGTATGAAACAGCGAGCCCTTTCTAGGTGTTAGGCTTATGATATATTCAAGTCAGTGACTGGAGATGTGTGTTTTTGTAATGCTTTGATAAACATAAGCATTTATGTCACACTTTTTGAAATCTTACCAATTTTTCAGGGAGCCACATACTTGTATCCTATGCACCAGTGTGGGATTACTCAAACTGGCTATGTTGAGCTCACTCAGGCCTAACATGGTACAGCTCTGGAGAATCTTAACATCTCAGTTACATGATAAAAATCTAATGCCACACATCAAACTGACAATTATCTGAAAAATGTGGGTGTTTCTGGCCAACAGCATTAACCCTATCTAGATTAGCATCCTCGTACCCTATTTTAAAAGAGAAAACACATGTTCACCGGTAACCCCCCCACCCAATACATGTACACGTGTGTCCACAGACATGCATATATACATGCCTATGGACACATGTATGTTCTACACATCAGGATGCTGATAAATCGGAATACAGAGTTGACGACTTTAGAAAAATACTGTTGTGATCTTTAAAAAATACTTTCTATAAACATTTTAAAAATGTGATTGGATTTATAAAAACTTAATTTCCACAAAGCTCAGGTTTATCCGTTACATAAAGTGAAATGAAAAGCCTGGTATGCCTTTTTCTCAAAGGCAAGATAGATTTTTGAGATGCTCAAACTTGATTAAATCCAGGTCAGTACGCCAGCAGGTTACCTGTTACAATGCTAAACTTTTGAACATTCTGTTGTTGGGATGTGAGGGATTTCAGAGTGGTCACGTGCATTTCAGTTGGCTATATGGAGAATGCAGGCAGTACTTCTTACCAGTTCTCAAACCAAGTCTTACCAACACTCAAACCATATTATCAGTCTAAAAATAGTGACTCCTAAAAGCATTCCTGAAAGATACACTAAAACAGACCAACAGCATTTTTGCACTCAAAAGCAAACAGGCTCACACCAAGGACATTTTATTTGATTTTAAAACTTAATTTACTGTTTTTAAAGGAGCAGACATCCCTACCATATACCCTATCTTCCCTCTCCCTTAGCCTCTCACAAGGGCGTACGCCACCCACCCCACACCCCTCAAAACAGGAAAAGCACACCTACCCTCTCCAGGGCAGTTTCCTTGTATTTGTTACCCTCTCCTTCGTGCACAAGTGAGGGCAGACTCATTTTCTCAAAATGTATCTTTGGAGGCAGGCACCTCCTTTCTCTGTTGAACAGTTAAGAGTACAAGATCAAACCACATGGAATGGATATTTTAGGTGTTACCTGAAAACTATAACATGAGTTACTCCCAGGGCTTGCAGAGGATTCCTATCCTTTCTTGTTTCTCTGAGTCCCACTGCAGATGAGACTGGCAATTGGAATTCCACTATATGCTGCCATATAATTACACAGAATCAATGTGTGCGACATGAATTAGTTTCCCGGGCCCTGGTTCACAATTATTTTCAAACCTATTCCATCTACCCACGAGGCAGAAATCAACCACTGTTATACTGTGTAAGATCTGAGAAAGACAAAAGACTTTTCTATGTGGGACCCTTCCTGAAGACAGGGCTTTCGCATCTTGCCATAAAATAAGACTAGCTAAGCCCCGGTATCTGTCATTGTGGATTACACCCATTTTGACAGGGCATTAAGGCTGAATTTGAACCAGGGCTGAGAAACATAGGAAGCATACACTGGCAGCTATTAAGGTCCAGAAAGAAGAACATAGAGGCATACTTAAAGTAAAAAAGGTCAGGAAATTTTCCACTATACTAAATTTTAAGTAAAACATTCCAACATATTTACATAGAGATAAAACATTTTGAAATGCACTCTTACATTCTCAGAGGCATGCTAAAACAAAAACAGATTTCCCTTCAGTAAGACTTAAGTGCTTTTTATGTACATGGTAAAATTCTACTCAAAATAGGTTGAAAATTAAAGAACAGAAAAGTTAAATACAAATCCGTTAGACACAGGTAAATGCTATTTTTGTGCGCTTTCAATCCGCCAACAACTAGGACGTGATTATCGACTGTGTGTAAAGCATTTGTGGAAGATGGGTGCTAAAGAATATGCAATGAAGTATTTATAACATTGTTTACAATCCTCAAATTCTGCTTTAGTGGCTGAAATGGTGCAGGCCCTCTGACAAAAGCTTCCACTAAAGCTGAGGTCTACAGCTACGTGCTCCTTTAGAAGGCGGTCTGCATCACAACGTGGATGCAGCTGATCTTGCGTGTGGTGGCTGCAAACGAAGTAACTGGATGTGAACCTAATGTCCCTCTAGTTCTACATTAAGTACTGATTAGAACGCAGGGGTCTACTTTGAATTAAATTAGTAAAGTCTTTGAGGAACCCAGCAGTTAAAGCAAACAAACCATAGGGTTTGGCTGGAGTAGACTCATGCTAACGTAGTTCTTCCCTGGTGTTTTCTTTGTGAAAATGAAAACAAGAAGTCAATAAGAGAATCTACTTTAAAAACTGACTATTAGGGGCACCTGGGTGGCTCAGTTGGTTAAGCATCTGTCTGCTTCGGCTCAGGTCACGATCCCGGAGTCCTGGGACTGAGCCCCGCATGGGGCTCCCTGCTGAAGGCAGAAGCCTGCTTCTCTCCCTTGCTCCCCCTGCCCCCGGCTCGTGCTCTCAAATAAATAAAACCTTTTTTAAAAAAACCTGATTATTAGCAGGAAATCTCAGCAGAGGAGGTTTTAGGCATACTTGTGCTTTGATTTGGAATAAAGTGGTAGTTGGAACTATAAGAGTAAGACCTTTTGATGACAAATTGGCTTAAAGTTCTCCCCCACTCCTGACCAACTATAAAGAGTGCTTGAAATAGGCATTTTACTCACTCACAGGCTTAACTCTGGGTTTGATGAAGAATTAACTGACAACTCTCACAGACATCCAAGGAAGATATTAAATTATACCTAGGAGTTACCTTTATAAATACATGGCCTTTAAGGTTACTTTAGTCTTAGCAACAACAAAACTTCTGGTCACAGCTGTGACAATTTGAACACCAAAAAGAATAATTGTAATGAACTGAAGAACACTAAAACTATAAAGATTCATGAGCCTATAATTATCTGAAAGAAGATATAGAAGAACCTAATTTATCATCATCTGTTAAGCCAACTCCTTACTTTGAAGCTGATAATTAAGTGGCAAAAAATGAAATATTTAACCTGCCTTTCCAGTAAGAGATGTATTTAAGGATGACCAAATAGCTCAAGTGGAGGAGGGACAGTTGTAGTTTACAAAGAAACATCAACTAATAAATGCTGAAGAAATGAGAGAAATGGACCCCCCCCACAAACCTTAATAAAATTATTGACTTAGGCAAGGATTATCACTAGATGTTAAAACCCCTGGGTGAATGGTTAACGGGAAACTGGGCATTCATTCAATGCCAAAGGAATACCATGCAGGTAACACACTCGTCACAGAGGAGACGACGTAAGTGGGGGATTAGGCTGTCTTGTTAATCCAGTGACCCACTTTAGCATCGTTCGTTAATGGCAGGTCAACTAGATGTCATGTGTTTTCTGATGTGATGAGATTTGAAGCACGTGTCTCATCTATGATATATTCTAGCAGAAAAATGTTTTCTTTCAATCCATGAAACTTTTAGTTATGACTTTTAGATTACAGGCAGTTCAGGAAATAAAGGGACGAGAGAAATAACACCTTGAAAAAACAAGATGGGATTCTACAGGACAACTGCCCCAGTCTCTTTAAATAACCTAATGTCATAAAAGGGACTGTGCTGGATTAAGATGGACTTGAAGAGACATGACCAGTTGTAGTGTTAGGTCACAGAATGGATAATAGTTTGGACAGACTAACTACAAATTTGAGAACAAAGGGAAATTTGAAGATGGTCTGAGGTGAAAGTATTCTGGAATGAGAAAGCAAGGATTACTGACTGAAAACAGTGGGTTACAGAACACTATGTTGAATATGATCTTCCTTTGGTTAAAAGATGAAAATACATAGGCACAGAAAAAGATGTGGAAGGAAATGCATTAAATAAAGTGTTAGTGATAATCTTTGAGTGGTAGCAATATCATGTGTTTCTTTTCTTCTGTTTTTTTCTTTTTTTTTATTGTTCTTTAATAATAACAGATTATTTTAAAAGAACTTCTAGAAAATTGTGGGTTTGCTCCTTCTGTTAGATAACTCTGATTACAAAAATCCTGTAAATCAACAAGTGCAAGAGCAAGGAGCCACTAATCTCCTGGGGACAGCATATCTGATTTGTAGGTAAAGTACTTAAAGGGAATAACTTCTCAAGTGCTTGGCTTATAAAGGTAATACTAAAGAGTAATAGAAATGTCACTGCACAAAAAACGAACTATTGGGACTTCATCAAGATAGGGCTTCTGCACAGCAAAGGAAACAGTCAACAAAACTAAAAGGCAACCTACAGAATGGGAGAAGATATTTGCAAATGACATATCAGATAAAGGGCGAGCATCCAAGATCTATAAAGAACTTATCAAACTCAACACCCCAAAACCAAATAATCTAGTCAAGAAATGGACAAAAGACACGAACAGACACGTCTCCAAAGAAGACATCCAAATGGCCAACAGACACATGAAAAAGTGCTTCACATCACTTGTCATGAGGGAAATACAAATCAAAACCACAATGAGATACCACCTCATACCCGTCAGAATGGCTAAGATTAACAACACAGGAAACAACAAATGTTGGAGAGGATGTAGAAAAAGGGGAACCTTCTTACACTGTTGGTGGGAATGCAAGCTGCTACAGCCACTCTGGAAAACAGTATGGAGGTTCCTCAAGGCGTTAAAAATAGAGCTACCCTACGACCCAGCAATTGCACTACTGTGTATTTACCCCAAAGATACAGATGCAGTGAAAGAAAGGGCACATGCACCCCAATGTTCATAGTAGCAATGTCCACAATAGCCAAACTGTGGAAAGAGCCGAGATGCCCTTCAACAGATGAATGGATAAAGAAGATGTGGTCATCATATACAATAAAATATTATTCAGCCATCAGAAAGGATGAATATCTACCATTTATGTGGACATGGATGGAACTGGAGGGGATTATGCTAAGTGAAGTAAGTCAGTCAGAGGAAGACAATTATCATATGGTTTTAACCATATGTGGAACATAAATAGCACAGAAGGGAAGGGAGGGAAAACTGGGAAGAAATCAGAGAGGGAGACAAACCATGACAGACCCTTGACTCTTGGAAACAAGCTGAGGGTTGTGGAAGGTGAGGTGGGTGGGGGGATGGGGTAACTGGGTGATGGACATTAGGGACGGCACGTGATGTGATGAGCACTGGGTGTTATACACAACTAATGGATCACTGAACACTACATCAAAAACTAATGATGTACTATATGTTGGCTAATTGAATTTAAATTAAAAAAAAATGTCACCACATAAGAAATGCAGGCTAGAGGACAGTTTATCTTTGAAATATTCAATTAAAAAGCCCCCACAAGTAAGATACATCTTGCTATGCTTCATTCACCCTCCAAATCAAGCTTTGACTACTAGTGTTTACCCTTAGGAAAAAAAATCTAGTGTCTAGTACTTAAGCTGTGTAACAATGAGTAATGTCATGAGAGGCTCATACCCCATCCCAGCTGAGTTGCTCATCTATGCTTCCGGAGTGGCGGGAGTGGCGTTGGGCTCCGAGTCCTCCTGCGGAGCGGGAGCCGAGGCTTCTTGCTCAGCAAGCGCTTCCCGAAGCCGGCTGCCTAGAACTGCATCGTGGATGCTGTGAAACAGCAGCTCCTTTAAGGCAGGATTTTCAAAAAATCGATTCTGAGTGAGGTCGTTTACAACTTGTGCTATGAAAGAAGAAAGGAAAATCAGTCCCCACTCTGGGTATCAGTCTTGAACATTATACAAATTAGCACTCTTATATAGTTTAAATATTACAATGGTATTGTAAAAAGTGTCCCTCCAATCCTGTCCCCATGATATCACCCCCCAGTAGTAGCAGGAAACTATTTTTTTATTTTTTTTAATTTCAATTTTTTAATTCAAGTTTTTGTTGAAATTCTAGGTAGGTAACATATATGGTAACATTGACTTCAGGAGCAGAATGTAGTGATTCCTCACTTACATAGAACACCCAGTGCTCATCCCAACAAGCGCCCTCCTTAATGCTCATCTCCCAGTTACCCCATCCCCCTCATGAAGAGTCTCTGATGGTTTGCCTTCCTTTCTGTTTTATCTTATTTTTCCTTCCCTTCCCCTATGTTTCATTTCTTAAATTTCACATGAGTGAAATCATATGGTATTTGTCTTTCTCTGACTTATTTCGCTTAGCATAACACCCTCTAGTTTCATCCATGTCGCTGCAGATTGCAAGATTTCATTCTTTTTGATGGCTAATACCCCTGTGTGTGTGTGTGTGTGTGTGTGTGTATCAGTATATATTTCACACATGCACATACTCACACACATCACATCTTCTTTATCCAGGAAACTATTTTCTTGGATATTCTTCCAGTATTTCTTTATGGAAATACAAATATATATTCTTATTTTTCCCTTTTTTCTTGCCCAAAAGTATCTCTTTAGCATTAAATATGTATTATCCTGGATTTTTTTTTTACTTTTTTTTTTTTTTTTTAACCACTACATGATATTCTATTGTGTGGATGTACCCTAGTTTATTTAAGTGGTCCCTTTTCTTTGACATTCTTCCCAGTCTTTTGTTTTATAGACAGTAACCAGTTTCTAGAACTGCTTATAGATGGTTAACCACGTACACGTGTCATTTTGAGTATGTGCAGCACATTGCTGGATTTGCTGGGGTCGAGGGTAAAGTGCATTGGTGATCGGGCACGATAATGCCGCTCTGCCCTCCACTGAGGCTGTTCCATTTTGCGCTCCCGCCAGCAATGTCCGAGAGACCCTGCTCTCCCTCGTGTGCCCACAGAGCGTGCTATCAGTTCTCCTTTTTGCCATCCTGGCAGGTGCAAAGTGATACCTCTATGTAGATTTCATTTTCAGGCACTGTTTCAACCAAAATTCATTATAAAGCAAAAATAGCAGGGGTTGTCATGGAAAGACCTAAATGATTTTATAGAACTATGTTTACAGCTGCTGTTAATAATTACTAAAAAACATACCAGCTCCTTCCCTCCAAGGCCAGGTCAGGAGGCCTGCCACAACAGCCCAGGATAGGGGTGCCCGTGAGTGACTAATTGCAAAGCTAGCTTCAGAGTCATCTTTCACAAAAATAATTTTCATTTTTTTCCCTTCCCTCCCCTGAATAATTTTCATTTCTGCCAGGAACTAAAATTAAGGGAAAATATTTCTAAACTTTTTAAAAGTTAATAAGAAAAAGAGAAATAAAACTAAAATGTCAAAACTTCTCCCCATTCTAGAAGCATACTCACCGCTGCATCCTGCTAAATACACATAAATACCGACATCTCCATATTCTTTTACAATCTGTAATAATGTTGAAATAAAGTTTAGTTTCTCTCGACTCTGGGCCCGAGGCAAGTCTCTTTCTACAGTATGTGTTTAGTGACACAAGACGCGAGTTCATTCACCTGAGCTGCTTCACTTCAATAATTACACATCTTTGAGCTCCTCGTTTAAAGCTAATTTTGTATTTCTCTTAATTTTTATATGGACAGTGACAATGAGGGCTATCAAAGAATTCTTGTTGAATTTTACGGAGGTGTAATAAACGGATTATGGTACTGACTGGTAAAGAATCTTCTTGTAGAGCCATGCCCTGAAATACAAAGAGGCGACAGCTGGGAGGCGCGTCAGGGTCGGGAAGGGGGCAGCGGGTGGGGTGGATGCCACGGGCCTGCCCTCAAGCTGATGGGCTGTTGCAGCCGAGCCGTGCTTACATTGGGCTGCACCATACTGTGCTCTTTACTCTGGTATGGTTTTGAAATTTTCCACAATGAAAAGTTGAAGAAAAAAAAAACACAACAAAGAACTTTAAGAGTTGAAAAGGGGACCCTAGTCCAACTCTCTAATTTGACTGATGGCACAGAGCTACGAAACGACTCATTTAAGATGATGCTTACCCCAGCCAGGGTTTTCACGCCAACAGAGTCAATGAAGTTGACCTGTGTAAAATCCAGAATGATGGTGTGGACGTTATCCCCTGGGGGCATGAATCTTTGCAGTTCCTCAGGGAGTGTGCTCTTGATGACTATTGGGGGATATTTTACTTCATCATCCTCTTCTTCAGGCTTCGTGGCATCTTCTCCATCGACTTCTGCATCCTGTCAACGGGTAAACCAAACCAAAAGTCTATGAACGGCTCATGGGCTGGTTCTGAAAGAGATTTACGAGGGAAATTAGTCCCCCTCCTCTCAAGCTGCTGACTCCGCCCGACGTCTTCTAAAGCATTTGCCATATCCCTGCCTTTAACGTGACAGAAACGATGTGTACATAATATTCAGTTTTAGCTCGGTTTCTTTTCTCCTCTTCTTCCTCTTGTTTTTGTCCATTAAAACTCACTCTCTTTAGTCATCATATCCAATTTCTCCTCATTTCTAAAACAGTTCTGTTAACTTCAGCACAGCCACAAGTTACCATTAGCTTGAACAGCAAAATCCAGCCTTTGAGGGTTATTTTTTTTATTGTCAGCTGAGTGAATCTATGACAAAGTACCCACGGTACAATTTATTAAGGTACTACTGGATGATCTTCATTTTTTTTAAACAGTGTTTTCCGGGGCTCATAGCCCTACTCTTTTCAGAAGCATTCTCATAACTGACCTCATCATGTATCTTTAATATATAAAGGATACTTCAATTGTCTCTGAGCTTTCCTATTTTAGGGGCTCCCTGCTAAGACTTCAATCATGAGGGGCGCCTGGGTGGCTCAGTCGTTAAGTGTCTGCCTTCGGCTTGGGTCATGATCTCAGGGTCCTGGGATTGAGCCTGGCATCGTTGGGCTCCCTGCTCAGCGGGGAGTCTGCTTCTCCCACTCCCCATGCTTGTGTACTGTCTCTCTCTGTCTCTCTCTCTCTGTCAAATAAATAAAATCTTAAAAAAAAAAAAAGACTTCAATCAAGAATGAAGGTGGGGGTCGGTGCAGATCGAGAGAGAAGGGAAAACAACGTGAAGAGACCACCTACCACTTTGACAACGTTTGCATTGGCCACGTTTGCATTTCCAACTTCCTTAGCATACTTCTTCATGGCCTTTCTTCTCGCTCCCATTATGACTGCTGGGTTCACTCCAGTCTTTACAGAAGAGGAATACATGCATAATCACTTCTTGGCGCCCAGGAACCCACCCAAATGCGATAAATCTTCAAATCTCCCCATTGGACTGTTTATGATGCCAAGTTATCACCCACCTCTTGCTCCACCTTTCCCTAGGACACCCTGAGCTGAGTTACTCCCGCACTAAAGGAACATGAGTAACTCTCCTTATTCTTATGTGCATTTAGCAGGATGCAGCAGTGAATACACTAAAGGGTCAAAGACAATTTTTAAAGGAGTATTTTTCAAACATACTCTCCGATTCTTATATTTAAGAGATTCTGTGGGTTGACTGGGAGGTTTTCTCATACACTGGGCAGTGTGGGGTCCAGGTTTAATCACGACCAAAGGAACCCACATGATCCGAAGAGTGAGATAACTAAAATTACTTTTTCACTCTTTTTCTTAAAAATTTTTTGAAAAGGTAATATGTGCACATGATAAAAGGGAATGACTAGTGGTGTTAGTGGTATTGTTTGCACAACAATGTGGATATACTTAATTCCATCTGAATGGTAAATTTACTGAAAATGGTAAATTTTATGTATATTTTACCAAAACGCAGAGAGAGAGTATAAAAGATATATCAAGACATTTAAGTGTCCCTCACATTCCTCTCAATCCACAGGTCCCCTCAAAAATAATCAATTTCTTGCGACTCACCTTTCTTTTCAAAGCACTGCTATATAAGTCGCTATTTGCATAATAAATTGGGGCATTTATTTGGAATATTTTTATTCCAGGAATTTCTTTCACCTGAGAAATAAAATGTTGTGAATTTAACACACGGAAATATTTCAGGGTCAAAACTGCACCCGCCTCCCTCCTCCAGCCTGAAAATCAACGCAGAAGTTGCTACCGGCCCTCTCGCAGGCCCTCTCACCGTGTTTAGATAAAATTCTGTCACTCTAGCCTACCTACTGTCCTGGAGGAAGGAGGTCTGAGAAGAAAGCCTTTAATATGCATATCTCTACATTTCTTTTAAAAGTCTTTGTTTCCTATTCACTATAAAACACAAAGAAGGAACCAAAAACTATTACAAACAGAGAAAAGAAAACAGGGAGGGGAGGCTGCCCCTCAGACTGTGAGGAACAGGCGGTCCACGTGGAGTGAAGAGAGGTGATGTTGGTTGGTTCCTGGAATGCAGGCAGGAGCTGAAGTAGACCCAAGTTCAAGAGAGTGAATGTTTTAGCCAGAAGCCTCAAAGAATTCTAGAATGACAAATCCAGCACATAATTCATTAGGAGGAGGAAAAATGAACAATCCTAGTAACAGTCTCATTTCCTAGTAGCTTATAGGGAGTCTGAGAATTTCTTCCCAAACATAAAGCAAATCAAAGAGACAAAACTAATTTTAAAAGGTTCTGTACAAGTCTTCTAGGTGTCACCTGAGGATATTCAAAATCAAGGGAATTTGAAGGCATAAGTCGTGCACGTACAAACTACCCTCCCAGTTTCAGTATTTGGTAAATATATACTTTAATTCCAAGAATATCTATTTATTCCCATTAAAGAAAGAGGAAAAGTAAATATGAGGAGGTTGAGTAATTAACGTAGAGTATGAACTCCAGAACTGCCTCCAGACAGTAAACTCCAGTTCAAGCTTTTTATTCTGACCGCGACACCTCCCTCCTTTTCAGCCCCACTTTTTGTCCTGTGTAAAAATAATAGTCAGCTGATCCCATGATATGCTTACAACCATTTACTATTTTTTAAAAATTTTTAAAAGATTTTCTTTATTTGGCTTACATCCATTTAAAATGAGAAAAAAGTCCTACCTCTTCATATGCGTCTATATCGATATACACATCCGTGTCGGGAAGCTGTCCAAGGACTTTGTAGCTGGGACTAAAGACAGAGGGACAGGGTGTTAAAAGACCATTGTTTTGAGGCCCAGTATGTGATTTAAACAGGAGGTTTTGCGTGTTTACATGTCATGTATGGACCTTCTAGTGAACTCAGGAATACTCTTTGCAGAGGGCTTCACATGGATACATGCCCAGGGCCATTCCCGGCACGCCCCCACACCCTGCCCCACGTACACGCCCACATCCACACACCCTTCATACACATGCATGCACGCGCGCACACACACACACACCCCTCACACACACATACACGCTGCACAATCTGGTCAGGACAAAAGACTCGGGCATTTAAAGCTGGGGGCAAAAGTGAACGGTGCAGAGTTCAAGCCATGCCAAGGAATGTGTAACTCAAATTCTCATCCACTCCATAGAACTGTCTTCCTACTCTTATTCTAAATCAGGGGAGGAGATTTTCTTTTGGTTTCTAATAAGAGGCTCTGACTCATGGGGGTGGTAGTCAACTGAAGGTGTGGGAAGAACACAAAAAATCTCATTAGCATAGAAAGAAGTTTTCTTCAGTTTGGTTTGAATAGATTTTAAACATTATTTTTCGAGAGCCCTCCCCTTTGCATAGGATAATCTGGCTCAAACTGGATACTGTAATGCTGACAGATGTTACTGCCTGAGCATCTCCTATTACCTTATTGTAGCCTACACACGAGGCTTATTTCTGCTGTTGTGTGGATGAGAAATTGAGGCCTAGTGGAGCGAGCTGTTCAATGTCAGAGGGATCGGCAAAGCCAGAATATGGCTCAAGGTCTTTGAGTTGACAGTCCGTGGACTTGCTGCAATGCCCTGGTGCTTCGTAGCAGCTATGCGCCCGTGCTCTGTGAATCAGAATCTATGATATGAATGTTAGCTATATTCTGGGGGGATTCCCTCAAAAAGCTTCCAGAGAACACACAGTATGTGCCCGGTACTGGACTCTGGGAACACCGCCTTCACAATCAAGACGCTCACAGTCTAGGTGCTTCTGTTGACAAATACGATATATTTAAAGTCAACACTGCAATTTCAGGCAGGACAATCACATCCATCCCAATTTGTACACTCACCTCTGTGTTCTGTAAATCACAGTCAGCAGAGCAATGATCACAGCTGTAATCAAACCATAGTCCAATCCCAGGAACAAGGAGGAAACAAAAGTGGTGAGCCAGATGGTCTACACGAAAGACAGAAAGCTTTATGTAGAATCACGCTAAAAATGATGGCACTAACTTAGCTTTCTCAAATTTTTACCAGCCCTCGTCCATGTGTTGCAATGACATATGAACCTAACAATCACCTTTGTTACTTACCAGTTCTATTTTGCTCGTTCTCCAGAAAAAGGGGAGATCTGAGAATTGCATAAACATTCCTTTCAGGTTGACAATCACAATGGCCGACAGCACAGCCTGAAACAGAGCACATCACGCATGCCTCTCCTCTCGTGTCCAGAGAGTCCCTTCTGCTGGCTCCTCACTGCCACGCGGCCCTCCCCATGTCCTCTCCCCACTCACTTCCCACACGGCAGTGATGGTACGTTTTGAGCGATGAGGACCTGGTTTTCAGGACTTCCTCATATTTACTTTTCCTTTCTTTAATGGGAATAAATAGATATTCTTGGAATTAAAGTGTATATTTACCTGGTTAGCTAAAATGGGCCTTGGAAAACCAGGCTTATATACTAGTAGCAAGCCTCCATGGTGGTCAACAGGTTCAGAATTAAACTTGGTACCCGAGGAATCATTTCACCCATGGTCTTCCTATACCATGATTTTCTCCACTCTATATTGTCCCTGATCTCTGCTAGATTAAATAGATCGGCGAACAAATGTCTTCGGAGTGAAGTCCATCTCAGATTTTTTTTTCAAGATTTTACTTATTTGACACAGAGTGAGCAAGCAAGCAAGTGAAAGACAGCACGCAAGCACAAGCAGGGGGAACGGCAGGCAGGGGAGAAGCAGTCTCCCTGCTGAGCAAGGAGCCCGATGTGGGGCTTGATCCCAGGACGCTGGGATCGTGACGTGAGCTGAAGGCAGCCACTTAACTGACCAAGGACCCAGGTGCCCTGCCATCTCAGATTTTTAATGGAAGTACAAGGTCATAGAAGATCAAAGAGAGATGGGACCTTGGAGATGAATCAGTCCAAACCCCCACTTTGCAGATAAGGAAACAGAGCCCCAGAGATGTTGAGATGGCTTTCCCAAGGTCCAGATTGTGGGGCAGGATGGTAGATTGTGAAGCGGGATCTTGGTCCCAGCCTTGGACCTTTCTTACATCACCCTGACAGGGTTACAGTAAAAACCCATGAGATGGCCACAAAAACAAACAAACAAACAAAATAGTAAAATCTCTACACATGGAAACAGCTCACACCAAGTCCAAACTACACACCTGGGGTAATGATTCAAAGAGGAATCCAGTGGCTAATATGACCAGCAGAATCATTAGTGAGGCCAAACAACCCGCAAGCTGAATGAGAGAAGACACACGGAAGGGCTTTTAGGAGACGCGAGTAAGAGGCGGGGCAAAGGGTGGTCTTAGTCTTTTGTTAGTTACTGCGGGAAGATCTAGAAAATACAGATTCAAACAAGTCATCAAAATCATTACATAAACCCGTAACTCCTTCCCACTCCCTTTCTGAAGTTTTGAGTTCTCTTATAGCTTTTAAATAGAGGCTGAAATGATTAAAAACCCTGACAGA
This sequence comes from Ursus maritimus, assembly GCF_017311325.1. NCBI lineage: Eukaryota > Metazoa > Chordata > Mammalia > Carnivora > Ursidae > Ursus > Ursus maritimus. The sequence continues at coordinate 83,681,855 of NW_024425563.1, forward strand.
AATGCTCTTGCCAGGGGTGAGGGAAAGGAGCTAATGACCCAAGACCCACAAGGGCCAGAAGCGTCCAATAAGACTCTGCCGTCCAATGTGGCAGCCACTAGCCACGGGCAGCTATGAAATTCTTAAAATTAAAATTAAGTACAACTAAAAATTCAGGTCTTGGTTACATTTCCCACATTTCAAGTCTCAAGGGCCATGTGTGGCTAGTGGTTGTCATACTGGGTGATGCAAAACAGTGACATTTCCTGGACGGTGCTGGCATCCTGACCATCCACACCCCGTCTCAGGCTTTCAGGACAACATCCTACGTCTGAACTGTGAGGTTTACTGGCAGCAGGGAGTGCTGAATAATTTTTGATTTAACTGGAGAATATACCTCTTTCCTACAGATTCAGGTCCTGTGATTTGCTTCAACCATTCATGCCCTTCTCTGATTCACTACACAGCTCCCTGGAGCATCAGTCTTCAGTCAGAGGAGCTTTGTTTGGGTTCAGAATAGAATCAAGGGATTAAGGTAAACCACCCCAAGTCACCGGTCCTCAGAGGCCACTTGTATACACACCTGCGTCTTCCCTCCAGTTCCCTCCTGAACAAGGCTTCGAGACAAGGAGCATGAAATGGAGAAAGTCTGGAAGAGTGAGCCAATGGAATTGCACAGTCCCAGGGCAATGAGCTCCTTTTCCATGTGGAAACAAAGCACACAAGAGGTCAGTCATTCTTCAGGAAAAACAGGCATGAAGGTCCATTTAAGACACATTTTCAGCTGGATAGACTGTCTCTTCATTCTCTTTCCAGATACAAGTTTGTTTAGCATGAGTTTAAAATAGGGATTCTTGAATAAGATGGGAGAAAAACACTTAGAGCTTTTGTTCTGTCAGAGGTAAAAAGCTGCACTCACTACCTTGTCCCCTCTTTCCCAAACACACTCTTATACAATTTTTTTTAAAGAAAACTGTAGCAAAAAGGGACAACATATTTTTGTTATGAGTAAGTTATTGGTGTATAGAACTGTTGGCATCTTCTAAATGCCTGGACTGTTGCTCCTCAGTGAGTGCACGCCAGTGTCCTCCTGGGACAGTGAGTGAGTCCTGCTCTCGGGGCTACTTCTGGTCTTCCTAGTTGGATCACTGTGTCTTGCGGGAATGTGGAGCATTTAATCTTCTCCTAGAAACACACACTGTGTTAAAGCACACAGTGTCATGCCAGAATTATGGCTCACGGTATTCAGATTAAATACCTTATCTATAGATAGGTTATAAAAGGAGGTGGCAGGGCACCTGGGGGGCTCCGTCGGTTGTGTGGCTGACTCTTGATTTTGGCTCAGGTCGTCTTGATCTCAGGGTCATGAGATCGAGCCCCGTGTTGGGCTCTGTGCTGGGCGCGGAGCCTGCTTAAGATTCTCTCTCTCCCTCTCCCTCTCCCTTTGCCCCTCCCCCTATCCTTCTAAAAAAAAAAACTTAAAAAAGAGGTAGCAAAGACTATAATGTGGAGTTTGGGTGATGAATCGCATATCCAAGTTTAATGAACAAAGAAAAGTCTTCCCAGAAATGGTTCTAGAAAAACATTAGCTTCTCAGGCTGTGAGCTTTAAAAATAGGGATGACATCTGTCAGAGTATGGCAAACTGAAAGCCTCACATCAAAGGTTACCTCTTCCTAGCAGGACCCCTACCCGTGATATAAGGTAGGACTGTACCTCAGTGCTCTGATGACCTAATGCACATATAAAATGAAAAAATTGTAGTGTTGAATAAATACATGTTTCCAATACCCCCAACATCAAACTAGAAGTTTTTCTAACAATACAGTGAAATCCAAGTCATTTGCCTTCCGTAGCGCAGCAGGATGATTATACCATAATGAAACATCTGCAGGAAATGAATGATTTTTTACCTGATTGCCATCAACCTGGTAGCCATGTTTATTTGCCAAGGTCTTGGCCATTGAGATGGTCACTGAAAATCCAACAATGGCTATGGCGATAGCATCCACGTATACAAGGTGGAAGAGGCTGGTGTCCGGGTTGGCTGGAGGCAGTAGCCTGAAAGGTCAAGCTGACTTTAACCCAAGCGTGTGACCACTGGGAAAAAAACATGCAACTAGAGGGGAGCATTCCAGAAGAGCATCACCTGCAGATAAGGTGATCAATGCTTGGATATTTGTTTGCTCTGGTTTGGCAAAAAGGAACACCCTCTTTGACACACATAGATTCTTTTTAGGGCCCAACCCTAGAGCACTGGCTTTCTACTTGAATGGGTTATCAGCAGACATCAGATGCCATTTTATTTAGAAAGGAGTAACCTCATACCTCATGACACCCTCGTGGTAGGTGTAAGTAAGACACAGAACAGGAAGAAGAGAGGGTCAGCGAAGGGCTCAGATGGCACAAGACATTTGAACCAAAGTCTGAGGGCAGGGAGGGTGTTCAGCAAGGGCTGTCTTAGAGGAGAACTACTGTCCAGACTGCTCCCATTTGTTATTTCAAGTAAGGGCTCTGCTTCCCAGGATCCCTCAAGGTGAGTTTCTAACACGGGAAAGGAGAAGATTATACTCTTTAGGTCTCACCTGGTAGTCCTGGGAATCTGGAGAGACCAATGGGGAGCCCAATTTTTGTGGTTCATTCTTATAGTTTTGAACCCTTGTCCTAACGGAACAGAATAGGGATTCCCTAGAATGGTATCGGGTAAGGGGCACCAGAGGGTTTCAAAGACACCTGATTCAGTTCAAGGCATTGGGTTAAATAATAACAATCAACTCATATATCATATTATTCTTTTTTACAATAACAACCATTTATTAAGTGCTTCCTCTGTGCTTATTTATCTCTGACAGCCCTGTGAGCTAGGCACCACTATATTGCCCAGTTTACAGATGAGGAAAATGAAGGATAGGAGACTAAGCCACTTGTCCAGGGTCCTATGGCTCATGTACAAATGGCCACCAGTACAACAAAAACCACGAAGAACCTGCCTCTCTGTGCCTATCTCTCTGACTGTGTCATATCACAGTGACAAAGGGGATGTTTCAAGTTCTGGGGTAAGGGAAAGGGAGGGGGAGAAGGAAAAAAACAATCTGAACATATATTAAGCCTACGTTTTGTGCTATATGCTTGCCATATGTCATCTCATCTGTCCTCACAGCAATCCTCTTAGCTAGCTGCCATTATTATCGTAATTAATAGGTAAAAAAACAGATAATTGCAGATGTTAAGTTATTGGCCCCAGATGGAGCAAGGAGTCAAACCTAGGAGGTCTGCCTGCAAAACTTAGTGTCTTTCCCTTGCACGTTGCTACAGAAGCACTAGCCAGAAGGGAAGTCCGAGCAGCAGATTTGGGACCGCAGAAGAACAGGAGAAAAGAATGTATTTTGGAATGAGTTAAGGAAAGTAGACCAAGATAAAGGATATATTGCTGTGACTGGGATCTTTAAGAGTCAACTATCACTTTCTGGACACTGTCCTGTGTGCATATTTGTGTGTGTGTGTGTGTGTGTGTGTGTGTGTGTATAGGTAAGTGTGGTAGTTTGCTTTCAAATATGGCTGCCAACAGTTCCTCCCATACTTGTATGTGCTCTCCTCCCGTGTAGCGGGGGGATCTGTGTCTCCTCTGGTGAATCTGGGCTGGTCTTGTGATTTGCTTTAGCCAACCGAATGTGGGGCGGGTGATGCTGTATGAGTGCTTTTAGCAGCCTAGCACCTTCTGCTTTTCTGTCTTGTTTCCCTGAGCCACCACAAAAGAGTCTGGTTATCCTGCTGGAGTCACCATGTGGGGAGAAGATGCCGGCCAGCCCTCCGCCATTCCAGCCCTCCACCTGACACATCAGACGTGGGACTGGGGCCCACCAGGCACACCTTCAGACGTTGGCACCTGCCTGAGAGACCCCAAGTGACAGCAGGAGACTGCCAAGTTCCTTACCTAGACGGTGAATTGTGAGCAAATAAATGGATGTTGTTTTAAGACATTGTTTTGGAGCTGTGATTCAGCAGTAAGACTCACAGATAACTGAAACGGTAGGATTGTATGTAAATATAGGTAGTTAGGTAAGCGTGATTTGTTTCCTGCTTGGTTTTGGGCGAAGTTCCAGAAAGGGTAGCCAAGTTATGGAAAGGTAAATTTTTTTTTGCTTTGTTTTTTGTGGTTTTGTTACTGTTATTGTTGTTGGTTTGTTTTTTGTTTGTTGAAGTATGGCTCTCACACATGGAGGAAAAGCAACATATTTGGGTACAGTGCAATAGGGAAAGGAAGGTACTGGGCAGAAACTGGTGAACTGTATGCGAATTTTTAAAAGGAGAAATCTAAGTTTAAGAATTCACATTTCATCAAATTATTTGTAATTAGTTATTGAATAGAATTGTCTATTGGATCTAGCCAAAGACTAATGCTTTACACATGACTAATTATGTTAGAGACCCAGGTGTGAGGTAATGGAAACAGCAAACCATGGAGCATTGGACGACTGTATTCTGGGTCCAGGCTGGGACTCACCAGTGAGCCACTAAACCTCATCCACGTCTTTCAAATGTCGCCTTCTCTGATAGCCTACCTAACACAGCAACCCCAGTCCCTCCCACCTTTACCTGCCCTCCCTCTTCTTCACAGCACTTCTCACTGTTTATTCTCCCCTCTCCCTCCTCTCCGCCGCTGGAGAATATAAGCTTCGTGAGGGCAGACAGTTTTCTGCTTGCATGGCTGCTTTTGTTTTTAATTGCTGTGGCCCTGGCACATAATAGCTATATGTTAAACATATGCTAAATAAATGAACTTCCTTACCTTGTAAAATGAGGATAGCATATATGTCAATAGTGTGACTGGGCGCACCAATGGCGATGGTGGGTAGAAGAGTATTTTATAAATTGTAAGTCCAAGTAGAAAAGCAAGTGTCACTACTGGGTTATACCTCTACACGGAATCACAAGTAACATGTTCATGACAGCAATCCACTGTTTTGAAGCAGAGTGCATGCTTCCTCCTTCAACACCTGTTCTGGGTGGGGGGAGAACTCTGGCTTCACGAGCAACTCCTGGCCCTGCGCTTCCCAGGAGATTCTTAGATGGCACCAGAGGCAAGGCCTGATGCACGATGCCAGGTTCATCAACGCCCAACATCTGGGCGAACACCTGATTCTGCTCATCTGGAAAGAGAGAAGAGGATGGCAAGAGGAAGAGACAGTACGAGAGACAGGAAGACAGAGACACACAGAGAGATGCAGAGAAGCCTGAGCACTTCGGAGAGGAGCAGACTGAGATGAGAAGAGAGGCTCATAGTTATTCCAGCTCCTTCAAATATAAAGAGAGTAGTAAACAATTTTAATGTAGAGTTAGATGAAAGAATACCAATCAAGCAAAGAAGAGATGATTTGAAACTAGAAAATCTGTTGAAATAATGAGCCACAGAGCTTCCAATTAGCATGTCTTAAATGCTTCCAGGCGGATGCATGAGATCCTGTGGCTTCCCGGCTGCTCTTGAGACCGGAGGCGACAACTGTGCTAACCTGAAAGGGGAGGAGACTGGGGCTTTAAGAGGATAAGTGACTTGCCTGAGGTCACCCAGCTAGTGTCAGGCTAGATTTAGGTATTTTGGTTTTTAATTCCCACGCCACCCGAAGAGAGATTTGAAACACCAGCAAGTGCTAAACAATGGGAAACAAAGAAAATACTGCATACCACTGTTGGTGGAATCGCTACGGGACATAGTATGGGAGTGCCTCAGAAAGTTAAAAATTGAACTGTCTTGTGATCCAGCAACCCCACTTCTGGGTATATATCCAAAAGAACTGCTGACAGGGTCCTGAGGACATATTTGCACACCCATGTTCATAGCAGTAATATTCACAGTAGCTAAGAGGTGGAAGTACCCCAAAGGTCCATTGTTGGGTGAGTGGATAAACGAAACGTGGTATATATACATCCAGTGAAATTTCATTGAGCTTTAAAAAGGAAGGACATTCTGTCACTTGCTACAATACAGATGAATTCTGAGGATATTATGCTGAATGAAATAAGCCAGTCACAAAAAGACAAACAGAATTCCACTGCTGTAAAGTACCAAGAGTAGTTACATTCAGAGATAAAGAATGGTGGTTGCCAGGGGCTGGGTGGGGTGGGGGGAGGGAGAATAGAGAATTCTTGTTTAATGGGTACAGAGTTTCAGATTTGCAAGATGAGAAAATTCTGGGGATCCGTTTCACAACAATGTGAATATACTTAACATACTGAACTGTACACTTCAAATGATGAAAATGGTATATTTTCCATTATGTGTTGTTTTTTTTTACAATAAAAAAAAAAAACCACTAAAACCCCAAAAACCCAAAGCCTCAGCTAGTTGATACGTAGGAAAAAATAAAAGAGATTTTTGATTGTAAGAATGCTAAAGCAGGAGTTAGAAACAACGATAGGTCTATTGATTATTCAAGTCACACTGTTACTTAAAACGGTTTTCCTACCCCAGAGGAAGTGTCCCGACGACATCCATGTCGTAGGATTCTTTCAGGTTAAACCCAGCTGAAATGCCAGTCCCCATCACCACCTAGAACAGACATAAATCCGAATGTGCCTTCATCGATGGTAATTCAATCGCCACAAACATGAGCTTCAAACGATGTTTGGCTTGTTCTCACTTTCAACTTCCAGTTTTAAAAAACAGAATTATAGTTAGCTTCTAGCATTTCTAACTTCTGATGGCCCTTCCCCTCCCCCCAAATTAGAATGGACTCTACAGTTGCCTGTGGCCTGGCATTCTTTCCTCTTTATTTTGTTCTGTTCCCTGCTGAGGTGTTTGGCCTGCTGACGACAAACAGGAAGAGTCCTAAAACCTTCTAGGAGTTGCCTCTGCCCTTCTGACTAAGATGGCGTGAACAAAGGATGTTGGAGAGTGTATTGTCAGGGGGGGGTGTCCTGACAGCGTGTCATCAGAAAAGGTATGTTTGGACCCACAATCCTGCTGATGCTGTGTTCGCGTCAGCAGCGTCAACTGTGGCTAGAGGCCTCCACCAGCCCCACAGCGGTCTCCCAGCTCAGCTACACTCGGGGTCACAGAACGCTGTTGTGCGTAAGTGTTCCTGGACGGTCAGGACACAGACTGAGTTGGTGTGTAAAGTACACCCCTTTCTGAAGTGCAACGGGAACATAACAGAAGGAGAAGCAATTTTATTCATCTTGAAGAACTATTGCTATCGAACTTTCTGAGTGGGTCGTCCAGGGGAGAATGAGGGCTGGCCAGGGCAGGGAGCCAGTCCTCACTGTAGTGGCTGCCGTAGGAAACCAATAAGGCAAATGTTATTAATAAACCATTGTGGTCATTTAAGAACATAATAGAATATATAGTAGCTCACTGCACGTGCATTATTTTTATAATAGTTGCTAAGTTGTGAGATGTAAATATGTATTAAGTTGTAAATATGTATTAACTACTTAATACTGTTAGGTATTTCTTCTGGCTTAGGAATGCCAGGAACCAAGAAAGTCTAGGAAACTTTGTCTCTTTTCAAAATGGAAACAGCTCAATTTCTTTAGGTTATTGAAGTTGCAGGTGTTCATTATAAAACAAGTAGCCAATAAAAATTTTGAGGAAGAAAAATATTCCATAATCTCATCACTCAGAGATAATTCATATTGCAGTTTTTACGGATGGCCTTCACCTAGACTTTGAAAATCATCCCTGTCTACGCTCTCCTAGATTTCCTTTCCTTTTAGCATATTTGTGAATGTTTCCCTTGACACATTCTACCCTTCTCTTGGCAGGACTGGGAGAAAAAAGGGAGGGACTCCCTGTTCCTCCCCTGTCCAAATCCCTCACCAGAACAGCGAGGCATCTGTGGCCAAAGTTGACTTACCGCAAAGAACTCTAAAGGAATGGGTGCCGGTAGTTTCTCTTTAAATCTCTCATTAAACTCCTTGCCACCCAACAGCAAACCAAAAACCATCAGCCCGACGCCTAGAGAACACACGTTGAGGTTTTTAACATTCTGCAACACAGCAACCGTACTCTGTAACACAGTGAACACTGGACGTTTACATCGAGCAGCAGCCCCTGGGTAGACAGAGACGCTCGTGGAGACACCGGTGAGCTAACTCACACTAGCCATCCCGCCACCGCGCATTCCTAGTTGAAAGTTCTCAGACTGAAATCTCTCTCTCCCACCAATCAGGAGGCATGTTTACCCAGTCATACAACTTTACAGTTTTCATTCTTTTTTTTTTTCTAGAGAGAGAGGGAGAGCACGAATGAGCAAGCAGGGGAGAGGGAGAGAGAGAATCCCAGGCAGAGTCCGCGCTGGGCTCCATCTCACGACCCCAAGAGCATGACCTGATCTGAAATCAAGAGTCAGATGCTTAACTGACTGAGCCATCCAGAACCCCTGTCGTGGTAATTGTTTTCCAACAATCTTATATTACAGTGTTCTTTGATTCTGTAACGGCTCAATGTAATATTATCATACTCAGAGAGGTACCCCTTAAGCTGAGTCCTGAGCATGAGGAAAGATTAGGGGTTGATATCAGCAAAATAATGCAAAGGTAAATACACAGAGAAGTTTTTTGGAGGGAAAAGAGGGAGAAAGTCGTCCAGGTCAGCACAGGAAAGAGGGAGCAGGTGCACTTCAAAGGCAAGAGAGTGCTAAAGTTTGGAAGAAGCCCAGGACAGTTAGAAAAGAAAGTCTCCGGGGTGCCCGGGTGGCTCAGTTGGTTAAGTGTCTGCCTTCAGCTCAGGTCACAAGGCTGGGGGTCCTAGGATCAGGCCCCAAATCAGGCTCCCTCCCTGCTCAGTGGGGAGTCTGCTTCTCCCTTTGCCCCTCCCTCCCTGGTGTTTTCTCTCTCTCTCAAAAATAAACAAATAAAATCTTAAAAAAATAAAAAGAAAAGAAAGTCTCCTACTTTTATCCTAGGGTTGCAGTCTCGGCACCCCAAATATGGTCAGTACTCATCTGGCCCCTGGGAGAGTGGGCTACACTGAGCCCAGGCTACACACCTTGCCTGTTGATGCCTACAGCACACTCAGGGGCTGATCTCTTCTTTTTCCTTTGTGACAAGGCACTGAGAGAAATCTCAGTGTAGGAAGCATGTCACTGGCTACTATGGGAAATGAAGAGTTTAGTTATTTAAGGCATGTTCCTACAGTTTGATCCCATTCTAGTCCATCGAGGACTCAATTTAAATGTCATTTCCTTATAGTGACTTTCTTAGACCCCTAATCGAAAGATCTCCCTATTTACCTTTCACAGCTGCCTGTACCTTTCCTCCATAGCACGGAACACAGTTGGTAATTAATTACATATTTATGCAATTAATGGTTTACTATCTGTCTTCCCACGGACGTGGGCTCCAAGAGGGCAAGGGCCGTATCTGCCCGCTCACTGCTGTGCCCACCACGGTGCATGGCACACAAACGCCGGCAAAGGCCATCGGTCCTTCGGCCCAAGGCTAGCTTTAGCAGCATCGCAGAGCTTCTGGTAGGAAGTGTTCAGCTGTCATTTGACTTTAGTTATTTCATCATTTCCTCTTTATGCATGGGATATTAAGAAGCAGGCTTTTTGTTTTCCAAATGTATGGGTGTTTTAAAGCTACATTTAGTTATCAATTGCTAATTACACTGCACTGTGTGAGAAAACATTGAATTTTTAGAATTTGTGATCAGTTTCAACATGATTAGTTCTCAGCATTGTTCCCTATGTGCCTGCAAGTAATTTATATTTTCTCTGAGCTGGGTGCAAGCGTCCACATATATTTTATTCGATTCAATGGGTAATCGTGTTAGTTAAATCTTTTACAGACTTTTTTTTTTTTTTTTTGCCTGCTGGAGTAAGCAGTTTTAGAGAGAGATGCATTCTCCCATGACGCCTTTAAATTATGTTAGCTCCCAAAGAGAACACAATTTGGTCTTAATAAAAAGCAGTCTCTTCCCGTAATTAGGGTGAAGGTGCGGTCACCAAATAAAGGCCTAATAAAAAAATTCCTTGTGAGGCATCACCTATTAATAAAATGGGACTTTAAGGTTTAACTCCCCGTGTAGGGTTCTCAGAAACGTCTTAGAATAATGAGATCTTATCCATTTTACTGTAATTCTTGGAAGAGTGAGCATTGAAGGTGACAGGGACACAGAAGAGAAGAGGGGGGAAGAAGAAGGGAAAACAAATACCAGGAAGTTGGGAAGTAGCTTACTTACGTACACCACCGAAAAGATCCCACTGTACCGCTTGGTTTTCACTCCAAACAGGTATTTCAACATGGAGGTGAAGACGTGCACAGCGGCCGCGGTGGTGAACCCCCGGACCAGGGGCTCGGTGAGATATATGGCCACAAATCCAAACCTACAGACACCTAGGCAAAACTATTTTTTTTTTAATGACAAAGAAACAAAGAAGTCACGTGATAGATCAGGAAGCGAAAACCAACCAGAAAACACACAAAAGTTCTTTCTGGACCACTTTCTAACAGGACAGTCTTGCCCCTGCAGCAGTTAAGTAGCTCACAGGAGAAACGCTGGTTGTACAGAAAATGGGAAGGTGTGGAGCGGCCTGGAGCCCCACGGGGCTCTGGGCACACTCGTACTTTCCCTGTTCCTCAGGACTGGGGCGGGTTCAGTCAATTGCCACCTCCTGCTCCTTCCAAGCAGTTAAGAGAGGCCTCTTCCTGATCGATCCTGCTTTTTTTTGCCTTTGGAATCTCAACGGAAGCTTGCTAGCTCCTCGTAAATACCAGCTTAAGCCGGGTGTGCCGTGGGGCTGGTGCTCCTGAGCGCTTTGAACCCGGAGCTCCAGACCTTTGCTGGCTGGACCCTGGCAACCACGTACACCAGCCACGAAGGCTCGACAGATATTTATTCAATGAACAAATGAGAGCCATTTCTCCACCTGTGAATAGTACCTGGATGATTCCCGAGAGTAAGGTCACAGACATGGCGACTTTCACCCTCAAGGCATCTCTTGCTTCCGTACCATTGGTTGCATTTACTCCTCCTGGAATGACTATATCGTCTGGTACTAATCGAACGGCCACACCGCCAATCATCAGGCTGATCACAGCAAATGGACCTGACAGAATGAAGCATTAACTGAGGCAATCATTTTTGGTGTATCTCCCGGGGTTGTTGCCGAGGGAGACACGGGTGAGGGTCAATAAAGCATCACTGACATAAAACTGCACTGCTCTCCCTCGGCCTTCCGCCCCTGGGTTATGTGTAAGCTGTGTATGTACACATCGCATTCTCTACAAATGACCACAAGGATATCTTCCGCCCCATGGACTCTTCCAGAACCGGGACACCTGCCCATTAAGAAGTAGTCTAATTCCTCTCTCCTTCAATCTGGGTGGGCTTGTGACATGCTAGTCGCCAAAAGAATGCAGCAAAAGTGATACTGTGCGGCTTCTGAAGCCAGGTAACAGAAGCGGATGGCTTCCATATCTGCACTTGCTTGTGCTGGGCCCGAGGGCGAGCAACCTCCATTAGGACCCAGTGGAGAGAAGGATGGAGAGGGAGGGAGGGAGGGAGAGAGTAGCTGCTCCAGCTCCCCCTCTGACTCACAACTGCCTGACAGACCCTGAGAAGAGCGCTTCCCAAATCCTGACCCACAGCAAATCTGCAAGATAATCAAGTAAATATTTTAAGCTGCTACAGTTGGGGGGGTATTTTTTACCCAGCACCAGACACTGGAAACAGTGTGTGTGCGTGTGTGTGCGTGCACACGCGCACTGCTAGCAGCCTCGTGCAGCACCAACACTGTTATGAAGTCCATATAAATCTTATCCTAAATACACTGGGAAAAATCATGCATAATTCAAGGCCTCAAATAGGATGAAAACGCAATACATGCATAGTACTTAGGAACATGCAGTAACACGAATAAAAGAAAACGAAAAACCAGATCCAAGCAAACTGTATCATGAACTAAAGTACTTACTCCCCAGATTTCAACAACTGCTCTTCTTACAGGAGAAAATGGTCTTTTTCTCCCCGTTATGTCAAGATTATAAGAAAACTATTCATTCTGGAAATCTGCGGAGAGTCTCTTTTTACAAAGCACCTAGTGCGTATGCAGTAACCAAAGTTTCTATGAAGTGGATGTTGTGAGAACAAACACGCAATTTCTCTGGCACACTGCAAAGCTGGAAACCCACACGGAACGGCACTAACATAGCAACTCTAAGCTTTTACCGATGGATATGTGTCTGGAGGTTCCCAAAAAACAATACATGATAACAGGGTAAAATGAAGAGTACAGGCCAAACACCGGAGGCACAGCAGCTAGCATCGCAAAGGCTAACCCTGTGGGATTGAAACCAGACAGATATGGAGAGATCATTAGAAGGCAGAGGGTCCCGTGTACTTCTCTCTCGGCGCTTTAGGAGGAAGCGGTGAAAGGCACGGTATTTTAAGCAGATGGGTCTTAACCTGCCCACCCTGGCACCCCAATCCTACACCCAGGCTGAGACCGGTTTCCCCGTCATCTCCTCTTTGCCAAGGGGTGGGTTTTTTTCTGCTTTATTCTTTCCCAACCTAAAGAAGGGCAGAAAGTCTTAGTTGACTGGTGTAGCTATAATCCGTGTTGATGGCCAAATGTTGGCTGTTTCTCTAAGGGGTGTTTCTGTGGGTTCGTTGCGGATTCCTTTTCAATAAGGAACTCGCAGTTTCCAGTTCTTATACCTCTTCCAGGTTCTCTCTGCGGGCATATACTCCTCCGTAGGCAGTCTTCTTGGGCAGGCACCTTTCAAATGAGCCAAGCCTTGTTACCTTCCAGAGCACCCACTTATCCAATGGGAAAGCACCTTTACCCCAAGAAACTTCGGAAGTGCAGGCCACGCCCACTGGAGGGCTTTCCATTCTGCCTACATGGGCAGTTTATACCCTTTTACCCGTAGATTCTTTTTCTTGCAAGAATTAGGCAGCAAACCCCCAAACTCCAGAGGACACATGTCTAGCGCTCTGAGTCGTTCTCCTGCAGTCACACCTACCTTGACTTTAGAGGAGGGGAAATGTATAGCGCTTTCACCTCTCTAGAAAATTCTCACTCCAGATTTATTATCATATCCCTGGTCCCCGAATATATCCTGTTGAAGTGATGCACTAAAGAGATGGTTTGGTGTCATTTACTCATAGTTTTGCAGAGATGGTCTGGCATCCTCTTGAGAATGTGGAGACTATAAACACCCCTTGTTCTCAGCTCAGGGGGCTCAACCAAATATCTGGGACAACTAGAAAATTCACTTAATGCATTGTTATGTTGTGAAGAAAAAAATTTTAGCCGAAGAAGAGGTGGGGAAGCATCCCTATTTCATATATAATAATATGGTTATCTCAATGTTGTCTTTTTAAAAAAAAACAAATTTCTATTTTTTAATTTTTATTTCAAAGGAACACATGCCTATGGTTTAAAAAGCCTAACAGTACCAAAAGGCTCTGAAGAAAAGCAGGCTCTCTTCTGCCTTACCTCCAGGTTCTGCTCCCCAGGGGTGCTCACTTCCAACTTGTTTAGCTGTTTTTCTACCATTTATCTTGTTTCTCTAAATCGACAGTTCTCAACTGAGAGGATTTTGCTCCCCTCCCCCGCCCCCCAGGGGACATCCTGGCAATGTCAGCAGACATTTTTTTATCATCTTGACGGAGGGTGGGGGCTGCTCCTGGCACCGTTTGGGGCTGGGAAACCTTGCTCTAAATAACGTGTTGGCATGATTCTCAGTTTATCAGTTTCACATGTTAACTACTGACTTCCTAGTTTTTCAGCTTTCATATCATAATTATGTGACTTTTTTTTTTCCTTTCTAAGAAGTTTTGAGATCTTCTCTCTATCCCTGGTATTCTTTTTTTTTTTTTTTTAAAGATTTTATTTATTTATTTGACAGAGATAGAGACAGCCAGTGAGAGAGGGAACACAAGCAGGGGGAGTGGGAGAGGAAGAAGCAGGCTCATAGTGGAGGAGCCTGATGTGGGGCTCGATCCCATAACGCCAGGATCACGCCCTGAGCCGAAGGCAGACGCTCAACGACTATGCCACCCAGGCGCCCCTATACCTGGTATTCTGATATTTTATTATGGTGTGCCTCATTTTATTTTTTATTTCTTCTGCTGGGTACCTGGTGGTTTCTCGCAGTCTGAAGACTCATGTATTTCAAATCTGAAAATATTCTTTGATGGTATCTTCCCTTCTGTTTCACCTCTTCTTTCTGGAACTGCCAGTACATGTGTGACGAAACGCCAGGACTGATCCCCTGGTGTTCTTGTCTCGTCTCTCTTACTGCGCACATATTCATCTTTCTCTTCTACTTCCAGATTTCCTCTATCTTCCAACCCTTTGACAGAGTGTTTTATCCCAGCTATCATAATTCTAATTTCCATGATCTCTTTCTTGTTCTCTGAAGGCTCCTTTTAAAATTACATCCTGGGGCGCCTGGGTGGCTTAGCCGGTTAAGCGACCGACTCTTGATTTCAGCTCAGGTCGTGATCTCAGGGTCGTGAGATGGAGCCACGTGTGCGGCTCTGTGCTCAGTGTGGTGTCTGCTTGAGATTCTCTTCTGCGTCTGTCCCTTCCCCTGCTCACGGTCTCTCTCAAAATAAATAAAATCTTTAAAATCACATCCTGTTCTTATCTAATGGATTCAGTATGTTTTTATAACCTGCTGAGAATACTACAGAGCAGATAGGTCTTATTTTGCCTTCTCCATTATTTATGTGCCCAGTGAGTTCCTTCTTTCTATTTGGTTTGTTTTCTCCCTTGAAGCTTCGTGTGCATTCGCCCCCTTTATTTACTGGTGAGCTTTACTGTATGGCAATTGGGGGACCAGCCAGCATCTTGTTTGGGGAACCCCCAGTTGTCACTATAGCTTTGTTTTCTCTGGAGATGGGTCGTTTGCCTTGGGCTGCAAGTCCTCGCAGGCTCTTTGGAGCTGCTCAGGGCAAGGAAGAGCCTTTGTTAGTGCACAGGTCAGCGTGTAACCTCATTCCTCCTGACATCTTCCAGTGTTTTCACCTGCCATCCACTGCATGGGATCGGTGGGGACCTGGGTGGGCATGTGCTTGCTGTTTATTATATAGACTTTCAAACAATCCTCTTGCTTCTAGCCCTCTGCCTGACTCTCACCTTTGACAATCCTTGGAGCTGCCCATTTCCCAACGTTCTGCAAGGCAGACACCCAAAAACCAGCTGGTTTTTTCCACTCTGATAATTCAGTTGTCACTCATCTATCACTTGCCTTTTTTTTTTTTCCCCTGCTCCACGGCATCTGCTCCCCCATTTTCTTTGTCCTTGCTACTTTACACCATTTCCCTCTCCTTTACCATCATTTTAGAGGGATTTTAAATTTAGAGACAGAATCATGTATTCAATTAAATTCATGAATCCATTAATTGAATGCTTAACAAAGTCTTTTTACTAATAATTCACCAACCTCAAGAAATTAACTTACTATCTCTTGGATCTCTATCTTTGCTACATTTTGTTTTTCCTATTTATCTATCTTCGTTGACTAGTAATGGGCAGAAAAATACCTTTTCCATACAAATTTGATTGTAGGATGACTTACATCTCTTAGTGTTCAACCTACTGGATCATTCTTCTTCTTTTCTGTAATACCACAGGCTTCTGGTTCTCCTTTCCCCTTTCCAGATGCTTCTTTTTCAGTCTCTTCTGCTGGTTCCTCCTTCTTTATTTGGTCTTTAATATTGGACAAAGCTTGATCCTGGCTCTCTTCTCTTTCACTCGCATTCTTTTCTTGGGTGGCCTTGTCGTGGCTTAAATGTCCCCTGTATGTCAAGGATCCCCAAATTGACATCTCTAGCTCACAGCTCTTTTTTTAGCCCGTTATATTTTAAATATAAATATGCAATATCTATTTGTCTATCTCACAAGCATTTCAAATTTAACATATTCAAACTTACCTCTCAAATCCATTCCTCCTGCAGTCTTTATTACGTCTGCATTTGGCACCTCCAACCCTCAGAGGTTAGAACCAGAAATCTGAGAGTCATTCTTGACCTCCTTCTTCCTCAATGTCCCCACATCCAAATCATTGGCCCAGAAACCTTAAAGTAATTCTTGACATGCCTTGCTTCCCCATTCTCCCCTCAATTAATCCAACAGCCAATCTGGCTGATTTCACCATAAAATATAGCATGTATCTTTATAACTCTTTTAATTTTTTTTTAAAAAGATTTTATTTATTTATTCGACAGAGATAGAGACAGCCAGCGAGAGAGGGAACACAAGCAGGGGGAGTGGGAGAGGAAGAAGCAGGCTCATAGCAGAGGAGCCTGATGTGGGGCTCGATCCCATAACATCGGGATCACGCCCTGAGCCGAAGGCAGACGCTTAACCGCTGTGCCACCCAGGCACCCCAACTCTTTTAATTTTTATCACCACCACCCTAGTTCAAGATGGAAGAATGCTAACAGGTCAAAAATAAATCTGTGGAATGGCATTTTAACCTAATTTGGCACAACCCTGAGGTCTTTTCTGAAGTATTATCTTATACGGGTTCACTGCAATCACTTCCTGTAGCTTTATCTGTCCCACTTGACTGTTTGTTTCACTTATTTCCCATTTCAGATGCTGAGTCGCTGTGTGCTCCCCTCCCTGCCCCCACCTCTGCCTTTGAACCTGTCCCCTTCTCTGCCCTTGGGGTGTTGGTGCCAAAATGGATGTGAAAAACTATCCTAAACCTGGTGTAAGGCTTTTGTTTAAAAGATTTGGTATATTAGTCACTTGGAAAATTAAAAATGCAGCGAATTGATCATTAGGGGAAGTGATTTTTTTTTTTTTGACAAATTGATCATTTGGTAATTAATTTTTGGGAAACTGGAGAAGGAAACAGATTCTTGGCAAACTGACCTAGAGGTTGTTCAAGCCATTATCACCTTTTGCCGACACTGAGTCATTGTCACCTCTAATTGGTCTCCCCACTTTCATTCTGGTACCCCTCCCACCAAGCAAATCAATCCCCCCCCTCAACAGCAGTCCTAGAAACCTCTTAGAAAGAAAGAAACCCCAAGTGAAAGCACAATGATAGGTTTCAGTGCCCTCAGAGTGGAATCCAAAGAGTGGCCAACAAAGCTGTGCAGACCTGCTACCGCCCACCTCGCTGGCCGCCGGCCCCTCACTCCCTACACCCCTAGCAAGCTGCTTTTCTATGAATTCTTCAAACCAAGTCTTCAAATACTCAATTCTTTCCCTGCTAAGTGTCTTCACACATGCTATTCCTTCTGCCTCAAATGCACTTCCTCTCATTCCTTACCTGCCCCCTATTCATCCTTCAGGGCGCAACTCAAATCTCTCTTAAAGAAGTTTCTATGACTTACCTAGTTAAGTTAGGTTCCCCTATTACTACCTTCTGGTACCCTGTATTTTCCTTCACTGTGTTTAACATCATTTGTAGTTAAAATTTATATGTGCTTTCTGCCTGTTTGGATAGTTAGTTCCATAAGGACAAGGAGGGCTGGAGAGATGCTTGATAAGAATGTATAAATAGATGAATAAATTAATGAGCATTTTCTTAAATTCTTATATCACAGATAAAATCACAGAAATGTAGAGGAACTCAGCAATCCTGGTCCCTTGTAATTAGAATATGGACTTAAAAGTCAAGATCCTTAATAATGACAACTCCAACAACACATTCACTGAGTGACTGATTAACTTAGCAAGAAGTAAGGCCAACAATAGCTAAATTGTGGAAGGAGCCGAGATGCCCTTCAACAGATGACCGGATTAAGAAGATGTGGTCTATATATACAATGGAATATTACTCAGCCATCAGAAAGAACGATTACCCAACATTTGCAGCAACATGGACGAGACTGGAAGAGATTACGCTAAGTGAAATAAGTCAAGCAGAGAAAGACAATTATCATATGGTTTCACTCATTTATGGAACATAAGAAATAGCAGGGAGATCGGTAGAAGAAAGGGAAGAATGAAGGGGGTGGTAAACAGAAGGGGGAATGAACTACAAGAGACTGTGGACTCTGGGAAACAAACTGAGGGCTACAGAGGGGAGGGGGGTGAGGGACTGGGATAGGCCAGTGATGGGTATTAAGGAGGGCACATATTGCATGGAGCACTGGGTGTTATACGTGAACGATGAATCATGGAACACTACATCAAAAACTAAGGATGTACTGTATGGTGACTAACATAATATAATAAAAAAATTAAAAAAAAAAAAAGAAGAAGAAGTAAGGCCAGGCCCAGGCAGTTCCTAGAAATATACTGATCTTCAAACTAGTATCATCATAGTCTACTACTACTGTTTCTGGGCTTTTTAAGGGTAAATGTTTCTGAAGAATTCCTTTAGACTGCTAAAGTTGAGCAGAATGATATGATAAAAACTATGAATTTGCAATCATGATGAAAGTAAACAGAAAAAAAGGTCAACAATTGCTTGAAGCGATGGTGGCAAGGGAAACAACACAAAGAAATAAATATACCTACTAACCTTGAGGAAGCTGGAGCACCCCTGTGCTTATGCCTGAGACCAAGTCACCCAACACATACTCTTTGAACTTGTATGCCGGTAACCACTTCGTTATGGGCAGGAACATATAAATGATATTTCGTATCTTCTTGGGAGTACATCTGGGAGGACAAAAAACAAAACAAACCCAGAAATAAAATGAGGAACACATCTACAGAAGCCACACCAAGGCATTTTCCCTTCCCCATATCCTGGAGCAATAAGGAAAAATTCACACTCTGTGCTAAGAATGACCTTTCCACTTTGCAGAGAACAGAAACAAGAAGAGCTGCTTGTAAAACCCCCCCCCTTTTTTTTAAATGGAAACATCTGAATTGGCTCCATAATAATGCCCTACGACTTACCATGAAAAATAAGAAAAATTTAGCTTGAAAATAATTGCGATACCCCAGAAGCTATTATTTTAGTAGATGAAATTCTAATGTACTTTCTAGGTTGGTGTAAAAACAAAGCAGGGGAATTATTTACTGATTGAGTAAATTTTTGAATGTGGAACCACTGACGGGCAGGCCCATTTAGTTTCCCCTGTCCTTATAAAATGAAGGAAATTTATATAAGTACTATGAGCTTTATGGGTATGTATTCAACACTTCAGGGTCTTTGATCAGTGAACTCAAAACACCACTTGTCACTGGCCTGCAGTAGTGGATTCTGTGTCTGGTTGTCTTGATCAGGTGAAACAACGTGCTAATAAAACCCAGGCCTTGTATTTAATCCCTATAGAGTTCAATTAATTTTGATACATAGACTATTCTGGGCCCTGGCCCGTCCTTTTGACAGTCTATGCCAATCATCAGAGACATCACTGAATAAGAGCACAGACAGATGGGTTCCATCACCACTAGGACAGCCCCAAGGCCTCTGGGTGACAAGGAAGCAATTTATTCCATTCAAAAGACAATGCATTCTTGCAGCACACATGGGACTTTGTACCATGTCTTTAGGAGCCAGAAGTATCTGATCGCCAGGTGAAGGAAGATACTAGAAGCAGATTTGGGGCAACTATAGCAAGAGCTATGAATTTGAGGGAAACAAACGGGATTAGATGCCAGGCTCCTTGTTTAGGAAATTAAGATATCAGTACTAGCTACATTTGTGTAGTGATTGCCGTGTGCCTTGCACTTCGCATGTATTAACAGATTTTAACCCCCAGGAACTCTTTGATGTAAGTATTATTATTATCCCCATTTTACAGAGCAGGAAATGCAAGCACATAGCTGGTAGGTGGTTGGGACCAGGATTAAAACTCAGTCTGACTACAGTGAATACATTTTAAAACTCTTCTGATGATCATTCCTAGAGCGGAGGGTCCCTGTGAAGCTACGTGAACACAGAGCACGGACGTGTGGTCCCAAGGGTGCAGAAGGCAGCAATCAAACCTAATCTCGGGAGCTCTCAAGAGACACACACGTCAGGCACACACGTATTACCATTCCCAGGCCTGCAACATGGCTGTGTTAGTGTCTCCAAAGTGAGGAGTCCTAGGACACTGAGCGTCCTTGACAGCCTGCATTGGGTCTTAAATTCAGGATATTGCCAAATGGGGTAGAAGCCGGGGTGGAAAAAAAGACGGAGTGGTTGGAACATTCCTGAGAGATGAAGGAAGAGGTGGATATTTCAAAGGTGGTGGAGTATGAGAAAAAAGGGTGCTTAAACTGTTAAAGGGGTGCGAGTATAATCAGAATTTAATAAATAGGGTGAAATATATGATGAAGCTGGGGTTCAATCAAATACCTATCCCTGAGTGAACTGTGTGGACAGTTCTGCAAACCCTAAGTGCTCACCATTTGTTTTTTTTCCCCACCGCGCCAGATTTTCTTGATACATTTGACCTTGCTTCTGTCATCACTGAATGACGGGATAAAGGAAACGGGTTAAAACACAACATACGTGAATGCCTGTTTCAGCTTATCCCCGATGGAATCCGAAATCTTGTCCTTCTTGTGCAGTCTTTCCTGGAGGACCGGGTGACTGAAGATAGGCCTTTCCACATAGTACCTCTGGCTTGCTGCGAGGATTTCATTTTCTTCTGCATGATCCATAGTCCTCTGAGATTATGCGTCAACAGCAGGAGACAAGCATTTCCTGAGAGTCACTAAAAGAGAAAATGAAGAGCCTATTTCAGATGCCAAAATCTGACAGATGACTGTTCCTAAGCATCTCTTCCCTGCAGGACTGTGAGCTCGCTGGAGGACTTCTTCATCTTCGGACATCCCAGAGCACCTACCTCAGTATCTAGCGACCATTGATAAATCAAATGAAGTTAGAATCAATAAAAGAAAAAACCCATATGTGACTTATTTCCTCCCAGGGCAATAAGTGGTAATGTGTATGCTTTTAACAGAAACTCATATTAAATTCAGTGGCTAAATTCTGCAGTCAGCTGGCTTTCAGTGCATATGAGGAGAAGAGTGACTCAGGCCGACACGGATCATTTACATGTCAAGGAACCAGGAAAAGGCGCAAGATCAGTCCTTAGATTGACCCCAAGGTTCTTGAAGGTATATTATCCTCCTCTCCAATTCTGTACTCACATTTGATTACTCCTTAAATTATTCCACGGTTCAGAACTGAGGTTTATACACCTCCATGAGGGAAATTCCTGGTGACTAGTGAAAGGGCGTAAGTCGAAAATATCAGTGCAGTATTATAATACGGTTTTAAAGGTGATGATGTTGTCATGTTTGAGACAATCAGGATGGTAGATTTATATATATATAATATACATATATTATATATATACATATATATATATATATGCTACACATAGTGAATGTTAACATGAGTAAAAGAAATGATTAAGGAATAAAAACCCAATATATTTGTGCACATGAAAATGTGTACAAGGATGTTCACTATGGCAAAATCGGGAAAAAAAACCCCTTAAATGTCTATCTGTATACAACAAAAAGTAAATTTTGGTAGAGTGATATATTGTATGTTATAAGTAGTTTTAAAAAGTGAACTAAATCTGGGGCGCCTGGGTGGCTCAGTCGTTAAGCGTCTGCCTTCAGCTCAGGGAGTGATCCTGGTGTTATGGGATCGAGCCCCACATCAGGCTCCTCTGCTGGGAGCCTGCTTCTTCCTCTCCCACTCCCCCTGCTTGTGTTCCCTCTCTCGCTGGCTGTCTCTCTCTCTGTCAAATAAATAAATAAAATCTAAAAAAAAAAAAAGAAAGAAAAAAGAAACTTAAAAAAAAAGTGAACTAAATCTACTTGTGTTATCATCAATAAATCTCAAAAACTTAACTTTCAATAAAAATGCAAGGCTCAGATACTTCAAGGATACAATAATTTAAACAAAGTTTAAAAATGTATAAAGCAATACTATACGTTTATGGACACATATATGTAGTAAATGTATAAAACCAGGAATGATAACGAGAAACACTAGGATCAGGGTGGTGTTTCCTTCAGAGAGAAGGGGAATCAGACTCAGAGGAGATAATGCTTTAACTTACTGTATCTACAATGTTTTAGTTTGTAAAAACAATTAGTGCAAATAGAGGAAAACATTTAGATTTGATGAAGCCTTGCAGTAAGTGAATGGGTGTTTGTTACATGATTCTTTGTAATTGTCTGGATATTTGAACTATATACCTTATAATAAAAATTAAGTGCACAACAACTAAATCCAGTGTTCCCACCTGTAGGAAGTTAACAGCAGAGGAGATGGGAGTTAGCATGAGCTAACAGTTGGGTATCTATGTGTGACCACAGGAGTGCGGGGGATTACTGACGTTGCTCAATACCATTCCTGCGGGATGAGAAGTTAGTTTTTCACCAAACTGAAATTACATTCACACTGAACTCAGGCTCGGGTGGTCAACCACAAAACATCACGCAAAAATAAGTGCCTATGTCCGAGGAGGTTAACAATTCCAGAGTCTAGAATAAAAAGGAAGCCTAACAGCAAACGCAGGCAAGTACCAACAAGGAGGATATGAGCAGGTTAGTCTGGAGAAAGAGGATCTTGCAGCAGAATCTGACAAATAGAGATCATATGTCTTTTGTTTAAGCTAGCAAGGACGGTTGGCCATGTCTCGGCTAACTTTTTAAGACCACTCTAGGAACTCATCATAATACCCCAGAATGACTGGGCTGATGTATGTGAGTAAAGTCTGACAAAGGGCAAGGCAACCACTCTGCCTCCCCACTGAACTCCTCCAGAACATCACATGACAGTGTTGTAGAACCATCTGTAATTCAGGCAACGTACCACTTGTGCTGCTTTCAGCCGTGGTGCCCATGCCTACAGTTCCGTTCACTCTGATGAGAAATGCTATTTCCCCCCTCACTCTCCTTCCATTCTCCCTACACCCTGATCATTGTATCTTTCAAAAGCCTGGTTTTGTCTTCTGCTTCTCTGAAGTTTTCCCTTACCACTAATCCCCCACAGACTGGGTCTATACTTACTACTTGTGTAATTTCCCATTTTTCCTCCCACTGATTATAATTATTGGTCTCTTTTTTTAAATTTTTCTGTATACCTCCTTGGTCCTCTTCTGTCCTATTTCAGAAAGGTTATATCTTCTTTCATAGAGTCACTCAAAGAGAAAAAGGCAAAGTAGATCTGAGGGAGTTCTTTTTTTTTTTTTTTTTTTTTTTTTAAGATTTTATTTATTTATTTGACAGAGAGAGAGACGGCCAGCGAGAGAGGGAACACAAGCAGGGGGAGTGGGAGAGGAAGAAGCAGGCTCATAGCGGAGGAGCCTGATGTGGGGCTCGATCCCAGAACGCCGGGATCACGCCCTGAGCCGAAGGCAGACGCTTAACGACTGAGCCACCCAGGCGCCCCGATCTGAGGGAGTTCTAATAAGAGTCAGACTTTCTTTTTTCCCCTGTTGCAAAAACCCAGTTTTACCATTGATTTTACTGTTGCCCAACATCAGTTTGCCCAGATGTCAATGGGATGGATCGTGATGTTGTATCATCTACAATCAGTGGGACCAAACCTGACACAATGGTCTGGGGAAGGTTTAAAGTACTAATGTCAGGGCCTCACTTTGAACCTCCTGAAATAGGATTTCCAGGGGTAGGGCCTGGACAATGGACATCACTCTGTGTGGGTGTGGGCTTGCGCTGTTGTACCCATGTGTGACAGCCTTCTCTAAAGATTTCAGAGCAACAGAATAGGTGTTTACATTGAAACTCAGCAGAGGAAATAAAATATCTTTTTTAAAAAGAAGGAGAGGGAGAAGGAGCCTCCCTGCTGAGCATGGAGCCCAACTCGGGGCTCGATCCCAGGACCCTGAGATCATGACCTGAGCTGAAGTCAGATGCTTAACTGACTGAGCCACCCAGGTGCCCTGGAAATAAAATATTTCCAAAATATTAGGCATTCTTTTTTTTTTATTTTTAAAAATTTTATTATGGTATGTTAGTCACCATACAGTACTTCATTAGTTTTTGATACAGTATTCCATGATTCATTGTTTGCATATAACACCCAGTGCTCACTGGAATACGTGCCCTCCTTAATACCCATCACTGGGCTAACCCATCCCCCCACCTCCTCCCCTCTGAAACCCTCAGTTTGTTTCCTGGAGTCCATAGTCTTTCATGGTTCATCTCCCCCTCTGATTTCTACCCCCTTCATTTTTCCCTTCCTTCTCCTAATGTCCTCCATGCTATTCCTTATGTTCCACATATAAGTGAAACCATATGATAATTGTCTTTCTCTGCTTGACTTATTTCACTTACCATAATCCCCTCCACTTCCCTCCATGTCAATACAAATGGTGGGTATTCATCCTTTCTGATGGCTGAGTATAGACATTCTTATCCTTATTCTCAAAAGTCCTTTGGCTATCCTCAACAGGATTCCTCATTGATACCCATTACTCTGAAGGTCATTTGCCAACACCTCATTTCTCCTTCTAGAACTTAAAAATTCCTTCTACTTTATTAAGCAGGGCAATTACATGTGTGTTTTAAAAGTTACCTGGGAGACACTGGCTCTCGTGTACCAGCAGGACCTGACCTTGGGGAGGACAGGGACAGCTCCTCCCTGCCCACAGTGGGAAGGCAGAGTACGTGCATACAAATGCACTTAGGCTGGTAGATCTGGTGCTAGAAAGACGAGTTGTTTCTCTTTTGTGAATTGTATTGAAAGGGAGAAGGAGGGGCGCCTGGGTGGTTCAGTCGGTTAAGTGTCGGACTCTTGATTTCAGCTCAGGTCATGATCGCAGGAGCGCCTGGCGGGGAGTCTGCTTGAGATTCTCTCTCCCTCTCCCTCTGCCCCTCCCGCTGCTCTCTCTCTCTCTCAAATACATAAATAAATCTTAAAAAAAAAAAAAAAAGAAAGTGAGAAGGGAAGAGAGACTGTTGGAGGTCTAAGGAAAGAAAAGTTAGACCAGAGATTGACAAGGTATCGCCAGGCAGCACTGTGTCTACTTGATGTCTGTGATCTTACTTGTAAGTAGAAACTAATAAATACATAAATTTTTCTTCC
Organism: Ursus maritimus; assembly: GCF_017311325.1. Taxonomy (NCBI): domain Eukaryota; kingdom Metazoa; phylum Chordata; class Mammalia; order Carnivora; family Ursidae; genus Ursus; species Ursus maritimus. The sequence continues at coordinate 83,706,763 of NW_024425563.1, forward strand.
ACTAAAATAATAATAATAATAATAATAATAATAATAATAATAAGTAATTTAAAAAAAGTTCCCCAGGAGATTCAGATGATCAGCTAGATAGGTATTTGGCATGTTAAAAGATACTGGCTTTCAACTCTGCCTAAACTCAGAATCTCCTCAGGTGCTTAAAAACAAGAAATTCTGGCCTCCACACCAGACTAATTAGAGCACAACCTCCAGGAGGGGAGCCCAGGCATTTTCTTAAAAAAGTATCCTAAGATGATTTTAAGGAGAACCACTGGCTTAAAACCTAAGAGAGACAGAGAAATACACATGAAAAAGACACAAGAAAACCACAAATAATTTGAAATAATTTTGAAGACGAATTTGTAATAGAAGGACATGATGTAGCAGTAAAAATACTTCTTTGAATTTGCCATTTTCATTTAGGGAATTGGTTCTCAGCCCTGGCTGCTCACTGCAATCACCTGGGCAGCTACTGATGTGTGACTCCACGGCCAGGGATTCTGATCTAATTGGTCTGGGACGCAGGCAGGGGCTGAGAATGTAAGAGGCTCTCCAGGTGATGATAGTGCACAGCTCAAGTTCATAACCACTGCCTTAGGGAATGGCGATAGAGACACCCACATCCAAACAGAAAAGAAAACACTGGAGAGGGTGTAAACACTGTCCTTACTTATGTGTGTCTTTGAAATATTTAATAAAAAATTACAAAACAGAAAAATATCTAGCTTAGGTTTTTCAAGGAAAGTCTTGTTTCTATTCTTACATTCTCAAAACAAGAGGGAGTTGTGTGTAGGTGAGCAGTGCAACGCCTGTTAAACTTTATACAGCCTCAGTTGTTACAAACACTTCTTTCTGGGTTTAAATTAGGAGCAAGTCTCAAAGAAAGATCTCAAAACATTAGATGGATTTAGGAAATCATTAGGGTATATACTCTCTGTAGGGTTGCCAAATAAAATATAGGATGTCCATTAAATTTCAATGCAGACAAACACCAAATACTTTTTTAGGATATGTTCCAAATATTGCATAGAGCATAGTTACATTAAAATTTTATGCTTTATCTCAAATTTTACTGGGTATCTTATGGCCACTGTAACTCTCTGTAGGTTAGGAAAAGACAAAGAGAGGATTCTCAAATATTTTTGAGGTGTTAGGACCCTGGCTATAGTCTTTTGTTTCCTTGAGATATTTTTGGCAGTTTTTCTTGCCTGGGAAAAGAAAGGAGTGCTGGGAAGGGTAAGGACGGGACAGGAGAAGAGGGTATTATAAAGAAAGGCTGTCCTTTTGGGGAACTTTTAATGCTCAGCAATGATTAAATAATTAAAGCCATGAAGGCTATCAATAACCCCCTTATCAGAAGAGCGGCAAAGAAACCAAGGGACCAACGCGAGATCAAATGACCAGACTCTTATCTGACAGATAATGAGCTTCCAGTGTGCTGATTAAAACATAAATCACCAACTTGTAAAACCACACAAACTCTCACATGAGAAAAGCTACTTCTAAGATGGTCTAAAGAGACAAATCTGGGGCGCCTGGGTGGCACAGCGGTTAAGCGCCTGCCTTCGGCTCAGGGTGTGATCCCGGTGTTATGGGATCGAGCCCCACATCAGGCTCTTCAGCTATGAGCCTGCTTCTTCCTCTCCCACTCGCCCTGCTTGTGTTCCCTCTCTCGCTGGCTGTCTCTTTCTGTCAAATAAATAAATAAAATCTTAAAAAAAAAAAATAGACAAATCTGACAGGTCCTCCAACAAAAATACTAGCGACAGAAAAGCAAAATGACCTGGAGGTTCAAATCCTGTTTTCCACAGCTCTGAAAGAAGGGATTTAAAAACAGTTTTCATCATAGATTTCTAGGTCTGAAAGTCATCTTGAAGATGATCCAATCTAACTCCTTCCCTTTGTAGGTGGGAAAACCCATCGACACTCACGTGGGGGTAAGTGACTTCTCCAAAAATATTCTTAAAACACAAACCTTGTTTCCTATTCAAAGTGCCATCAAATTTAAAAGGCACAGATATTTAGAAATAAAAACTATAACAAAACAGCAGCACCCTTTTTAACTTCAAACTAAAAGCAAGAATTAGTTGCTTGCCCATAATGGAGATTCACGATGGTTTTGTGGGAGATGCTCCAACATGGAGGTCAGGATCAGGGTCCAGCCCTAGCTCTGCACCTCAAGCATCTGAGCCATTCAATACCATTACGACAGGGCCAACTAGACAGCAGCAACTTGGAAGACTGTCCGAATCACCTAGGGAGCTTGAAACAACAGATTTCCAGGTCCTTTAGAAATGCTGAGTTAGTAATTCTGGAATCTGAATCATTTAAAGCTCATAGTGGGAGACTGAGGAAGAGCCTGTTGGGAAACCCAATGCTGTTGACTTCTGTTCAGTGATGGCTACTTAGGGCTCAAAAATGCTTGTTGAATGAATACAGGAAAACAACTTGCCTCTCTGAGTCTTAGTGTCCTCCTCATCCTTACGTAATATTTCCAGTGACGACACTCTGAGAACAGTATTTGGCAAGCTTGTCCCAAATACCAATTAAATCTCTGTGGATTTAGCTAGAATGGGTTCAGTTGTCTGAAAGTTAAGATACCCCCCCCCCACACACACACCAGTTCAGCAATGCTTTTCAGTTTGAAAGTGAGTATTCTTCACTGTGGACTGGAGGTATCAGAATAGAGCCAGTTTCAGGGCATCCGTCCATCTCTTCAAAGTAATTGACTTACATAACCCTAATTACAATTATATAATTAATTACATAATAATCTAATTTGTCCTAATGCTTATGTTGTTGACCTTTTCATTCCAAGTATGCAAGCACATGCCCAAACTTACTATACCTTTCACATAATTTCTCTATGGGCGTCAACTAACAAAAATGAATGTTATTTATTATGAACATTTTCTACACTTCCCAGGGCATGCACTTTTCTATAACAGACATGGCATACAGAAAAGGCTTCATGACTTGCAGTCCAGAAAACAATTTTTCACTTATGACTTTGTCAACCTTTTCCTGAAAGCGATTTGGAAAAGCTGCTTCCTTCTCTCTATTCTTCTGGGACTCTTAGCATATATTATCTGCTCTTCCTTATTAACAATCATTGATTAACTGCAGTGGCCAATATGTACAAAGAGCCAAAGGCCCTAAAATCTTTGCAGGCTGCTCCTGAATGTGGATGGTAAGCTCTATGAGGCCAAGACCACTGTCCCCGAAACACTGGCCACATACCCCCACACGCGGCATGCTCCCAGACATTTGGTGACTGACTGCTCCCCACGTGTGTTTGATGGTGGGGGCCAAAGTGGCCAGAGTCCTTAACTTGGTGCTCTGCTCATCCTTTCCCTCTTCTTTTAGATTTATCATCCTCCTCTTAAATTCCTCTGCTAAAGGATTATGAGATTTCTATCCAAAGATGCAACATCATACATTATAGGGTTTGGGTTCAGAAGGACCATGTTTGGAGGCTGGAACTGGCACTTAACAGCTGTGTGTGTTTTGCAAGGTACACCAGTTTTCTGTCCCTTCATCTGCTTATCTGTAAACGGCAGTTAGGCGTCCAGGCTGTGGAGTCCCACAGACCATGTTCTGATTCTGCCATGATGATAGGACATCTGGCACATTATTTGACTTCTCCAAGGAGGCGGACCCTAAGTCCTGGCTTATGCTTGCTGTCCCAGAGTAATTATTATTTCAAAAAGTGTCCGGGATTGGAAAATACATTCTAGGTTTCCTTCAGATTCTTCAGCAGTAACACTGAAATAAACATAAAACTTCAATATAGATCTGTGAGTAATAAATTAGAAAATGTTTCCAAAGCACTTACCGTGGGGGGGGGGTGGCACACAGTAGGTGCTCAATAAGTGTGACTGTTATAATTACTGCTGTGGGCAGGGGACCTCATTTCCTTCAATCTCAAGTTGCTTATTTGAAAATGGGGATAATGATTTTTCCTCTGTTTTTATTTAATTATCTTTTTGAATCATTAATATACTCACATGGCTCAAAAATTCATGTATAAAAAGAATTAAAGTGCAGTCTCACTTTCGTTCTATGGCTGGGAGGCAACCGTGGTGTCAGCTTCCTGTGTGTCTTTCCAGAAATATTTTACGCAGACAGATATGAATACATAGTCTCCTTCTCATGACAGCAGCATGACTTAATACTGTTCCACACCTTGCTTTTCTCACTTAATATCTCTTGGTGATCTTTCCATATCACTATAAAATGGATTCCTCATTTTTTAAAAAGTATTTATCCACTTGAGAGACAGAGAGAGAGAGAGACAGAGGGAGAAAGTGTTTGTTTGTGTGCAAGCGTGGGAGGGGGACAGGGAGAGAGATAATCTCAAGCAGACTCTTTGCTGAGCATGGAGCCGGAAGTGGGGCTCAATCTCATGACCCTGAGAGCATGACCCGAGCTGAAACCAAGAGTCAATACCCAATGGACTGAACCACCCAGGCACCCCCACATTGTTTTATTTTTTAAATAGCTGCACAGCATGCCGTTATACAGATGCTCATCATTCGTCTAGCCAGTCCCAACACTGCTGCATTGGGGATTAATGTGAGAATTATAAAGCACGTAAAATAAGGGACTCCATAGATATTTACAATTACCTTTTTAATCAATCTCACACTTATTTCCTTTTACCTGCTCCATTTCTCAATGCCTTGGGTCTCTATCCACTCATTCATTCAATATGATTCTACTGACTCTCTACCTCCATGTTTGGCTGTCACATCCAAGTTGGCTTAGAGATCAGTAAGCTATGATACATGCCCTCAGGACCCTTGTCATCTAATGTCTTTGCAGCCTCCTACCTCCTTTTAAGGATTTCTTACAGGTGGGTAGTAGCATATGAAATGATAGAGCACATAGAACACAGAAAGTTCTGGGGATGGGAGCAAAAGATTATTGGCAAGGAAATATCATTTAGGAAATGAGATCAAGAGCCTTTGATATATAAATCATGATCTTTTTCCTTATAAAATATACGAGCACTGTGGAAACTTAGAAATTTTTCATTTTCTCATGCATAAATAATCCATATTCAATGTATATTATGAATATGTACATTTGTGCATATATAATGGATATTTACATGGCTGGATATTGTCTTAATAGTTTTGCATTAAAATTTTTGTTTTTAAAGACTTTATTAATTTATTTGAGAGAGAGGAAGTGGAGGGAGAGGGAGAGAGAATTTGAAGCAGACTCCACACTGAACATAGAACCAGACGCAGGGCTCTATCTCACGACCCTGAGATCATGACCTGAGCCAAAATCAAGAGTCAATGCCCAACTGACTGAGCCACCGAGGCGTCCCTGTATTAAAAATTTTTTACTCAGACACCTGGGTGGCTCAGTCGGTTAAACATCTGCCTTTGGCTCAGGTCATGATCCCAGGGTGCTGGGATCAAGTCCCACATCGGGCTCCCTGCTCAGCAGGTAGTCTGCTTCTCCCTCTGCCTGCAGCTTCCCCTGCTTGTGCTATCTCTCTCTCTCTCTCTGACAAATAAATAAAATATTTTTTAAAAAGCTTTAAAAAAATAAAAAATAAAAATTTTTTACTTAACATGATATCATAAGCATTTTGCCATGTTAATGAACAATTACAGAAGCATAATTTTTAATGGTTGCATAATATTTTCTAATATTCATATACAATGATTTAACCACCTTCCCTATTATTAGACACTTCAGCTACTTTAAGTAGGCCCTACGCCCAACGTGGGCTCGAAATCACAACCCTGAGCTCAAGAGTCACATGCTCTACTGACTGAGGCAGCCAGGCAACCCCAAATTTTTGCTATTACAAGTGTAATTTTGGTTTTGGTCTGTGTGCGTTCACATGCGATAAAAACAAAAAAAAAAAGTTCACCTTTAAACAGTGTCAATACTCATTTTAAGTACTGGGTAACTTACAAAGTAAGTATATAAAAACTACAAGTTGACTTAAAATAATATGAATGGTACATATTTATGTGAGCTGCTGCTTTATACACAATAATAGTTAAACATAATTACAGCAGTTAACATTCACTGAGACTGTGGGATTAAAGACTCACAGCACCCACGTGTTTTTCAGATGATGTATCTGAGGCTCTGATAGGATAAGAACAGCCAGGATGGGATTCAGGTCTGCTGATTTCAGAAACCATGCATGTATGCAATGCTGCCTCATTAACAGTGTGTCAGACTGATCATGCCAGAATGCTTATCTAATGTTACTGAAATGATATTAATTATAGGCATGTGTTCTCACTTGCCGTGATTTGCTGCTTATGAAGCATGGTGGTTTTTAAACACACTGAAAGGCTTCAGAGAGGCTACAGCATTTGAAGCCGCTCTTGAATAACGGGTAGAAGGCAGAAGTAAGGGCATGTGATTCTGCACAAAGACGTGAAAGGTAAAAATTAATACAAAATGTTCATAGAACACCAAAAGCACTCGTAGACTACAACTGTGTTTTGAGTGGTTACAGAAAATGAAACTAGAGGTTGAACAGAGCCAGGTGTTACAGGACTGTCAAGGGGCTGGTTCTAGGCTCCAAATGAGTCCATATGCTCTAGTTATTTGACTCTATTCCCATTCTACTTTGTTCTGTATAGAACTACTGATCAAAACACCACCCTACTATGGAAAAATGATTCAATTCCATTAAAAATGAAGTCCCCTCTAACACTGATTTGCTGTGACTCCATAAGTTGATAAACGCTAAGATTTATTTTTCACCTACTTGAAAGATCATTAATACTCACAAGATATGCTTCCAGAATCTTCTTGAGTGTAAAAAGCTCGGCAATTCAAATTGCTGCTTAGGTTTGAGTGACAGATATTTTAATATGAAAAAGTTCTGCGTTGGGGGGGGGGCCCTGCTCAGTGGGGAGTCTGCTTCTCCCTCTCCCTCTGCCCCTCCTCCCCACTCATACTCTCTCTCTCAAGTAAATAAATAAAATGTTTAAAAAAACAAAGTTCTGAACTTTAAGTTAGAATGGAAGAAGAATCTAGTGGTTTACCAGTTATTTCTTTTTCTAAAATGGGAACTTTAGGTCATAATAATACAGACACAATAAAACTGCAAGTATTATAGGAGGGATAGTCATGAAAAGCAACAGTTTTCCATCTCTCTTCTCCCCAAGTGGAGCCTTATTCCCTGAAGCAACTATTTTCTTAAAATCATTTTTGTTTTTAGTTCCTCTGGTGGATTTATTTTGAACTCTACATCAGCATTTCTTAAAAAGTGCTATTAGTATTCTTGCTGGGACTTGGGTGGAACTGTCCTGTGCATTTAGCATCTTTGTCCCTGACACTAAATGCCAGCAGTACCCTTTAGTCACTTTGACACATTTCCAAATCTCTAAGATTGAGAACTACTTTCTCAAAAAGTTAAAAACAGAACTACCTTATGACCCAGCAATTACACTACTAGGTATTTATCCAAAGGATACAAAAATAGTGATTCTAAAGGGCACATGCACCCCAATGTTCATAGAAGCAATGTCCACAATAGCCAAACTATGCAAAGAGCCCAGCTGTCCATTGCCTGATGAATGGATAAAGAAGATGTGGTATATATATTTACAATGGAATATTACTCAGCCATCAAAAAGAATTAAATCTTGCCATTTGCAACAATGTAGATGGAACTAGAGGGTAAGCAAAATAAGTCAGTCAGAGAAAGACAAATATCTTATGATCTCACTCATCATTAGAATTTAAGAAACAAAACAGATAAACATAGGGGAAGGAAAGGAAAAATAAAACAAGATAAAAACAGAGAGGGAGGCAAACCATAAGAGACTCTTAACTCTAGGAAACAAACTGAGGGTTGCTGGAGGGGAGGTTGGGGGGGATGGGGTAATGGGGCAATGGGCATTAAGGAGGGCACTTGATGTGATGAGCACTGGGTGTTACATGCAACTGAAACATCACTACATTCTACCCCTGAAACTAAAAATACACTATATGTTGACTAAATTGAATTTAAATTAAAAAAATTTTTAAATATATTTTTAAAAGTTTGAGAACTACTATTCTAATAGAACGATACCACTATTTTTTTTAAATCACTGAATTTAGACATTATTTGCGAATGCTTACCATTAAAAATGATATTTAAATCTCCTTCTCATTATTTTTGCTAGGTTGTATTACTATTTTTTTTTTAAAGATTTTATTTATTTATTTGAGAGAGAACGCGCCCACAAAAGAGAGCTGGAGGGAGCATGAGTAGGGGGAGGGTTAGCAGACTCCCCACTGAGTTCTTTTAAAACATTTTTCTGCATTCTTCTGGTAGTCTTTATTTAAAGTTAAGTTTATTTAACTTTAACTTTATTTAAAGTTTATCTTTTGTTTTTGTGTGTTTGTACATATGAGTCAGCTTAGTCCTTTATGTTGCCAGAAGTCCCATTATTATAACTACATTAAAATTGTTTCATTACTGGTTCTATCTATTGAATGGAATTAAAGTCATTTGCCTTGGAGCTCACTGACTACTTGAACTAATTAGCATTAATTTCTTTCTAAGTCTGGTGCACATCTGTCAGCCTAGGATTTATTTTAATTGACTTGGGGAGTTACACTCTTTCTTATTCTACACTTTCTTATTCTACATTTTCCTCCTTCTCACTTTCTACCCTCATTTTGCTGGAACACATCCTTAGGTAATTGATTCAGAAAGGGTACATGGAAGGAAAGGGCCTGAATCTTTGAAATCAAGAGTTGGATGTTTAACCAACTTAACCAACCAGGAGTCCCCTTCCCTCATAATTTTGAAGGCATTGCTTTATTACATTTTAGTACACAGTTCATTGATGAGAAACTTTATGTCGATCTTAAGTAACTTCATATTCCCTTTTAGAAAGTAATTTTAGGAGCCTCTCTCTATCCTTGACTCTGAAATTTTATAATGAATGTATATTTGTATGGATTTTTCCCATTCCCTTGATGGATCCTTTAAAAAAAAATTTTTTTTGTGAAGATTTTAGTTATTTGACAGAGAGAGAGAGAGAGAGAGAGCACACAAGCAGGGGGAGAGGCATAGAGAGAAGCAGGCTCCCCACTGAGCAGGACAGCGCAATGTGGGGCTCCATCCTAGGCCACTGGGATCATGACCTGA
>NW_024425563.1:83715902-83717553 GCF_017311325.1 Ursus maritimus
AGATAAACATAGGGGAAGGAAAGGAAAAATAAAACAAGATAAAAACAGAGAGGGAGGCAAACCATAAGAGACTCTTAACTCTAGGAAACAAACTGAGGGTTGCTGGAGGGGAGGTTGGGGGGGATGGGGTAATGGGGCAATGGGCATTAAGGAGGGCACTTGATGTGATGAGCACTGGGTGTTACATGCAACTGAAACATCACTACATTCTACCCCTGAAACTAAAAATACACTATATGTTGACTAAATTGAATTTAAATTAAAAAAATTTTTAAATATATTTTTAAAAGTTTGAGAACTACTATTCTAATAGAACGATACCACTATTTTTTTTAAATCACTGAATTTAGACATTATTTGCGAATGCTTACCATTAAAAATGATATTTAAATCTCCTTCTCATTATTTTTGCTAGGTTGTATTACTATTTTTTTTTTAAAGATTTTATTTATTTATTTGAGAGAGAACGCGCCCACAAAAGAGAGCTGGAGGGAGCATGAGTAGGGGGAGGGTTAGCAGACTCCCCACTGAGTTCTTTTAAAACATTTTTCTGCATTCTTCTGGTAGTCTTTATTTAAAGTTAAGTTTATTTAACTTTAACTTTATTTAAAGTTTATCTTTTGTTTTTGTGTGTTTGTACATATGAGTCAGCTTAGTCCTTTATGTTGCCAGAAGTCCCATTATTATAACTACATTAAAATTGTTTCATTACTGGTTCTATCTATTGAATGGAATTAAAGTCATTTGCCTTGGAGCTCACTGACTACTTGAACTAATTAGCATTAATTTCTTTCTAAGTCTGGTGCACATCTGTCAGCCTAGGATTTATTTTAATTGACTTGGGGAGTTACACTCTTTCTTATTCTACATTTTCCTCCTTCTCACTTTCTACCCTCATTTTGCTGGAACACATCCTTAGGTAATTGATTCAGAAAGGGTACATGGAAGGAAAGGGCCTGAATCTTTGAAATCAAGAGTTGGATGTTTAACCAACTTAACCAACCAGGAGTCCCCTTCCCTCATAATTTTGAAGGCATTGCTTTATTACATTTTAGTACACAGTTCATTGATGAGAAACTTTATGTCGATCTTAAGTAACTTCATATTCCCTTTTAGAAAGTAATTTTAGGAGCCTCTCTCTATCCTTGACTCTGAAATTTTATAATGAATGTATATTTGTATGGATTTTCCCATTCCCTTGATGGATCCTTTAAAAAAAAATTTTTTTTGTGAAGATTTTAGTTATTTGACAGAGAGAGAGAGCACAAGCAGGGGGAGAGGCATAGAGAGAAGCAGGCTCCCCGCTGAGCAGGACAGCCCAATGTGGGGCTCCATCCTAGGACCCTGGGATCATGACCTGAGCCGAAGGCAGACACTTAACTGACTGAGCCACCCAGACATCCCAATGGATCATTTTTATCTCCTACTTTTCCTCAACTACAGGAATTTTTTCCTAGTATTTCTTTGTTGCTCTCTCTCCCTCCATTTTTATTTTGTTTTCTTTTGTTTTCTAGAACTGTAATAAGTTGATACTGGACTTACTGGACTGCTCCAGTTTTTTCATCTTTTCTAGCATATATATTCTCTGTCTCTTTGACATTTGGTTGTACATTCATATTTCTTAAACTTTTTTTTTTTAATTCCAGTAAAC
>NW_024425563.1:83717578-83734008 GCF_017311325.1 Ursus maritimus
ATCAGTAATACTTCGTTTACGTATTGTGATAAGATTTGGCTGAAATCATGTCTCCCCTCACCTTAGAGAATTTAGGCCTCTAGTTGTGCTCCTGCATCTCAGTTGTTAGAAACCAACATCCTCCCCCTTCTTTCTTCTTTTATTCCTCTCTCCCTCCTTTCTTTCTTTCCTTCTCCGTTTTCCCCAGGTATATTCCTTTCTCCCAAACAGAATATTTTTCTTTACTTAATTTTTTTTTTAAAAGGTGTTTTGTAAATTCTAACTAGAATTCCTGAAAAAGAATCTATCACGCACTGGCCTTGTTGCGAGTCAGTATTTCAAGAAAAAGTGCTCTCACACTCATCAAAAGCTTTTTTAAAAGATTGTCATTCTGCATTTGCGTTCCTGTATCAGGTCTGGGTTTCTATAATCACTGCATTTGAGAATATATGTTAGGATGTTTCCATTTAAAATAATAAGCAGTGTTTCACTTGAATACTATAGCGTTTGTTTATTGTGCTTTCTTCGGCCTCGACCCTCCAAACTGGTCTCTTACCCCACCTTCAAGCTCCCGAATCCTCTTGAGGAGTTCGTAGGCCATGGGGCGATGAAAGTGGGGTGTCGATTTCGTAACTTTAGGGGATGGACAAGTATGGCTAATCAAAGCACGCGATTCTAGACGTTGAGGGAGACCTCCCGGGCAAGGTGTCCCGGGACGGAGGGCGGAGGAGGAGGGCGGCGCGGGCCTGGGCGGGAGCGGCGCGGGGCAGGGCGGCGGGCTCCGGGTTGCGGGCGGCGCGCCGGGCGCCCTGGCCCCAGCGCGTCTGCGCCTCCTCCGAGAGCCGCGGGCGGAGGCAGCGGCGCGGCGTCCAAACGGCTCGGCCCTGGGCAGCGGGCAGCGCCTTGCGGTGAGTGCGCGCAAGCGCGGGACCTCGGCGCCTGGCCGTCGTCCGCTGTGTCTCGGCTACCTCTCGGTCTCTTGGGCTCTCACGCCTTCCAAAAACGAATTCGACTTGCCCTCGGCGGTGTCTAGCGCGGCAGGATGAAGTCTGGAACTTTCCTCCGGAAACGTCCCGCTACACCTCCCCGCCCGCGGCAGCCGCCGCGCTTTTACCACGAGACTCCGCCTCCTCGGGTCCAGAACCGCCCTTCAAAAATTTCCCGCCTCCTCCGACGCTCCTGCATGCTCGGCCAACACCTCGGCCCTGCCCCGCCGACGCTCTATCGAGACCTTCTCGTTTCTCGCCTGTTTGTATCCCGGTCGGTTTTTAAATCTCATCGCCTTTGGCCTCCTCGCTGGGACCGCGCTGCCGCAGGAGCCGCCGGGTGGGGTCCCCGTGCTGCGCGCCCGGGGCGCGAGGGGCTGTGGTTCGGAGGCTGGGCCTCCCTCAGCCCCGGCAAGCCCGTCACTGCAGCTCGCGAAGGGGACGAGCCTTCCTGCTCTGCAGTTTGGTAGTGGTGGCCTCCTGCCTGAAACTCCGGCTCGCTCCCGACCCGTGCCGGGCGCTGCCCACAGGAGCGGAGTGTGATCCAGCGGCCCCTGCGCGCTCTAGCAGGAAAAGACCATTGATCAGGAACCCGGTTTCCCGCGGTGACTGCCTCCCAGAATGGGCGCTCTGCGCCGGGCGGGCAGGCGACGCATGCTGGGCATCCTCGGTGGAGGTCAAGCCGCGGAGTGCAAGACCTGCAAGGGTCGGCTGTGAAGAAGGCACTGTCAGCGACTACTGTGAGAAAGGGGCGAAGATTCTTTCCCTCCCGTGATCCGTTTGGGTCTAGAGTTGGTAAATCGTGAATGGAAGTTATAATAACAAAATGGAAATTCGGTGCGGGAACCCTGAGATTCAACTTTCTTTATCTGAGAACGAGACAGTGTGTATTAGCTATAAATGCACAGAACATGCATCATTGAGGGTAAACTTGGAAAGAGAGGAAAAGTTGAAATGCAACTTCCTGAAACGAAATTTGGAATCGGTTTTGCCAGGCAATCCTATATGTAGTATTTCTTTGTTCAGAAGACTTCCGGGTGGGAGACCAGAAGCAGGAGAGAAGAAATTCAGACTAATTTGCATTAGAAAAAAGCTCAGCGTGAAGAATTGGTAGGTAAGGTTGCTATGACTGATATCTTAAGTGCACTGCTGGAAAGCATTCTGCTCTGTTAGGTAACACCTGAAGCCCCAGTCCTGTTCGTAGCATTTCTTTTCTCTCTCTACCCTGAAACTCTACAGAGTTACAGGTTCCTCATTAATTTATGAGTGATACCAAAGAATTGACTCAATCAGCAAGTATTCGACACCTTCCTGAGGCATTTTTGCTAAGAGCTGCAGAAGAATGGAAGATGAGAGGAATTTTCCAATTAAAACTACAACAGTGGACTGACTTGTCAGGTGTAGATGCCTCTTCAATTTAAATCAAAACCAGTCAGAGTTCCAAGGCTGACGTCAAAGAGATGACTACCTGTGTTTTCTTCTAGGAGTTTTATGGTTTCGGGCCTCACGTTTGAGTCTTTAATCCATTTTAGATTCATTGTTGTGTGTGGCTGTGAAGATGGTCAGTTTCAATCTTTTGCATGTAGCTGTCAGTTTTCCCAGCATCATTTTTGAAGAGACTGTCTTTCCCTATTGTGTATTCTTGCCTCCTTTGTTGTAGTCTTGACCACATAAGTGTGGGTTTATTTCTGGCTCTCTACTCTGTTCTCTTGATCTATGTGTCTGTTTTATGCCAGTACCATATGGGCATGTTTTGATGAAGAACTTTGTGTGGCTTGAAATCTGGGAAAGAGGAGTTGAGTTTTCATTTCATTCTAAATGTATGTCCCCAGATATCTTAATTTTTTTTTCCATCAATGCAGGTAGTCTGCATTTATTAATTCAGATACAAGTTTTCTAGGAAATATAACTAAAAAGATATGTCCATTTTCCCTAGTGTTTGCACTATCATTGAGTTAATAAGTCAAAATCAACAACAAAAACGAGGGGATGGTGATTTTCCTTTGGTTTCGAACTAGTGGAATTGTGCAGAAGAGGCAAGGGTGACATGGGAATGTAATCCTCTGTGCTTCCCATACTCTGTTTCATCTAAGTTCATCCTTTTGGAGGATAGATCCAATTTCATCAAGATCCTTCTTCTTTTGAAGACAGTTCCAGATGCCAGTTTCAGAAAATCTTGCACTGTGAATAAATTATCAACTACATCATCTTCTCTTCACATTACCCGAAACTATTGTATTGGGAGGAGGGTGGGGGGACGGGACAGTCTTTTAAATCTGGCCAAAGCTGGGGACTTTCCTAGAAAAAACACATAGCATTCAAATATGTTGCATATCTTTCAGAGGAATAAGACCTCCCTTTAGAACAGGACCAGTGATTTAGTCGAGAAATAGTAAACGAGATATAATTCAATAGTAATGGAATTAACAATTACTTTGGAATGGAATACAGGCCTTTTGAGTAAGTGTTCTGTAAATAGAAAGTAATTATATTATTTGTAAAAGACTAAAGACAGTAGTCCTGTTAATTTTTGGTTGATCAATATCAGCTTGTATCTTGCAATGTTATGAATCCCATTTTTAATTTTTTTCTTCCTTCTCAACAGTGCTTCTGAGATTTTCTCCCAGTGTGATGCCCCATTCAGGGCAGTTTCTCACATATGAACTGTTGTACCATGATTTGTTCAGGATGGGGCGGTTGAATTCAAAATTTGAACTTGCTCTCTCACACACACACATACTCGTGTTCACCTTTGGAAAGGAGAGTGTGTGTGTGTGTATGGTACGTAATTACCATGGTCAGTATAAACCTGTGATAGCAGTAGTTGTGTCTTGGGAGAGAGTTGGTTGTTATTAGGAATGGAGGCATCACAAGACATTTTGGACATAACTTCTTTCAAAGAACAAACCAGCAACCACTGGATTAATTTTCCCTTTCTGTCCTAGGGCAGAAGCGAACTCCTCTCCCAGCTCTCAGCCCTACGACTCAAGGTTTCACTGAACTGACCAGACCTCTCATCTGGGGACCTGTCCCCTGCCCTCTGTGCTGCACATTGGATTTGGGTAGGTAGAGGCCCCGGAACTAAAACTGGAAAGTGGGTCATGAATGGTGATGGATTTGATGTGGAGCCCAGGATTTCTTAACATTTCCAGAGTCCTGAATCGTGCAGCACAATTTAGAAAGAAGGGATAAGAGGGAATCCAGAAAGAACACAGCTTACTCTCTCTTTTACTTGGATCAGGACCAGCTAACTGATCTCTAGGAAGCAGCTTTGACACCTTATTGAGGTGACGGCTGTGTAGTTGTCACAACTTTAGAATGCCATTGATAGACATTAGTTGGATAAGTAAACTGGTGGAGATCATGGTTTAATTTTAAGATTTATTTATTTATTTGAGAGAGAGAGTACAAGTGGGGTGAGGGACAGAGGGACAAGCAGACTCTCGATGAGCAGAGACCTGACATGGGCTCTATCCAGGACCCGGATCATGACCTGAGCTGAAGGCAGAGCGCTCAACCAACTGAACCCGGCTCCCGAGATCACAGTTTAATCAAGCTCTGCCCTTAACTGAGTGTGTAATCTTGGAGCAGTAACAAGTCAATTAAATTCTTTGGACATTCATTTTTTCTGTGTCATATGGGATCAGTGATTCTTGACTACTAAGGTATAATTCTATGCATTTGAATCACAGGAAGAGTTTATTTAAAAAAAAAAGTACTGGGTCAGAGATTCTGATGTAATTGGACTGGGGCAGGCAGACATCTCTCTTTTTAAAGCCTCCCAACCCCAACCGGAAACACTAATGTCCAGCCAAGACTGAGAATCACTGGGTTAAAGAACTGATTCTAAGATTGTGTCACCTGAAGATAGAAAGCAGGCCCACAAAATCCCTTCTATCATAGCTGGCCCAGGATTACATAGACTCATGGTAAGGGCCTAAACATTTCTTCTAAGAAGCAGTCCACATCAAGCGACTTCAGTTTATTCAGGAAGGTGCTGTGCCTTCTCACTGGGTCAGCATTCCCACGATACTGCAAACCTACTTAATCGTTCTGATGGTAGACTCGATGTAACTCTGCCTATCAGGCATTAGCTGTTCCTAAATGTCCCAGAGAGACGTTATCTCTCCTCTGGGTACATGCCAGTGTTCAATAGCCTGTTGAAATTTTTTCCTAGAGACGGTCTGTGACTGGTAGGGGTATGGGAGAAAGTGTCAGCAAGGGATAAAGATGATGACCTTGATCATTGCTGAAATTCGAGCTTCTGTGTCCAAAGTAAGATAAAAAGGTGATCCTCACACCTTCTCAGGTAGTTGTAGGCTATCCGATTACCAGAGCTGGAATAGGAAAAACAGAGCATATTGTTTACTTAATCATTTGTTTGGGACCCAGTCTTGCTCCATTATGTTGTAATTCTGGCAGATGTTCAACTTGAAAATTATTCTTGATATAAAGATATACCTATTATGTAATCAGAAATTTATTTCTGTTTATCCTCTCTTATTTTCTCCTACTGCCCTTCACATCCCAAACACCTAGAAGAAAAAAACTGTGTGTATTTGTGACTGTCAGATCAGTAAAAGAAACGGACATGAGTTGACAAAGGATGAGAGCATTAAGGAGGAAACAGACCAAGGGCATCAAGGGCCATGGATTGCAGAGGCTACATTTAATTTCTTTCTTTTCTCTCGACTCTTGGTCTTGGAGCTGCTCCAAGTTTATTCTCAAGCTTTCCAAAACTTGGGCAAATCATTTATTTCCCCTGCCATGTGTTGGGAAAGCGCGGGCTTGTGTCATGATTCCAGCATGTTCCTGCTGTCTTCCAAACATGGTGGATAGCGGAATTCTTCATGGAGTGAACTGGCAGGCTGGACACACATGGTCTAATCAGCACTGGCCAATCAGCTGGGCTAATTCTAAATAATGTCTTGGGTTGGGAATTTTTTTTTTTCTTAGCTTAGGAAAGCTACTGACCCCAGAGTTATTTACCTTTGTGTTTTAAATGAACTGCCCTTACCTGGTATCAAAATCAAATGCAGACCTCAGAACTAGCTCAGCCTCTTCGCCATCTACTAGAACTGGTTGCATCCTGCCATTAAAAAAAAAAAATCTTGGATTCATTTTTATATGTTTATTGCTGATCTATTCTCATATATTTAGTAATATTGGGTACATGCTGTTTTTGTTATTTCTTTACTTTCTCCTTAAATAAATTAAGACAGAGTAAATGGCGCCTGGCTGGCTCAGTCAGTGGAGCATGTGACTCTAGATCTCAGGGTTATGTGTTCGAGCCCCACACTGGGTGTGGAAATTAGTCTTTAAAAATATAAGGTAAATGTTCTATGAGAAGTGGGTTTGTCCTCTTAACTTTAAGTTAAAACTTTAAATGAAAACTTAATTATGAGTAAACCAAATCAGTGATGTGTTTAAGCATTTTTCCTCCCACAAACCTGATTTTTGAGGTTAAGTATTGTTAGGGTTTTCTGGTCGCTAGGAGTAGTATGTGTTTGCTTTTTAAATCTTTATTCCCTCAAAACAAATGTTGCAATGTAATTAGAAAAGACTATCCTGTGGAAATGTTGCAAGATAATTAGAAATGATAAAATTGTTTTAACTAACCCTCTGTCCGATTGAACTCTTTTAACAACAGAATCCAAAGCTAGCAGGGGTTTTTCATTTCTTCCCTTCCTCGATTCACTCATTCATTCAACAAATGTCAGTGAATTTTCTGTTCTGTACCTGTCTCTTGTAGTTTTCCTTCTCATGAAGGGAGAGGACAGGCAGACAGCTGTAACACAGTGTGGGTCAGAGGGTGATGTGTGCTATGTGATAAAAGTAAAGCTGGGAAGGCAGTGGAGGGCCTGGTTGGGCAATTTTTAAAAAGCTAGTTGAGAAAAAGCTTCAGCTGGAAAATGATGTTGAGCACAGACCTGAAGGTGGTGAAGGAGAAGGTTCTGAGAGATCTGGGGCAGGAGTCAGGTGTGCCTGGCACACAGGCGGTCCCAGTGCCCAGAGCAGAGGACAAGGTGGGAAGTAGGAGGAAATGAAAGTGGCGGCTGTGGAGGCGGGAGCTTGGGAGGAATGCTGAAGATCAGATGGGGCCTTCTAGGGCCTTTTCAGAGGATGCTTGCGGGTGATTGGAAGATGAGGTTTCTTATTGTTTAGTCCAAATTCAGCAGCAGCCTGGATCTGTTTCTTCTTTTCCCTGCGCGTGGTGTCCCGGCTTTCCTTCCCTCCAGTCAGCCCCCACCCATTCTTTCCTTTGGGATTCCATTCCCCAAGGCTGGCCATGGAGTGGGTTGATCTCATTCTCCTTCCCGCAGTACCCTGCAGGTGGGCTCTCCCTTCCTTTTTAAAGAATGTGCTGCTAGTTGCTAAAGAATAAAACTGGCAGGTAGTACCAAAGCCAACATGGGGAGAGAAATTAATAAATGTGTAGAAAATATCTTGGTTTCTCCTGTGGCCCAGGCAGAAAGGGGCTGCATTGCTGGTAGGCTGAATTTAGCCTTGTGTGTTGGGTCTGCAGTTGTTTTAGAATATGTTGTAACATTTAAAAAGAGATAGTTTTGTTACAGCGTAGTATCAAGTTCTTTTAAATGGATGTTCTATCTATATGAAGTTGTGGAATGAGGTGCCTGGGTGGCTCAATGAGTTGAGCATCCGACTCTTGTTTCCTCTCGGGTTGTGTTTCAGCGTCCTGAGATCGAGCCCCCCGTTGGGCTCTGCAGCGTAGGATCTGCAAGATTCTCTCTCCTCTGCCTCTGCCCTGCCCTACCCTAACGCCGCGTGCGTGCTCTCTCTCTCTCTCAAATAAATAAATCTTTGTATGAAGTTGTAGAATCAGCAAACTACTCAATGAGTTTCAGGGATATGGCAGGGATTACAGGTGGGAACGCAGGGAAAATTTCTGGGTGGCCCAAAGGTTCTGGTCACAATAATACCAAATGCACTTGGTGGAACTCATTAAAACCACACACAGATCTGTCAGTTCACTATATGTAAATTGAACCCGTATATAAGAGCGATTTTAAATGGAGCCGAGTATTCAGCAAGAGCTGAGTGGAGCTAACCACTCTGGGCTGGCACAGACTCACCTGGTTCCCTCCAGTCATTAGGTACCCGCTGGTCCCGCGTGGGGATCCCACAGCAGACTCTCGCAGGTTCTCTTTCAGCTATCAAGAGATCATATGTAGGCCGCCTGGTATGTTTAGTTGGCACAGAGAAATGAGTACCTTACCTAGGTTTCTATGTGGGAAGGGTAACAAAGCAAACCTGTGTAGGTCAGTCAGGGAGCGGGTCCACATCCCTCTCAGTTAGTGGTATTCTCAAAACCTGGGGTTCTGAGATGCTGTCTCTGCATGACTTCGCCTCTTCGCCAGCCAGGAGTCTCCTGTGTGCAGAACACCTCCTCCGAAGGGATTAGAAAGAGTCCTTTGCTCCCTATATAGCACTTACAACTTGCTTTATGACATTTCTTCCAAAAATGGTAGTGTGTACCATGGAAATTAGAGAAAGTACAAATAAAAACAAAGTTAATGACGATTCCACTATCCAAAGGTAGCTTCTATTTACAGTTTTGTGGTAAATGCTTTCAAATCCTTCTCCATTTCTATCATTTTATATGAAAAATGTGTTTGATGTACATTCACGTGCTCAGTTTTCAAAATGAAAAACAATAAATGAAGAGTTACAAGCATTTGCCTTCTCCCTGTAACTCCTTTTAAAAAGGCTGTAAATATTAAAAAATAGGAGGAACTCTGAAGAGAATGAGATAAAAATGTTTGGAGAAAAGTAACCGATGAAACAGAACTAAGGATTAGTGCAAGAAGGACCGCCATGAGAATGAGAGTGGTTCTAGAAGAAGCTCTGGGCACGAGTCAGGGATAGAGCAGGGATGAGCAGAGGCTAAGCAGAGAGATTAATGGAAAATTCTGATGCATTAATTAAAATGAAACAGTGCTTCTAATATGAGTTAGGTATTACAGATAAATCCTTCTCTTCCTAGCACTTGGAAAGAGGGTGAGCCCTAGCCACAGGCCAGTTCTTGCCTTTTTCCCTCTCAACCAAGCACTCTGCGAGCTGACTGTGGTACACAAAACCTCTAATCATCATTTCATTCAGGGAAGGGTCGATGCTGGAAACACTTGATACATGGTAGTGGAGGAAGCGAAAAAGTTAATAAAGTCTTTAATTTATAAATATAAATATATAATTAAGAACCTGACATATGATGAGACATTTTTAAAAAAATTAACAGGGAGCCTGGGTGGCACAGCGATTAGCGTCTGCCTTCGGCTAGGGCATGATCCCGGTGTTCTGGGATCGAAGCCCCACATCAGGCTCCTCTGCTATGAGCCTGCTTCTTCCTCTCCCCTCCCCCTGCTTGTGTTCCCTCTCTCTGGCTGTCTCTATCTCTGTCGAATAAATAAATAAAATCTTTAAAAAAAAAAAAAAAAAAAAAGATTAGTCTAATGCCAGAGAGATCATTCAGAGAAATCATTTAAAATGGCTTTTAAAAATTGAGTACCCTCGATGATTAAAATAGTATTGTTTCCATACACAAAAACAGAGTTCTTTAGAAGACGGAACAATCAGAAAGAGAGCAAAAGTCTCAATTAAAAAAAGATTTATCATATTAGAAGGACTAAAATTAAAGTTTAAGAAATCTGGTATAACACTGTATATGCGGGACTCAATCCCAGGACCCTGGGATCAGGCCCTGAGCCGAAGGCAGACACTTATCGACTGAGCCACCCAGGCGCCCCTATATTTAAGTCTATTGAATTAATTTTTGTATATAGTGTGAGGTAAGGTTTTTTCTGTTTTATTTTGGCATATGGGTATCCAGTTGTTCCAGTGCCATGTGTTGAAAAGATCATCCTTTCAGCACTGAATTTCTTTGGCAACTTTGTTGAACATTAATTGATCATATATGTGTGGGTTTATGAACTCTCTATTCTGTTCCATTGATCTGCGTATCAATCTTTATGCTACTATCATTCTATGGCTTTAAAATAAGTCTCGACAGCACAGCATGACTTCTCTTTTGTATTTCTTCTTCGAAATTGTTTTGGCTGTTCTAGGTCCTTTGCATCTCCACATAGACTTTAGAATCAGCCTGTCAATTATTTTTAAAATATTTTTAACTTACTTATTTGAGAGAGAGAGCACGCACGTGTGCGTGCAGGGTAGGGGCAGGGCAGAGGCAGAGGGAGAGAGAATCTTAAGCAGACTCTACGCTGCAGAGCCCAACGTGGGGCTCGATCTCAGGACGCTGAAACACAACCCGAGAGGAAACCAAGAGTCGGATGCTCAACTCATTGAGCCACCCAGGCACCCCGCATTCCACAACTTCATATAGATAGAACATCCAATTTTTAAAAAGAACTTGATACTACGCTGTAACAAAACTATCTCTTTTTAAATGTTACACAGTATTTCTAAAACAACTGCAGACCCAACACACACAGGCTAAATTCAGCCTACCAGCAATGCAGCCCCTTTCTGCCTGGGCTACAGGAGAAACCAAGATATATTTTCTACACATTTACTAATTTCTCTCCCCATTGTTGGCTTTGGTACTACCTGCCAGTTTTATTCTTTAGCAACTAGCAGCACATTCTTTAAAAAGGAAGGGAGAGCCCCACCTGCAGGGTACCAAGCCGGCAAGGAGAATGGGAGACTGAATCCCACTCCATGGCCAGCCTTGGGGAATGGAATCCCAAAGGAAAGAATGGGTGGGGGCTGACTGGTGAGGGAAGGAAAGCTGGACACCACGCAGGGGTGTAAAAAAGAAGAAACAGATCCCAGGGCTGCTGGAATTTGGACTAAACAATAAGAAACCTCATCTTCCAATCACTCCGCAAGCATCCCTCTGAAAAGGCCCTAGAAGGCCCCATCTGATCTTCAGCATTCTCCCAAGCTCCCGCTCCACAGCCGCCACTTTCATTTCCTCCTACTTCCCACCTTGTCCCTCTGCTCTGGGCACTGGGACCTTCCTGCTGTGTGCCAGGCACACACCTGACTCCTGCCCCAGAGCTCCTCAGAACCTTCTCCTTCACCACCTTCAGGTCTGTGCTCAACATCATTTTCCAGCTGAAGCTTTTCCTAACTAGCTTATTTTAAAAATTGCCCAACCAGGCCCTCCACTGCCTTCCCCCCAGCTTTACTTTTATCACATAGCACACATCACCCTCTGACCCACACTGTGTGTTACTTCATTGTCTGCCTGTCCTCTGCCCTTCGTGAGAAGGAAAACTACAAGAGGACAGGTACAGAACAGAAATTCACTGGACATTTGTTGAATGAATGAGTGAATCGAGGAAGGAAGGAAGAAATGAAAACCCCTGCTAGCTTTGGATTCTGTTGTTAAAAGAGTTCAATCGGACAGGGGTTAGTTAAAACAATTTTATCATTTCTAATTATCTTGCAACATTTCCACAGGATAGTCTTTTCTAATTACATTGCAACATTTGTTTTGAGGGAATAAAGATTTAAAAAGCAAACACATACTACTCCTAGCGACCAGAAAAACCCCAACAATACTTATTAACTTCAAAAATCAGGTTTGTGGGAGGAAAAATGCTTAAACACATCACTGGGCATTTGGGTTTACTCATAATTAAGTTTTTCATTTAAAGTTTTAACTTAAAGTTATGAGGACAAAACCCACCTTCTCATAGAACATTTACTCCTATATTTCCTTTAAAGACTTTAAGTAATCTCCACACCCAGTGTGGGGCTCGAACACATAACCCTGAGATCTAGAGTCACATGCTCCACTGACTGAGCCAGCCAGGTGCCCCCCCCATTTACTCTGTCTTAATTTATTTAAGGAGAAAGTAAAGAAATAACAAAACAGCATGTACCCAATATTACTAAATATATGAGAATAAGGATCAGCAATAAACATATAAAAATGAATCCAAGATTTTTTTTTTTTTAATGGCAGGGATGCAACCAGTTCTAGGTAGATGGCGAAGCAGGGGCTGAGCTAGTTCTGTAGGTCTGCATTTGATTTTTGATACCAGGTAAGGGCAGTGCATTTAAAACACAAAGGTAAATAACTCTGGGGTCAGTAGCTTTCCTAAGCTAAGAAAAAAAAAATTCCCCAACCCAAGACATTATTTAGAATTAGCCCAGGCCCTGGGATTGGCCAGTGCTGGATTAGACCATGTGTGTCCAGCCTGCCAGTTCACCTATGAAGACACCCTCTATCCACCATGTTTGGAAGACAGCAGGGAACATGCTGGAATCATGGGACACAAGCCCGTATTTCCCAACACATGGCAGGGGAAATACAATGATTTGCCCAAGTTTTGGAAAGCTTGAGAATAAACTTGGAGCAGCTCCAAGACCAAGAGTCGAGAGAAAAGAAAGAAATTAAATGTAGCTCCTTGCAATCCATGGCCCTTGATGCCCTTGGTCTGTTTCCTCCTTAATGCCTTTCCATCCTTTTGTCAACTCATGTCCGTTTCTCTTTTACTGATCTGACAGTCACACATACACACAGTTTTTTTCTTCTAGGTGTTTTGGGATGTGAAGGGCAGTAGGAGAAAATAAGAGTAGGATAAACAGAAATAAATTTCATGGATTACAATTTAATAAGTTATATCTTTATATCTAAGAATAATTTTCAAAGTGTGAACATCTACAGAATTAACAACATAATGGCAGCAAGACTGGGTCCCAAACAAATGATTAAGGTAAACAATATGCTCTGTTTTTCCTATTCCAGCTCTGGTAACTGGATAGCCTACAACTACCTGAGAAGGTGTGAGGATCACCTTTTTTATCTTACTTTGGACACAGAAGCTCGAATTTCAGCAATGATCAAGGTCATCATCTTTATCCCTTGCTGACACTTTTCTCCCATACCCCTACCAGTCACAGACCGCTTCTAGGAAAAAATTTCAACAGGCTATTGAACACTGGCATGTGTACCCAGAGGAGAGAGATAATCGTCTCTGGGGACATTTAGGAACAGCTAATGGTCTTGGATAGGCAGAGTTACATCGAGTTCAGTCCATCAGAACGTACTGGGTGCTAAGGGCTCGCAAAGCATCGTGGGAATGCTGACCCAGTGAGAAGGCACAGCACCTTCCCTGAATAAACTGAAGTCGCTTGATGTGGACTGCTTCTTAGGAAGGCATGTTTAGGCCTGGTTACCACTGAGTCTATGTAATCCTGGGCCAGCTATGATAGAAGGGATTTTGTAGGCCTGCTTTCTATCTTCAGGCGACACAATCTTAGAATCAGTTCTTTAACCCAGTGATTCTCAGTCTTGGCTGGACATTAGTGTTGCCTGGTTGGGGGTTGGGGAGGCTTTAGAAAAAGAGAGATGTCTGGGCCTGCCCCAGTCCAATTACATCCAGGCGGCCTACAGATCTGCTCCGCTGATAGCTGAAAGCAGAACCGGAGAGTCTGCTGTGGGAATCCCCGCAGGGACCAGCGGGATAACGACTGGAGGGAACCAGGTGAGTCTGTGCCAGCCCAGAGTGGTTAGCTCCACTCAGCTCTTGCTGAATACTGGCTCCATTTAAAATGCGTCCTTATATACGGGTTCAATTTACATATAGTGAACTGCACAGATCTGTGTGTGGTTTTAATGAGTTCCACCGTGCATTTAGGTATTGTGACCAGAACTGGCCCGTCACCCAGAAATTTTCCCGTCTCCCACCTGGTTAATCCCTGCCATATCCCTGAAATCACCATTGAGTAGTTTGCTGATTCTACAACTTCATACAAAGATTTATTTATTTGAGAGAGAGAGAGAGCACGCACGCTGTGCGTGCAGGGTAGGGCAGGGCAGAGGCAGAGGAGAGAGAATCTTAACAGACTCTACGCTGCAGAGCCCAACGTGGGGCTCGATCTCAGGATGCTGAAACACAACCCGAGAGGAAACCAAGAGTCGGATGCTCAACTCATTGAGCCACCCAGGCACCCCCTTCCACAACTTCATATAGATAGAGACATCCAATTTTTAAAAGAACTTGATACTACGCTGTAACAAAACTATCTCTTTTTAAATGTTACACAGTATTTCTAAAACAACTGCAGACCCAACACACACAGGCTAAATTCAGCCTACCAGCAATGCAGCCCCTTTCTGCCTGGGCTACAGGAGAAACCAAGATATATTTCTACACATTTATTAATTTCTCTCTCCCCATTTGTGGCTTTGGTACTACCTGCCAGTTTTATTCTTTAGCAACTAGCAGCACATTCTTTAAAAAGGAAGGGAGAGCCCACCTGCAGGGTACTGAAGCCGAGGGAAGGGAGAACTGAATCCCCACTCCATGGCCAGCCTTGGGGAATGGAATCCCAAAGGAAAGAATGGGTGGGGGCTGACTGTGAGGGAAGGAAAGCTGGACACCACGCAGGGGTGTAAAGAAGAAACAGATCCCAGGGCTGCTGGAATTTGGACTAAACAATAAGAAACCTCATCTTCCAATCACTCGCAGCATCTGACTCTGAAATTTTATAATGAATGTATATTTGTTGGATTTTTTCCCATTCCCTTGATGGATCCTTTAAAAAAAAATATTTTTTTTGAAGATTTTAGTTATTTGACAGAGAGAGAGAGCACAAGCAGGGGGAGAGGCATAGAGAGAAGCAGGCTCCCCGCTGAGCAGGACAGCCCAATGTGGGGCTCCATCCTAGGACCCTGGGATCATGACCTGAGCCGAAGGCAGACACTTAACTGACTGAGCCACCCAGACATCCCAATGGATCATTTTTATCTCCTACTTTTCTTCAACTACAGGAATTTTTTCCTAGTATTTCTTTGTTGATCTCTCTCCCTCCATTTTTATTTTGTTTTCTTTTGTTTTCTAGAACTGTAATAAGTTGATACTGGACTTACTGGACTGCTCCAGTTTTTTCATCTTTTCTAGCATATATATTCTCTGTCTCTTTGACATTTGGTTGTACATTCAGATTTCTTAAACTTTTTTTTTTTTAATTCCAGTAAACATACAGTGTTATACTAGATTTCTTAAACTTTATCTTTTAGTCCTTCTAATAAGTTATTTTTATTAATCTTTTTTTTTAATTGAGACTTTTTTGCTCTCTTTTCTGATTGTTCCGTCTTCAAAGAACTCTGTTTTTGTGTATGGAAACAATACTATTTTAATCACTGTGAGGGTACTCGAATTTTTTAAAAGCCATTTTAAATGATTTCTCTGAATGATCTCCCCTCTGGCATTAGACTGTTAATCTTTTTTTTTTTTTTTAAAGATTTTATTTATTTATTCGACAGAGATAGAGACAGCCAGCGAGAGAGGGAACACAAGCAGGGGGAGTGGGAGAGGAAGAAGCAGGCTCATAGCAGAGGAGCCTGATGTGGGGCTCGATCCCAGAACACCGGGATCATGCCCTTAGCCGAAGGCAGACGCTTAATCGCTGTGCCACCCAGGCGCCCCTGTTAATCTTTTTTTTAAAAATGCTCCATCATATGTCAGGTTCTTAATTATATATTTATATTTATAAATTAAAGACTTTATTAACTTTTCTCGTTTTCCTCCACTACCATGTATCAAGTGTTTCCAGCATCGGACCCTTCCCTGAATGAAATGATGATTAGGAGGTTTTGTGTACCACAGTCAGCTCTGCAGAGTGCTTGCTTGATTTGAGGGAAAAGAGGCAAGAACTGGCCTGTAGGCTAGGGCTCACCCTCTTTCCAAGTGCTAGGAAGAGAAAGGATTTATCTGTAATACCTAACTCATATTAGAAGCACTGTTTCATTTTAATTAATGCATCAGAATTTTCCATTAATCTCTCTGCTTTAATGCCTCTGCTCATCCCTGCTCTATCCCTGCTGACTCCGTGCCCAGAGCTTCTTTCTAGAAGACCACTCTCATTCCCATGGCGGTCCTTCTTGCACTAATCCTTAGTTCTGTTTCATCGGTTACTTTTCTCCAAACATTTGCTTATCTCATTCTCTTCAGAGTTCCTCCTATTCTTTGCATAATTTTACAGCCTTTTAAAAGGAGTTACAGGGCAGAGAGAAGGCAAATGCTTGTGCTTAATCCTTCATTTATTGTTTTTCATTTTGAAAACTGAGCACGTGAATGTTAAATTTCATCAAACACATTTTTCATATAAAATGCATAGAAATATGGAGAAGGATTTGAAAGCATTTACCACAAAACTGTAAATAGAAGTTACCTTTGGATAGTGGAATCGTGGCTAACTTTGTTTTTATTTGTACTTTCTAGGATTTCCATGGTACACACTACCATTTTTGGAAGAAATGTCATAAAAGCAAGTTGTAAGTGCTTATGATAGGAGCACAAGGGACTTTCTGAATCCTCTCGGAGGAGGTGTCTGCAAACACAGGAGACCCCTGGCTGAAGAGTGAGAGTCATGTTCAGAGACATCTCAGAACCCCAGGTTTGAGAATACCACTAACTGAGAGAGGGATGTGGACCCGCTCCCTGACTGACCTAAGCTATCAGGTTTGCT
>NW_024425563.1:83734018-83743931 GCF_017311325.1 Ursus maritimus
ATTCAGATTTCTTAAACTTTTTTTTTTTTAATTCCAGTAAACATACAGTGTTATACTAGATTTCTTAAACTTTATCTTTTAGTCCTTCTAATAAGTTATTTTTATTAATCTTTTTTTTTAATTGAGACTTTTTTGCTCTCTTTTCTGATTGTTCCGTCTTCAAAGAACTCTGTTTTTGTGTATGGAAACAATACTATTTTAATCACTGTGAGGGTACTCGAATTTTTTAAAAGCCATTTTAAATGATTTCTCTGAATGATCTCCCCTCTGGCATTAGACTGTTAATCTTTTTTTTTTTTTTTAAAGATTTTATTTATTTATTCGACAGAGATAGAGACAGCCAGCGAGAGAGGGAACACAAGCAGGGGGAGTGGGAGAGGAAGAAGCAGGCTCATAGCAGAGGAGCCTGATGTGGGGCTCGATCCCAGAACACCGGGATCATGCCCTTAGCCGAAGGCAGACGCTTAATCGCTGTGCCACCCAGGCGCCCCTGTTAATCTTTTTTTTAAAAATGCTCCATCATATGTCAGGTTCTTAATTATATATTTATATTTATAAATTAAAGACTTTATTAACTTTTCTCGTTTTCCTCCACTACCATGTATCAAGTGTTTCCAGCATCGGACCCTTCCCTGAATGAAATGATGATTAGGAGGTTTTGTGTACCACAGTCAGCTCTGCAGAGTGCTTGCTTGATTTGAGGGAAAAGAGGCAAGAACTGGCCTGTAGGCTAGGGCTCACCCTCTTTCCAAGTGCTAGGAAGAGAAAGGATTTATCTGTAATACCTAACTCATATTAGAAGCACTGTTTCATTTTAATTAATGCATCAGAATTTTCCATTAATCTCTCTGCTTTAATGCCTCTGCTCATCCCTGCTCTATCCCTGCTGACTCCGTGCCCAGAGCTTCTTTCTAGAAGACCACTCTCATTCCCATGGCGGTCCTTCTTGCACTAATCCTTAGTTCTGTTTCATCGGTTACTTTTCTCCAAACATTTGCTTATCTCATTCTCTTCAGAGTTCCTCCTATTCTTTGCATAATTTTACAGCCTTTTAAAAGGAGTTACAGGGCAGAGAGAAGGCAAATGCTTGTGCTTAATCCTTCATTTATTGTTTTTCATTTTGAAAACTGAGCACGTGAATGTTAAATTTCATCAAACACATTTTTCATATAAAATGCATAGAAATATGGAGAAGGATTTGAAAGCATTTACCACAAAACTGTAAATAGAAGTTACCTTTGGATAGTGGAATCGTGGCTAACTTTGTTTTTATTTGTACTTTCTAGGATTTCCATGGTACACACTACCATTTTTGGAAGAAATGTCATAAAAGCAAGTTGTAAGTGCTTATGATAGGAGCACAAGGGACTTTCTGAATCCTCTCGGAGGAGGTGTCTGCAAACACAGGAGACCCCTGGCTGAAGAGTGAGAGTCATGTTCAGAGACATCTCAGAACCCCAGGTTTGAGAATACCACTAACTGAGAGAGGGATGTGGACCCGCTCCCTGACTGACCTAAGCTATCAGGTTTGCTTTTGTTACCTGCTTCACATAGAACCCTAGAGGCAGGTACTATTTTCTCTGTTGCCAACTAAACATACCAGGCGGCCTACAGATCTGCTCCCCGCTGATAGCTGAAAGCAGAACCGCGGAGAGTCTGCTGTGGGAATCCCCCACGAGGGGACCAGCGGGGTAACGACAATGACTGGAGGGAACCAGGTGAGTCTGTGCCAGCCCAGAGTGGTTAGCTCCCACTCAGCTCTTGCTGAATACTGGCTTCCATTTAAAATCGTCCTTTATATACGGGTTCAATTTACATATAGTGAACTGCACAGATCTGTGTGTGGTTTTAATGAGTTCCACCGTGCATTTCAGGCTATTGTGAATAGAACCTTTTCGTCACCCAGAAATTTTCCCCGTGCTCCCACCTGGTTAATCCCTGCCATATCCCTGAAATCACCATTGAGTAGTTTTGCTGATTCTACAACTTCATACAAAGATTTATTTATTTGAGAGAGAGAGAGAGCACGCACGTGTGCGTGCAGGGTAGGGGCAGGGCAGAGGCAGAGGGAGAGAGAATCTTAAGCAGACTCTACGCTGCAGAGCCCAACGTGGGGCTCGATCTCAGGACGCTGAAACACAACCCGAGAGGAAACCAAGAGTCGGATGCTCAACTCATTGAGCCACCCAGGCACCCCGCATTCCACAACTTCATATAGATAGAACATCCAATTTTTAAAAAGAACTTGATACTACGCTGTAACAAAACTATCTCTTTTTAAATGTTACACAGTATTTCTAAAACAACTGCAGACCCAACACACACAGGCTAAATTCAGCCTACCAGCAATGCAGCCCCTTTCTGCCTGGGCTACAGGAGAAACCAAGATATATTTTCTACACATTTATTAATTTCTCTCCCCATTGTTGGCTTTGGTACTACCTGCCAGTTTTATTCTTTAGCAACTAGCAGCACATTCTTTAAAAAGGAAGGGAGAGCCCCACCTGCAGGGTACCAAGCCGGCAAGGAGAATGGGAGACTGAATCCCACTCCATGGCCAGCCTTGGGGAATGGAATCCCAAAGGAAAGAATGGGTGGGGGCTGACTGGTGAGGGAAGGAAAGCTGGACACCACGCAGGGGTGTAAAAAAGAAGAAACAGATCCCAGGGCTGCTGGAATTTGGACTAAACAATAAGAAACCTCATCTTCCAATCACTCCGCAAGCATCCCTCTGAAAAGGCCCTAGAAGGCCCCATCTGATCTTCAGCATTCTCCCAAGCTCCCGCTCCACAGCCGCCACTTTCATTTCCTCCTACTTCCCACCTTGTCCCTCTGCTCTGGGCACTGGGACCTTCCTGCTGTGTGCCAGGCACACACCTGACTCCTGCCCCAGAGCTCCTCAGAACCTTCTCCTTCACCACCTTCAGGTCTGTGCTCAACATCATTTTCCAGCTGAAGCTTTTCCTAACTAGCTTATTTTAAAAATTGCCCAACCAGGCCCTCCACTGCCTTCCCCCCAGCTTTACTTTTATCACATAGCACACATCACCCTCTGACCCACACTGTATGTTACTTCATTGTCTGCCTGTCCTCTGCCCTTCATGAGAAGGAAAACTACAAGAGGACAGGTACAGAACAGAAATTCACTGGACATTTGTTGAATGAATGAGTGAATCGAGGAAGGAAGGAAGAAATGAAAACCCCTGCTAGCTTTGGATTCTGTTGTTAAAAGAGTTCAATCGGACAGGGGTTAGTTAAAACAATTTTATCATTTCTAATTATCTTGCAACATTTCCACAGGATAGTCTTTTCTAATTACATTGCAACATTTGTTTTGAGGGAATAAAGATTTAAAAAGCAAACACATACTACTCCTAGCGACCAGAAAAACCCCAACAATACTTATTAACTTCAAAAATCAGGTTTGTGGGAGGAAAAATGCTTAAACACATCACTGGGCATTTGGGTTTACTCATAATTAAGTTTTTCATTTAAAGTTTTAACTTAAAGTTATGAGGACAAAACCCACCTTCTCATAGAACATTTACTCCTATATTTCCTTTAAAGACTTTAAGTAATCTCCACACCCAGTGTGGGGCTCGAACACATAACCCTGAGATCTAGAGTCACATGCTCCACTGACTGAGCCAGCCAGGTGCCCCCCCCCATTTACTCTGTCTTAATTTATTTAAGGAGAAAGTAAAGAAATAACAAAACAGCATGTACCCAATATTACTAAATATATGAGAATAAGGATCAGCAATAAACATATAAAAATGAATCCAAGATTTTTTTTTTTTAATGGCAGGGATGCAACCAGTTCTAGGTAGATGGCGAAGTAGGGGCTGAGCTAGTTCTGTAGGTCTGCATTTGATTTTTGATACCAGGTAAGGGCAGTTCATTTAAAACACAAAGGTAAATAACTCTGGGGTCAGTAGCTTTCCTAAGCTAAGAAAAAAAAAATTCCCCAACCCAAGACATTATTTAGAATTAGCCCAGGCCCTGGGATTGGCCAGTGCTGGATTAGACCATGTGTGTCCAGCCTGCCAGTTCACCTATGAAGACACCCTCTATCCACCATGTTTGGAAGACAGCAGGGAACATGCTGGAATCATGGGACACAAGCCCGTATTTCCCAACACATGGCAGGGGAAATACAATGATTTGCCCAAGTTTTGGAAAGCTTGAGAATAAACTTGGAGCAGCTCCAAGACCAAGAGTCGAGAGAAAAGAAAGAAATTAAATGTAGCTCCTTGCAATCCATGGCCCTTGATGCCCTTGGTCTGTTTCCTCCTTAATGCCTTTCCATCCTTTTGTCAACTCATGTCCGTTTCTCTTTTACTGATCTGACAGTCACACATACACACAGTTTTTTTCTTCTAGGTGTTTTGGGATGTGAAGGGCCGTAGGAGAAAATAAGAGTAGGATAAACAGAAATAAATTTCATGGATTACAATTTAATAAGTTATATCTTTATATCTAAGAATAATTTTCAAAGTGTGAACATCTACAGAATTAACAACATAATGGCAGCAAGACTGGGTCCCAAACAAATGATTAAGGTAAACAATATGCTCTGTTTTTCCTATTCCAGCTCTGGTAACTGGATAGCCTACAACTACCTGAGAAGGTGTGAGGATCACCTTTTTTATCTTACTTTGGACACAGAAGCTCGAATTTCAGCAATGATCAAGGTCATCATCTTTATCCCTTGCTGACACTTTTCTCCCATACCCCTACCAGTCACAGACCGCTTCTAGGAAAAAATTTCAACAGGCTATTGAACACTGGCATGTGTACCCAGAGGAGAGAGATAATCGTCTCTGGGGACATTTAGGAACAGCTAATGGTCTTGGATAGGCAGAGTTACATCGAGTTCAGTCCATCAGAACGTACTGGGTGCTAAGGGCTCGCAAAGCATCGTGGGAATGCTGACCCAGTGAGAAGGCACAGCACCTTCCCTGAATAAACTGAAGTCGCTTGATGTGGACTGCTTCTTAGGAAGGCATGTTTAGGCCTGGTTACCACTGAGTCTATGTAATCCTGGGCCAGCTATGATAGAAGGGATTTTGTGGGCCTGCTTTCTATCTTCAGGTGACACAATCTTAGAATCAGTTCTTTAACCCAGTGATTCTCAGTCTT
Source organism: Ursus maritimus (assembly GCF_017311325.1). Lineage (NCBI taxonomy): Eukaryota > Metazoa > Chordata > Mammalia > Carnivora > Ursidae > Ursus > Ursus maritimus. The sequence continues at coordinate 83,739,161 of NW_024425563.1, forward strand.
GGCTGGACATTAGTGTTTCCTGGTTGGGGGTTGGGGAGGCTTTAAAAAGAGAGATGTCTGGGCCTGCCCCAGTCCAATTACATCAGAATCTCTGACCCAGTACTTCTTTTTTTTAAATAAACTCTTCCTGTGATTCAAATGCATAGAATTATACCTTAGTAGTCAAGAATCACTGATCCCATATGACACAGAAAAAATGAATGTCCAAAGAATTTAATTGACTTGTTACTTGCCCAAGATTACACACCTAGTTAAGGGCAGAGCTTGGATTAAAACTGTGATCTCGGGGAGCCGGGGTGGCTCAGTTGGTTGAGCGTCTGCCTTCAGCTCAGGTCATGATCCCGGGGTCCTGGGATAGAGCCCCATGTCAGGCTCCCTGCTCATCAGAGAGTCTGCTTGTCCCTCTGTCCCTCACCCCACTTGTACTCTCTCTCTCAAATAAATAAATAAAATCTTAAAATTAAACCATGATCTCCACCAGTTTACTTATCCAACTAATGTCTATCAATGGCATTCTAAAGTTGTGACCAACTACACAGCTGTCACTCAATAAGGTAAGTCAAAGCTGCTTCATACCTAAGGATCAGTTAGGCTGGTCCTGATCCAAGTTAAAAAGAGAGAGTAAGCTGTGTTCTTTCTGGCATTCCCTCTCTTATCCCTTTCTTCTAAATTGTGCTGCACGATTCAGGACTCTGGAAATGTTAAGAAATCCTGGGCTCCACATCAAATCCATCACTATCTATGACCCACTTTCCCAGTTTATTAGTTCCGGGGGGCCCTCTACCTACCCAAATCCAATGTGCAGCACAGAGGGCAGGGGACAGGTCCCCAGATGAGAGGTCTGGTCAGTTCAGTGAAACCTTGAGTCGTAGGGCTGAGAGCTGGAGAAGGGAGAGCTCGCTCCTCGGCCCTAGGACAGAAGAAAGGAAAATTAATCCAGTGGTTGCTGGTTTGTTCTTTGAAAGAAGTTATGTCCAAAATGTTTCTTGATGCTCTCCATTCCTAATAACAACCAACTCTCTCCCAAGACACAACTACTGCTATCACAGGGGTTTATACTGACTATGGTAATTACGTAATACAACACACACCCATACACACACACACATCTCCTTTCCAAAGGTGAACACGAGTATGTGTGTGTGTGAGAGAGCAAGTTCAAATTTTGAATTCAACCGCTCCCATCCTGAACAAATCATGGTTACAACAGTTCATATGTGAGAAACTGCCCTGAATGGGGCATCATTACTGGGAGAAAAATCTCAGAAGCACTTTCGTTGAGAAGGAAGAGAAAAAATTAAAAAATGGGATTCATAACATTCAAGATACAAGCTGATATTGATCAACTAAAAAATTAACAGGACTACTGTCTTTAGTCTTTTACAAATAATATAATTACTTTCTATTTACAGAACACTTACTCAAAAGGCCAAGTATTTATTCCATTCCAAAGTAAATTAAGTTCTAACTACTTGGTTTGACCCATATCCTCGCTTCACTTCCATTTCCCTGACTAAATCACTGGTCCTGTTCTAAAGGGAGGTCTTATTCCTCTGAAAGATATGCAACATTTTGAATGCTATGTGTTTTTTCTAGGGATAAAGTCCTTAGCTTTGGCCAGATTTTAAAAAAGACTGTCCCGTCCCCCCACCCCCTCCTCCCAATACAATAGTTTACAAGGGTGAAGCTGAAGAGAAGATGATGTAGTTGATAATTGCTGGTATCCACAGTGCAAGATTTTCTGAAACTGGCATCTGGAACTGTCTTCTAAAAGAAGAATTGAAGGATCTTATGAAATTGGATCTATCCTCCAAAAGGATGAACTTAGATGAAACAGAGTATGGGAAGCACCAGAGGATTACATTGCCCATGCTGACCTTGTCTTCCTTTCTGCACAATTCCACTAGTTCGAAACCAAAGGAAAATCACCATCCCCTCGTTTTTGTTGTTGATTTTGACTTTATTAACTCAATGATAGTGCAAACACTAGGGAAAATGGACATATCTTTTTAGTTATATTTCCTAGAAAAACTTGTATCTGGAATTAATAAAATGCAGACTACCTGCATTGATGGAAAAAAAAAATTAAGATATCTGGGGACATACATTTAGAATGAAATGAAAACTCAACTCGTTTTCCCCAGATTTCAAGCTACACTACAAAGCTGTAGACATCAAAACATGCCCATATGGTACTGGCATAAAACAGACACATAGATCAAGAGAACAGAGTAGAGAGCCCAGAAATAAACCCACACTTATGTGGTCAGTTAATCTACAACAAAGGAGGCAAGAATACACAATGGGGAAAAGACAGTCTCTTCAAAAAATGATGCTGGGAAAACTGGACAGCTACATGCAAAAGATTGAAACTGGACCATCTTCTCACACCACACACAACAATGAATTCAAAATGGATTAAAGACCTAAACGTGAGGCCCGAAACCATAAAACTCCTAGAAGAAAACACAGGTAGTCATCTCTTTGACGTCAGCCTTGGAAACTCGACTGGTTTTGATTTAAATTGAAGAGGCATCTACACCTGACAAGTCAGTCCACTGTTGTAGTTTTAATTGGAAAATTCCTCTATCTTCCATTCTTCTGCAGCTCTTAGCAAAATGCCTCACACAGGGAAGGTGCTCGAATACTTGCTGGATTGAGTCAATTCTTTGGTATCACTCATAAATTAATGAGGAACCTGTAACTCTGTAGAGTTTCAGGGTAGAGAGAGAAAAAAAGAAATGCTACGTAACAGGACTGGGGCTTCAGGTGTTACCTAACAGAGCAGAATGCTTTCCAGCAGTGCACTTAAGATATCAGTCATAGCAACCTTACCTACCAATTCTTCACGCTGAGCTTTTTTCTAATGCAAATTAGTCTGAATTTCTCTCTCCTGCTTCTGGTCTCCCACCCGGAAGTCTTCTGAACAAAGAAATACTACGGTAATTAGGATTGCCTGGCAAAACCCGATTCCAAATTTCGTTTCAGGAAGTTGCATACTTCAACTTTTCCTCTCTTTCCAAGTTTACCCTCAATGATGCATGTTCTGTGCATTTATAGCTAATACACACTGTTCCCAGTTCTCAGATAAGAAAAAGCTGAATCTCAGGGTTCCCCCGCACCGAATTTCCATTTTTGTTATTATAACTTCCATTCACGATTTACCAACTCTAGACCCCAAACGGATCACGGGGAGGGAAAGAATCTTCGCCCCCTTTCTCACAGCGTCGCTGACAGCTGCCTTCTTCACAGCCGGCAGACCCTTGCAGGTCTTGCACCCTCGCGGGCTTGACCTCCACCGAGGATGCCCAGCATGCGTCGCCTGCCCGCCTGGCGCAGAGCGCCCATTCCGGGAGGCAGTCACCGCGGGTAAACCGGGTTCCTGATCAATGGTCTTTCCCAAGTAGAGGAGCGCGCAGGGGCCGCTGGATCACACCCGCTCCTGCGGCAGCGCGCCCGGCACGGGTCGGGAGCGAGCCGGAGTTTCAGGCAGGAGGCCACCACTACCAAACTGCAGAGCAGGAAGGCTCGTCCCCTTCGCGGAGCTGCGGAGACTGGGGGCTTTGCCGGGTGCTGAGGGGAGGCCCAGCCTCCGAACCACAGCCCCTCGCGCCCCGGGCTGCGCAGCACGGGGACCCCACCCGGCGGCTCCGCAGGCAGCGCGGTCCCAGCGAGGAGGCCAAAGGCAAGAGAGATTTAAAAACCGACGGGATACAAACAGGCGAGAACGAGAAGTGTCTCGATAGGCGTCGGCGGGGCAGGGCCGAGGTGTGGCCGAGCATCAGAGAGCGTCGGAGGAGGCGGAGAATATTTTTGAAGGGCCGGTTCTGGACCAGGAGGCGTGAGTCTCCAGTGGTGCGCTTGGCGTGCTGCCGCGGGCGGGGAGGTGTAGCGGGACGTTTCCGGAGGAAAGCACTTCCTCAGACTTCATCCTGTCAGCGCTTAGACACCGCCGAGGGGGCAAGTCGAATTCGTTTTTGGAAGGCGTGAGAGCCCAAGAGACCGAGAGGTAAGCCCGAGACACAGCGGAGACGACGGCCAGGCGCCCGAGTCCCCGGACCCCGCGCCCCCTCGCGCGCACTCACCGGCCGGCGCTGCCCGGGGCTGCCCAGGGCCGAGCCGCCTGGACGCCGCGCCGCTGCCTCCGCCCGCGGCTCTCGGAGGAGGCGCAGACGCGCTGTGGGGCCAGGGCGCCCGGCGCGCCGCCCGCAACCCGAGCCCGCCCCGCCCCGCCCCGCGCCGCCCCGCCCAGGCCCGCGCCGCCCTCCTCCCTCCGCCCTCCGTCCCGGGACACCTTGGGCCCGAGGTCTCCTCCCAAACGTCTAGAACTTCGGGGGCGTGCTTGGCGATTAATGCCATACTTGTCCATCCCCCTAAAGTTACGGAACTGACACCCCACTTTCACGTCCCATGGCTCACGAACTCCTCAAGAGGGGATTCGTGGAGCTTGAAGGTGGGGTAAGAGACCAGTTTGGAGGGTCGAGGCCGAAGAAAGCACAATAAACAAACGCTATAGTATTCACGTAGGAAACACTGCTTATTATTTTTAAAATGGAAACATCCTAACATATATTCTCAAATGCAGTGATTATAGAAACCCAGACCTGATACAGGAACGTGCAAATGCAGAATGACAATCTTTTTTAAAAAAATGCTTTGATGAGCTGCTTTCGATGAGCACTTTTTCTTGCAAATACTGACTCGTGCAACAAGGCCGTGCGTGATAGATTCTTTTTCAGGAATTCTAGTTAGAATTTACAAAACACCTTTT
>NW_024425563.1:83743941-83832418 GCF_017311325.1 Ursus maritimus
TTGCCTGGCAAAACCCGATTCCAAATTTCGTTTCAGGAAGTTGCATACTTCAACTTTTCCTCTCTTTCCAAGTTTACCCTCAATGATGCATGTTCTGTGCATTTATAGCTAATACACACTGTTCCCAGTTCTCAGATAAGAAAAAGCTGAATCTCAGGGTTCCCCCGCACCGAATTTCCATTTTTGTTATTATAACTTCCATTCACGATTTACCAACTCTAGACCCCAAACGGATCACGGGGAGGGAAAGAATCTTCGCCCCCTTTCTCACAGCGTCGCTGACAGCTGCCTTCTTCACAGCCGGCAGACCCTTGCAGGTCTTGCACCCTCGCGGGCTTGACCTCCACCGAGGATGCCCAGCATGCGTCGCCTGCCCGCCTGGCGCAGAGCGCCCATTCCGGGAGGCAGTCACCGCGGGTAAACCGGGTTCCTGATCAATGGTCTTTCCCAAGTAGAGGAGCGCGCAGGGGCCGCTGGATCACACCCGCTCCTGCGGCAGCGCGCCCGGCACGGGTCGGGAGCGAGCCGGAGTTTCAGGCAGGAGGCCACCACTACCAAACTGCAGAGCAGGAAGGCTCGTCCCCTTCGCGGAGCTGCGGAGACTGGGGGCTTTGCCGGGTGCTGAGGGGAGGCCCAGCCTCCGAACCACAGCCCCCCTCGCCGGGCCCCCGGGCCGCGCAGCACGGGGACCCCACCCGGCGGCTCCGCAGGCAGCGCGCGGTCCCAGCGAGGAGGCCAAAGGCAATAAGGAGATTTAAAAACCGACTGGGATACAAACAGGCGAGAACCGAGAAGGTGTCTCGATAGCGGCGTCGGCGGGGCAGGGCCGAGGGTGTTGGCCGAGCACTGTGAGGGCGCCTGAGAGGCGGCGAAGAGCGAAGGGCTGGGTTCGGACCCGAGGGAGGCGAGCGTCTAGTAAAAAGCCGGCGCCGCCGCCGCGGGCGGGGAGGTGTAGCGGGACGTTTCCGGAGGAAAGCACTTCCTCAGACTTCATCCTGTCAGCGCTTAGACACCGCCGAGGGGGCAAGTCGAATTCGTTTTTGGAAGGCGTGAGAGCCCAAGAGACCGAGAGGTAAGCCCGAGACACAGCGGAGACGACGGCCAGGCGCCCGAGTCCCCGGACCCCGCGCCCCCTCGCGCGCACTCACCGGCCGGCGCTGCCCGGGGCTGCCCAGGGCCGAGCCGCCTGGACGCCGCGCCGCTGCCTCCGCCCGCGGCTCTCGGAGGAGGCGCAGACGCGCTGTGGGGCCAGGGCGCCCGGCGCGCCGCCCGCAACCCGAGCCCGCCCCGCCCCGCCCCGCGCCGCCCCGCCCAGGCCCGCGCCGCCCTCCTCCCTCCGCCCTCCGTCCCGGGACACCTTGGGCCCGAGGTCTCCTCCCAAACGTCTAGAACTTCGGGGGCGTGCTTGGCGATTAATGCCATACTTGTCCATCCCCCTAAAGTTACGGAACTGACACCCCACTTTCACGTCCCATGGCTCACGAACTCCTCAAGAGGGGATTCGTGGAGCTTGAAGGTGGGGTAAGAGACCAGTTTGGAGGGTCGAGGCCGAAGAAAGCACAATAAACAAACGCTATAGTATTCACGTAGGAAACACTGCTTATTATTTTTAAAATGGAAACATCCTAACATATATTCTCAAATGCAGTGATTATAGAAACCCAGACCTGATACAGGAACGTGCAAATGCAGAATGACAATCTTTTTTAAAAAAATGCTTTGATGAGCTGCTTTCGATGAGCACTTTTTCTTGCAAATACTGACTCGTGCAACAAGGCCGTGCGTGATAGATTCTTTTTCAGGAATTCTAGTTAGAATTTACAAAACACCTTTTTAAAAAAAAAATTAAGTAAAGCAACAAAATATTCTGTTTGGGAGAAAGGAATATACCTGGGGGGAAAACGGAGAAGGGAAAGAAAGAAAGGAGGGAGAGAGGAATAAAAGAAGAAAGAAGGGAGGGAGGTTTTGTTTTGTTTCTAACAACTGAGATGCGAGGGAGCACAACTAGAGGCCTAAATTCTCTAAGGTGAGGGGTAGACATGATTTCAACATAAAACTTGCCCCTGGTTTTATGTCACAGCAAGGGTTAGAGTCGGTTCCCGGGCGACATCTTTTTTCTGCATTTCTGCACGTGCACACCATAGTGACACAGGTGAGGGGCTATTTGTAGCCACTCTTAAAGATGAAAAGTGCGCCAGGAGACACTATTGACAGATACCGCCTCCAGGGCAGGGGCCTGGCAGCACTCTTGGGGCCATGGTGCTGTCCTTCAGGCACCTGAGGAAGAAGAGCTGGAAATAAAGAGCTGTCTTCAAGGAGCCCCGAATCCTGTGCCAAGGAATCGCGGACTTCTGGCCATGGGTGTAAAACCACATTTGCTCTTCTTCAGGCTTTGAACATCTCTGAAGAAATCCTAACAGAATGACATACTAAGGAGGAACTGGGTTCCTGTGACATGCCTTTCTGGTGTTACTCGTTTGACACTTGGCCTTTGCCATTGTATGAGATGATCTTGTCACATGCATGTCGGGAGCCCAGTACTTCAACTATAATGCAGATACCAATCACCTCGGCATCTTGTTAAAAGTTGAGATTCTAATTCAGTAGATCTGGAACAGGGCCTGACATATGCATTTCTAGGGGCTGAGATAAGCCCCTAGGTGGTGCTGATGTATTTCTTTTGAAATTTATTTTATTTGAGAGAGAGAGAGAGAAAGACACCATGAGCAGGGGGAGGGGCAGACAGAAAGGGAGAGACAGAAGCTCAAGCAGACTCCAGAGCGAGTGTGGAGCCCTGCCCCGGGGGGTTGATCTCACAATCCCGAGATCATGACCTGAGCCAAAATCCACAGTAGGATACCTAACTGACTGAGCCACCCAGGTGTCCCTGCTGTGCTTTTGGAAATAGCACCAGGTTATCTGCTATAACAACAATTGTTTGTTGTTGTTTTTATTGTTTTTAAGATCCACGGATGGAGTGCCAGGCAGAGGGAGAAGCAGGCTCCTCGCTGAGCAAGGAGCCCCATGCAGGACTCGATCTCAGAGTCTGGGGGTGATGGCCTGAGCTGAAGGCAGATGCTTAACCGACTGAGCCACCCAGATGTCCCCTCCACACACACACAAAATAAAAAAATAGAGAATTGTTTTTTATACATTATGTGGCAGATACTGAGAGTACAGTGCCCTGATGGAATTTATAGCCTAATGGGGGAGACGACAGTATGGTTAGATAATCACATTAATAAAAGTATAAGTGCAAACTTGGATAAATGCTCTCAAGGCAAGCAAAACAAAATCCAGATGGATGAACACATTTAAGTACACAACCCAATCCAGATCAGGATGGAGTGTCAACAAAAAGAGGGGGAGATGACATGGGGAGGAGCCAGTATGTGCGAAAGCTAAATAAATACTCATATTGGTACCTAACTTTGCATTTGTAATTTTGAGTTCTTTTTCTTAAAAGCAGTGCACCAAATTGTGTAAGCTTTGGGACCGGGCAGCGATCACAAGCAGCATGGAGAGAATAAGGACTTGAGAAGGATGTGCCATCCAAAGATTGGGCACAATATATGAATATCATTGTTTCTGGCTTAGACAGTGCCCGAGTATCTCTTTCAACCGAGAATCACATCCATTTTCTTAATTGTAAAGGCTCACTTACCAGGGCAGTGAAATGCAAGGGAGGGAAGATACACCATGGTAGGGACTTAAAATATCAAAAAGTGAGCATTTGTGTGAGCTAGGGGTTTGAAACAGGTCCAGAGGACTGATCTGCAGGTCTGGTCTCACAGGCTATCTGATCCATCAAAGCAGAAGACTTAAACGGCATTTTTGTCAAAACATCTACCTCAATCACCTAAACAAATACCTGAAATTTCACCATTAAAACACTCATTCTTTTGGATCTGGAAGCATTTCGGGAAGTTTAACACTACTTATTAAAATAGAAATCCCTAGGGGGAAACTTATAGTTTATTCTATATTAACAATTTTTGTGAGATGACCATGTCAATGCCCACCACAGTGTCTGACATTCAGTAAAGCTGAGTTGCCCCTCTCTCTCCTATGTGAGAACTGGGTAACACCTGGAGGACTAGGACCCAGGCTGGTTTTCTGTGTTGTGGGGATGGGGGCAGGTTCTGGTCGGGTGGGGTGTGTCTTAGGGAGAGAAGCCAAAGACAGCTGTCCTCCTTTGATGTTTTGCCAAACTCCAAACACGGAATATGCTAGAATATAAATGTTGTTACAGTTGGAAATTTAGAGGCAGACCAAAGAGTCAACTTCAAGTCACCTAGAATATGAATGTGGGAGAAATTATATTAAGAATTTGGAATTTCTTTTTTTTTAAAGATTTTTATTTATTTATTTGACAGAGATAGAGACAGCCAGCGAGAGAGGGAACACAAGCAGGGGGAGTGGGAGAGGAAGAAGCAGGCTCCTAGCGGAGGAGCCCGATGTGGGGCTTGATCCCATAACGCCGGGATCACGCCCTGAGCCAAAGGCAGACGCTTAACCGCTGTGCCACCCAGGCGCCCCTAGAATTCGGAATTTCTAATTAGCCTTTAATTAATGAGGAGTTTCCTCTTTAGCCTTGGAGGGCGTTGTTTAGTTTCTAATGAGATGATTCTTAACAGAATTTGTTTAGATTCTATTAAGGTGTAGAGGGGCTCCAAAGTGTCTAACGTATCACAATACGTCTGCCTTCCCTGGGTGGTAACATTAAGGGATTCTTATACTCACTTTGGTGTAAGTTAGTTTACAGTCCCTAGATTTACTGAGGCAGTATTTCTTGTGCACAGTTCTGTGCCTTTTTATTATTCACATATATATCCACATATTATTCTACCAGTACTCTTTCCATAAAAAGTTATGTTTTCAGACTTAACTTCCTCTTTCTCTGCTGTACTGACATGATTTCTAAGATAGTAGATCCAGACACTGAAATAAAGTAATAAGGCCACTGGAGACTGGCAGACTTTTCCACCGTCACAAGGTCTCCCATGTCTATAAAGAGAGCATCAATTTCCATCCCATTGGATTAAAAAAAAAAACCAAACTAAAAATTCATTTCTAATAGGCACCCAAAGGACTAAATGGGAGATGCAGTAAGAATGGCAAACCCTCTCACCTCTGAACTGGAATTCTTTTAATAATGGCTGATTTTTTTTCCCCCTGCACGATAAATAAATGCATAGTTGCTGTTGTATTTACTGCTATATTTTGTGATTGAAGCAGTTTGTTGTTACTCTGGAGAAGTATGAGTCCTTAGTAAAATTATTTTGAGACAATATAAAATTACACCTCAGCTGTAGTTCTGGGTTTACCCGTTAATTCTAGTGTCCCGGCTTATTTTCTGAATTGACTCTAACCGCTCTCCATTCCTTGGTCAGAGTGGATTTATTCAAAGGTCATCGCTTTAAAACCCTCCCACAGGGGTGCCTGGGTGGCTCAGTCGTTAAGCGTCTGCCTTTGGCTCAGGCGTGATTCTGGTGTTCCAGGATCGAGCCCCACATCAGGCTCCTCCGCTATGAGCCTGCTTCTTCCTCTCCCACGCCCCCTGCTTGTGTTCCCTCTCTCGCTGTCTGTCTCTGTCAAATAAATAAATAAAATAAGAAATCTTAAAAAAAAGATAAAACCCTCCCACAGCTTCCCAGAGCCTCCTAATTAAAGCTGAATTTTGTTGGTATGAGAAATTGCTTCCCCTCCCTTGCTCCTGATCTCCCCCCACCACGCAGCACTACCCCCCCCCAGCCCCTCTGCAAATTCAAAAGATCTGAGCCTCCCCTAAGGAGCCAGGCTAGTTCCTGCCTTTGTGTTTTTGCGCACATTGCTCATTCCTAGAATACGTCCCCCCCGCTGAATCTGCCTGTCAAATCCTATTTATTCTTTTCTCTTCTGGCTGTAACATTTAGATCTTCACTTGAAAATAGTGAATAGGGGCGCCTGGGTGGCACAGCGGTTAAGCGTCTGCCTTCCGCTCAGGGCGTGATCCCGGCGTTATGGGATCGAGCCCCACATCAGGCTCTTCCGCTATGAGCCTGCTTCTTCCTCTCCCACTCCCCCTGCTTGTGTTCCCTCTCTCGCTGGCTGTCTCTATCTCTGTCAAATAAATAAATAAATAAAATCTTTAAAAAAAAAAAAAAGAAAATAGTGAATAATACAGAAAAATACTTTTGTATGCACACAACTTGGGCCAACCTGAACATTTTACTGTATCTTATTCTGGCTTTTAAAAAAGAAAGAAACCATTTTAGGTAGAGTTGATGTCCTCCACATACCCCTCTCTGATCTTTTTCCCCTGCCTGAGGAGATCACTGTCATGAATTTGCATTTACTATTCCCACACATGCTTTTAGATTTTTGCTACATATGCATGTATTGGTAAGCAACAGACTGTATAGTTGACCCTTGAACAACATGGGGGTGAGGGGCGCCAACCCCAGTGGAGTTGAAAATCTGAGTATAACGTTTGGCTCCCCCCAAATTTAACTACTAATAGCCTACTGCTGACCGGACGCCTTACCCATAACATAAACAATTGATTGACACGTATTTTGTATGTTTTACATCTTATATACGTATTCTTACAGTAAAGCAAGCCAGAGAAAAGAACATGTTATTAAGGTAATCGCAAGGAAAAGAAAATACACTTACAGTACTGTACTGTATTTACCCAAAAGATCTACACGTAAGTGGACCCACCAAGTTCAAACCCATGCTGTTCAAGGGTCGACTGTATGTTTGCAAAGTTTAAAAATCTGATAAATGGCATCATGCTATATAATTTTGCAACTTGTTCTGTTGTTATTGTTAATGGGCGTGTTCATTTTAATACCATAGAATATTATACAAATAAACCACAGTTTATCCATTTTCTTGTTGATGGGCCCTTGGATTGCTTCTGATTTTTTGCAATTACAAGCAATGGCGCTGTGAACATTCTTGCACGCATCTCTGTGTATACATGTGGGAGTTTCTCTAGGATAGCTGTCTGGAAGAAGCTGGGTCACGTTGTATGTGCATATTCAACCTTACTGATATTATGACATATTCAATGTGTGTGATATTACACTGCTCTCTACGGAGATTTGTATTAGCTATATTTTCTGTTTTTTTTTTTTTAAAGATTTTATTTTCTTAAGTAATCTCTACACCCAATGTGGGGCTCAAACTTACAACCCTGAGATCAAGAATTGCATGCTCTACTGACTGAGCCAGCCTGGTGCCCCCTTATTTTCTATATTCTTGATGCCCTCACATCGGAGCCTTACTGACTGAGAGACTGCCCCTCCCAGGGCCAGCCAATTCCTACAGATAGCAACAACCCTCCAAGGATTACTCCTTTCATATGCAAGCGAACTAATGGACTGCCCTTTCTTAAACTGCCTCCTTCTTCTGGCTCTCAGGTTTCAGGAGGCAATATTCCTCTGCCATCATCATTCCAGGGTCCTAGAAACAGTTCCTAAAGCCCGAGCCTGCAGAAGTCATTCAAAGTACCCAATTCTGAGCCTGCTTACCCTGCCTTGCCTTTCCTGGGGAGACCACAGTAAAGTCTCAAGTCCATGCTTTCCTCTCATTCCTTCTGCCTCTTCACCAACCTTGGTGCTCCCATGTGACTATGGCACGCCCCCTCCTCTTGGGAACTGTCAGTGGCAATTGTATCCTGACCGACTGGTCTCACCAAACCTGGAAAATAATTAAACCTACATTTTATTTATTTATTTTTTAAAGATTTTATTTATTTATTTGCCAGAGAGAAAGAGAGAGCACAAGCAGGGGAAGCAGCAGGCTCCCTGCTGAGCAGAGAGCCCAATGTGGGGCTCGATCCCAGGACCCCGGGATCATGACCTGAGCCAAAGACAGATGCTTAACTGACTGAGCCATCCAGGCATCCCCAAAACCTACCTTTTATTTTATTTTTTAAAAAGATTTTATTTATTCATTCGACAGAGAGAGAGACAGCCAGTGAGAGAGAGAACACAAGCAGAGGGAGCAGGAGAGGAAGAAGCAGGCTCCTAGCGGAAGAGCCTGACGTGGGGCTCGATCCTAGAACGCCAGGATCATGCCCTGAGCCGAAGGCAGACGCTTAACGACTGAGCCACCCAGGTGCCCCAAAACCTACCTTTTAAAACAAGGTTGTACCATTGTAAACCAGCGGGGTATGAGAGTCCCTCTTTCCAGAACCACTGTGTTCGGATTATTTTGCCTCCCTGGTTAGATATGACATCATTGTTGTTTTAAATGTTTCCGTAGTTATTAGTGAGTTTGAACATTTTAATCTTTTGTCATTTCAGTTTTTCCTTCAGGAAATTTTCATTTCTATTCTTTGTGATTTAAAGAAAATTATGTTATTACCTTCTTTTTTTTTAAGATTTCATTATTTTTTAAAGCAATCTCTACACCCAGCATGGGGCTTGAACTCACAACCCTGCGATTAAGAGTCACATGTTCCACCAACTGAGCCAGCCAGGTCCCCCCCCCCCATTATGTCATTAACTTCTATTATCTATTTTTATGAGTTCTTTATATTTTCTAGAGTTCAGTCCTTTATTGATTGTATATTGTGGCTTTATCTTCTCCCCTTCAGGCTGGTTTTTAAACTTTGTGGTCTCTTCTGTCATGAAAAAGTTTGACAAATGAATCCAGTCAAACTACAGACCAATAACCCTATAATCTTTTCTTACCATTTGTCTGTTTTATGTCATGTTTAAGAAATTCTTTCTTCCCATGATCCCACAATGATATTTTCTTCTAAAAAGTTGTAAAGTTTTACTGCTGTCATTTATGTCTTAAACTCCCTGGGGTTTATTTTTGTGTGATGATATGTCTAGAGATCTATTTTTGTTTTTTCACTTGAATAATGAATTATCTTAGTACCACTTGTTGGCTAGTCCATCCTTTCTCCTCGTCTGACAAAGCTACTATGAGTAAAAAAGGTTGATTGGAAGTTCTTTGTGTGAGCAAGGTGATCTGGCAGGTTCATGACAGAATTCCTTAAATTTCAGTTCATAAGTCTTCTTTCAAGAGAGGAGTCCTTCAGCATTCTGTCTGGATGATAGAAGCCCAATGCCAGAATTTGGGGAGTTGCAAGATGAAAGGGTGCTGTGGTGAGGGAGATGGGGGTCTCACCCTTCAACTGGTGGGTTTTTGCTTATACCTTAAGAAGAAATTACTAGACTTATCGCAGCTCTTTGTTGCCTGAAATCTTTGGGTCTTCTTTAACTTCTCTGATTCAAGTTATCCAAAAAATAAAATAAAATAAATAAAAATAAAATAAAATAAAATAAACCTCTTGTCCCTTGCCAAGATGGGAAGGATAGTTTCCTGTTGGTAGTGGATGAAAGAAGTCTGTTCCTTATTCAGAATTTTAACCAATACCCTTATTTTCATCCTCTAGCCTGTTCCTTGTTTGCAAAGGCAGTTTTCTCTCTAGTTCCAGAATCTTCTGTGTTCTGTGATGCACATCCCTTCTCTGTAGACAGTTGGGTTTTAGCTTTTTACAGCATGATTAGTTACGAGTCGTCCATTCACTCTTCCTTTTCCAAAATTTTGTTGGTATCTTTTATCTGTTTGTCTCCATCCTATATTTTCCTTTGTCTTTTTATGGCTTTATATCATTTAAATTTTCTTTTTTTTTTTTTTAAAGATTTTATTTATTTATTTGACAGAGATAGAGACAGTCAGCGAGAGAGGGAACACAAGCAGGGGGAGTGGGAGAGGAAGAAGCAGGCTCACAGCAGAGGAGCCTGATGTGGGGCTCGATCCCAGATCGCCGGGATCACGCCCTGAGCCGAAGGCAGACGCTTAACCGCTGTGCCACCCAGGCGCCCCATATATCATTTAAATTTTCTAAGTGTTGTTTTATTTGGGTATTGGAATTTAGTCTATTTCCTGTTTTTTATCTCCACTGGTTATTAGTGGTGTCAAAAGTATTGTGAAAATTTACCATTGCTGAAACCTCTAGATTTAACATTTTTCCCCATAGGTGTTTTTTATTTATTTTGGTACTGGGATAACTTATTAACTATTTGCAAAAAAAATATAGCTAGGGTCATTCCTCACAACATATAATGAAGTAAATTCCAGAATAAATTGTTGGAATATAAATAAGCTAAAGCAAAATATAGAGTAGTATTTATACAATGTGAGATACAAGTCTTTGAAGCATATGCAAAAAACCCTTCATAAATAAATACACATATCTAGATGCCGTATGCCCAACTAATAAACATATATGAAAAACAAATTTTACTTGAAATGCATCCTAAATACCCATCTCAAGTAAATAGTGCACATTTTCGTATAAAAATTAGCTAGGAAAAAAGTATATTACTTAGTGTCGTTACAAGTGGCAATTGCCATGTATGGGAAAGTTAAAAAAATAGAGTACAATTGGGGCGCCTGGGTGGCGCAGTCATTAAGCATCTGCCTTCGGCTCAGGGCATGATCCTGGCGTTCTGGGATCGAGCCCCACATCAGGCGTCTCTGTTAGGAGCCTGCGTCTTCCTCTCCCACTCCCCCTGCTTGTGTTCCCTCTCTCGCTGGCTGTCTTTCTCTGTCAAATAAATAAATAAAATCTTTAAAAAAAAAAAAGTACAGAAAGACAATACAAATTGCTGTCAAAAAATTTCTGTTAACATTAAAAAAAATGGGTACATATTTTAGTGATCTCCTATACTTTTTTAAACCTTGAAACATAAGGACAAAAGTGATAATCTCAATTTGGGGAATTTTCCAAGTAACATACATATGTTCTTTCTTAGATAAAGGGTAAAATATATGTGATATTGACTATATTTAAGATCAGATATTGAGTATAATTTACAATAAAATGTATGGTGAATAAGAGATAACTGTAGAAACCATGGAAACTTGGCTGTGCAAATATTTTTAAATCTCTGCTATTACTAAACCTTGTTTCCTTTATTTATTTAGGAAGGTAAGTCAGTTCAACCAACAATACTTGAAGTCCTACACTAACTGCCTATGTTTTCAAATTAAATAAGCCAATTATATGTAAGTCCCCACTTACCCTATTAAAACTTTGCGGAGATGGACTGGTAGGGAGTTCAACCCTGTTCTGATGGTAGGAAGACAGGCGGATGGGAGGACTATAAAATATCTTAGCCCTACTCACCTGGTAGGTCTATGGTACACACACAAGACTTGGACAGAACGCTGTGGGAAAAATTCAGCCCTTCCACCAATGAGAAAATGAACCAAATATGCCATCAAATGGTGAACCGGCAGCAGACAATTTGTGAACCAAGAAAGGAGAATCCACAATTAACATACAACGTTACAAACATTCTTGGGCCAAATACTGCACTTAATTATAAAACATATCACATGTTAAATTAGGCAGAGAAAAGAGCGGCTTGTATCTCCAGAGCAATGATTCACAATGGATTTGATACCAGGCTCAAAATGTACTTTAGCTGGACTCCTCAGCGGGATCGTCCTTTATCATTTCCCTGTACAATGAGAAATACTACTGCCATCTATTACTCTATTACTTAGATGTTTTTTTTTAATCCTCTGGGAAACCAACACATTCAACACTATCAACATATTTTTTTATTTTGTAGATACTAGAAGCGGGGAAAATGCCTCAATCACCATTTTTATTGTCAACACGCAACACAGTGCCTGTCACACAGCAAGCAATCACCAAATATTTGCTGAATGAGTGCATGAGTGCTTATTATGAGTCAGGCATTACGTTGGCAGCCAACAAAATTCTCAGGAATTCAATAATTTTCAAAATTCTCTATTGACTTTTCTTGGCGTAATTAGGGTGATTAATAGAAAAAGCTGAATACGAGGAATGCGGCTCAACCGAAAGTGTGGCTTCATAATTATTATTAACAATGGCGAAACAAAACACCAGTAAATATATCTGACACTGTTTTTTCCAAAACTGATCCAGCTTACAAATCCTACAGAAAATTTAATCAAAAAATGAATAAAGACAAATGAGCCTCAAATGGCTTATGGACATACTTTTTATTGAAGCATGGGCTTTTAGCTTGGTTCAACCTAGAGTACAACCTTTCAGTTAGGTTAATAGAGAGTTCAGGGCTATGGGGCCATTATAATGTTGCTGGTGTTGGTACAACTTCATCAGAAGGTATGAGTATGACCCGCGGGAAAAACAATCCACGAAGAGAACACAATGAAAACATCCACTGTTTTACAAATCACTCTGTTACCACAGACACGAAATGGCAGTTACTGTTAGTAGATCAGCCACAGAACACTTTAAAAGAACCTTTAGACAAGGAGCTGGGAACTTTGTGGGAGATAGGGTTTTCATCCACGATTTTTAAGTAGAAAATATTTCAAGGTCAAGCATTTCTCTTATCCACAAAACAACGCTAAACCAACATACATTTTAAGGAGTATATTAAAGGAGATACAATATCTTTACAACTATCTTCTCGAGTAGGTATCTCAACGAATTTTCTGCAGAATATAAGTAGCCCGAAATTCAGCAGCAAAATATTGCAACATAACAAGTAAATACAGTGTCAATGTGTTATACCGTAGAAGAGAATACATAAAGGAACAAACAATGATAATTTAATCATATAAAACATGATACAGAGCTGAAATACAGTCCACTTACATACTTTGTGACCAAGAATGTTAAATTCTGTACTAAATGCCATTTTAAACATAAAATCTCTTAAATTTTTGTGCTTAAACTTTTTTTTCTGTTAAACTATTTATTTTCAATACTGCCACTGTAACTGATATTACAACAGATCACCATTTTCACGGACACAGCAACATGAAGACATTTACTTATGAGAAAATAAGTCACTTGTCATTAGTTCACAGTGTGGGAAAGTGGTGTACACTCGGTCTTGAGAAGGGCTTTCAGTTAGTCACCAAGTCCTTCACAGAATTTTCCTGATATCAGATGCGGTGCGTGATTTAAAAGAACGGGAAGCAACACATCACATGTTGGAAGGAAAAATAAAATTTTTGATTCTTCATGGGTATCGTCTAAGTGACCTTCGTCTTCTGTTGTAGAAGTGCCTGAGCCCATGTTGTCGTGAAAAATTCATCATGTAATTTTGTTTGCGAGTGCTGTTCGAATCAGAAAGGATAGAGGCAGGGAGGCAAAGGAGAAAGAGCATGTAAGTCCCATCGTGGAAGGCACAATCTAGTCTATGTTCTAAGTTACCCTGCTATTTATCTGAAAATGTTCATGGTTAGTAGGTCATGCGGACAATGCTACCCCAGGACAGAATAACTGAAGTTGACACCTGTATTCACTGCCTTTGGCTTTGAAGAAATCCCCTTCTTTTCATTAGTGAGCTCTAAACCCGGAAAAAAATAAAAAGGCAAATTCTCTTGATTCACAGTGAAAGTGGATTGAAATTGTTTTGGCTTTTTGAATTTTATTCTTGAATTTTTTCTGAACACTTGGGTGGATTTCATTTGAGAGGAAGTGTGTGCTGTACCCATCACCTTATTTAGACACATCTTTAACAAGTAGGAAACATAATTTGATTCCTTTAGCAAACATTCTTGTTTAAAGCTTAAAAAGCAAAAACGAAGTTGTTAGCGGAATCAGCTTGACCTTCCTATTTCATTAGACTCAGGGGCAAAATAAAGTTAAGTTTTTCTCATGGCCTTTCACAAACAGTAAGCATCTGGGGTCTAGAAACATGGTCTTATGAAGAAGACACTCCACTGGAAAAAAGATGATAAAATACTAAGAAAGTGTAACAGACTGTATGATTGTGTAATGTGTGTATGTATTTCCTTCACATACATACACACACACGTATGTATGTCTACCTACTATACGGGAAGCTGATAAAAGTACTGAAAATGGATTTTCAGAGTCTGTAGGAAATTGCACATTAGTAGAGATAGTTGTTAAAAGGTTTGGTATGGAAAATATACTTTAAAAAGAATCATTATCTATAACATCACTGAAAAAAATCACACTCTTTTCACACACTGACCTGAGTGACAACATATCTCTATCTGGCATCAAAATGTGTTATTGAAATGTGAGCCTATCAGTAGTTTTCAAATTCACTGAGTCTCTTCAATGCTGTCTGGACACAGAGTTTTTTCCTCCTTAATTTCATGGAGACATAAAATGTATCTGGACCAGGATGATGTCATGTGATGTGATTCCACCATGAAGGGTCAATATGGCCTGAACTTGAGTTAGGGTAAAGAGAAGGCAATGGGTAATTTTACACCGAGTAGCATATTCTGGGTTATTAATGATCAACATACTAGGCGAGGTGTAAAACTGTACTGTTGTACCTATATACTAGGTATTATATTTAAATATACTAACATTTGTAATATACAAAAACCTTTAAAATGAGGGTTTTGTAGTTTGATCATTAGAAAAGAAAATTTATAATAAAATGTCTCAAAGGAAAATACATAAAGTGAATGTCATCAGATATACTTAACCAAAAAGCAACAGCATCTACACTTAAACCTGATAAAAAGACAGACTCACAGTGATATATATTTTATAAAATAAAACGAAGTGCTAATAACTTTCTACTGTAGGTTTCTATTTTATCAAAATGCTAGAAACTGTAGAATGGAAGCTAGAATATACTCTGAAGATACTGTAGAGAACAACACGAAACAATCAGGTTCATCTTCAGTCGCTGTACTAGCCCTCCTTCCTCCCCTGATGTGACAGCTTTACATGTATCAACGAAGTTATTGGTTTCAACTTCATAGTTGAAGGATGAAATGAATGTATCCACTATTTATCATCAGCTGTAAGTACTCATTGCTGCCTAGTTACAAAAGAAGGGCAATGACCTTTTAGTCTTGAACGAATTAGTCTTGAATGAATCAAGTGTTAGGAGGAAGAGTCCTGTTACCTCTTTCGTCACAACATACTGGGGCTAGCACTAGCCATCTTCCTCCTAGCATGGCAGGTGACCTTGTAGCCCTTTTCCTGGGTTATTATAGTGGCCCCCTAAACTAGCCTCCTCATTCTCTCTCCTCATGAAAAAAAAAAAAAAAACGCTGCTGAAAAGAAACCATGAGATCTCGAGAACGTATCACTGAACACACAGTGGTATGTATGTGTGTGTGTCTTCCCACATACATACGGTGCATTTGGCACACCAGTCTCTCAAATGCTGGCTTTACCTTGGTAACAAGCCACTCACAACCCTCTTGTCCACGGAGCCACATCTAAGCCAACTTAGCAGATACTTCAAGTCCTCTACACGTTTCATCTTATTCTGTTTGTCAAGTCCTTTCTTCCCACACAGACTGCACTATTCAAACTCACCCTGAACCTTTTCCATCCATCTCACTGGTCAACCCCTTACATCACTTCTTAAATTTCTACATTTTTTCCCAGTATCACATTTTACGTATTGCTCGCTGAAGGGATTTCCCCCAACTTTGAACTCTCATAGTGCTCATCTTCTGGTTTGGATGAAGATTGTGTTCTGATGGTGGAGTGGCCTGTCCCCCATTTCCCCCACCCCCACACCACAGAACTCAGCCTCCTGCCTCACCCCTGGGTGGTCAAGGCATGTTTGTTGAACTTTTGGTGACTTACTGATTGGATTCCTGTTGTAAGTCATTACTCTTTAACTATAAAGAATAATTGCAAGGTTAAAGCAATGAAAATTATTCTGTTGAAAACATGTTTAAAGATATAAGGTACTCAAAGAGAATTTAAGATAGTTAAAATATTTTACATAGGAAAAAAAACTCAGAACATTCAAGACATTTAGTTATCCCAGTGCAACCTAGATTGACACAAAAGTGACCTCAATATATGGGAACAAAGGAACATTCAATTTTTAACAAAAATTGATGTGCATGTTTAATGGCTTTAAAGCAACTTCTCTAATAGAACTATTGGCTCATTATTCTCCATCGCTATATATAAGAAAATAAACATTAACAGGTTGCAGATCCTTAATGCCTTGACAGTCAGTCCAGCATGGAAGCTTACACTTCATTTAGAAGGCATTTTGATTCATTGGATACCCTTTAATATTGAATAAATTTATACATATCAGCAGCATGCCTTTGGATCCCTGAGAAGGTAGATGCACATGTTTGCTATAGATGCCTTGTGTTTGTCTAGTCACATTAAAAATGGCCACATTTTCAAAGCATTCTTGAAACTAGTACTTTCATATGTAAAATATAAATATTTCTGGAGTCTGTTAGGTCAGAATCTAAAGAAGCAGGTTTTTCTAGTTCATAAAGTTTTCAAAGTCAAGCATGTGGGAAGCTATACCAAACTGCTGTCTGCCTCTTAGGCCATTTAATAAACTGATGTGGTCATTAAACAGGTATTGTGGCTTCTAAAATGTCTAACTTACAGGATTGGGCAATCTTACACAAGTGGAAAGATCTCAGGTTTACTTATTTATTTATTTTTTTTGTGGAGCCTGTTTTTGTTTCTGATACATGTAGATACATAGCTATAGATAACCTGTAACGAAAATAATAATAGGTGTGATAGAATTAAGATTTGTTTTTCCACCTCAATTACAGGGAAAAGTAATTTTTTATTGTAAGTCCAATGAAGGTAGGTAATGTTCATCCCAAGGCACACCAACTACACTACTTGACCTACCAATTTGCTCTGGCTGGGCATAGAGCTTGGTCCATTTTTAAATTCTCCTACTGTCAGTCATTGAAAGAAGGGAGAATGAACATCAGTGGCATCTTGGAAATGCTAACTTAAATGTCCACTAATGCTGAGTGAGTTTAGGGACTTGGATGATATGGAAATATAAGACACTTCTCTGTTTCTGCATAGGAAATACAGATATTACAAGAACTTTCAAGAATGACTATACTCTTTTGAACTGTTACTCCTCACTGGAGCCAGTATCTTAGGTCATTAATTATTACGAAAAAAATTCCACTGATTTTTAATGGATTCTCATGGAAATGGGGAAGATAGCGATTTGGTAGAAGTAATTTGAGCTCATAGAAATGTAGGTATTTTTACTGATCTGTAATTAATTTTATTACCAAAACATACAATACAATAAATAACACCTCATATGAATGCAGAAATAAGAATTCAGTGGACTGTCTCATCTTCCAGAGAAATATTGGTGAGGGTCAGATGAGAAGCTGCCATTGAAACTAATCAACGAAACTCCCTTGCACAGAGGATGCTGGATATCCCACTTTCAAGACCATGCATTTTCAGGAAGGCTACACAGAAATAAGTGTAGGCTCATACATCTCACAAATGTTAAAGATTTAGTATTTATTTTCTCTGCTAAGTAGGAAGGAAAATAATATCTGGTAATGTGTACCCCAGGGAGTTGTAAGGACTCAATGGAAACTTCTAACATAATATGCAGATGATTAATAAATGATAATAATTTTAACTTCTTTCCTAAGCTTTAAAGTATCTCCATTAGAGGACAAATGTAACTATTAAAGAGGGCAAATCTTACCTAAGGATAGGATCTAGAGCTCACAAATATTAAGAATAAGCCCACTACCTTCTGCCAATTCATTTATTAATTTGGAATAGAATTAAAAAGTCAAGTTACCCTCACGCATCTCCAGCACAATAGATCTTTTGAAAGACACTGCATTTAATCAGAGCCCCCAGGTCTTTTACACACATTTCTAGGTTTACTTTTCCCTCACAACGGCTTATATGAGCACTTCAAAAGCACCTCATACAGTCCCAGGTATGGAGTCAAATTTGTTGCCCAATGAAGTAGTGCCGATTAGCACTCTATGTGCCCGATATTGCATTTTCATTAGAGAATTGCCACAAGGTTGCTGAACTCTGAGTTTACATGATATAGGTTTCAAATGTCCCAGTGTCTCTCAATATCATGTCTAACTTTGTTTTCACAAAAAAAGTTTCTTAATTGCAAAGGTCTTTGACAACGCTTCTGTTAACGTAGATAACACTGATGAAACTATTAGTCAACAGTTACCCAGATTTAGTAAGAGGACTTACCTTACTCTAGTGGAAAACCAATGACAGCAAATAATGAAATATAACACAAGTTAAAAAATGCCTTTCAATGCATGCAGCACTGTGATTAGTCATAAAAGTCTGATCAGGCTTAGATGCAATATAGGATTTTTCATCTCTTTTGAAAATAAAAATTAAAGAAGTTATTTCTTATTCTTCTACACCTAATATATACATATATTTAACTTTTTAATGTAATGCAACATGCAATATTTGCTCATAACCATATGTCAAAGTACATGTAGCTTAGTACTACATTTGGCATAAATGTTGTGAATAAAGTATAAATACGGAAGTAGTAGTTAATAACGGACATTAATTTTGCTATCTGTTTTTTCAATTATTTATATTTTAGGAAATACTTATTTCTGAATGTATTAAGGAATGGGCTTTAAAAAATACAGAAATCCTCTACATCAGATAACACGGTCAAATTAATAAAGGATAAATATGCTTTGCAACAAATGTACTATGCTCATTTCCATAAATCATTTGTGCCAAAAATGACAGTATTTTGATAATGAATAGCATGAGGGGATGGTCATGATGGCACTCATATTATTAAAATCTGATAGATGCGTTTAAGACCATAGTTAGCAACGTACTGGTTTTCACTCCCAGTAATGTGGTAAAAATTCACTT
The DNA here is from genome assembly GCF_017311325.1 of Ursus maritimus. Taxonomy (NCBI): domain Eukaryota; kingdom Metazoa; phylum Chordata; class Mammalia; order Carnivora; family Ursidae; genus Ursus; species Ursus maritimus. The sequence continues at coordinate 83,762,576 of NW_024425563.1, forward strand.
CTTAGTAAATCAATTCACAAAAGCTCTTTATTGAGCAATTTGCTTTCAAGGTACACATGCAAAAACCGGCCCACTTCATTATACATGTGACGAGTTGTGACTTAAACACGTACACAAAAAGATGTGATGTGCGAATGAAATGCATATTTGGGTGAGGGAGATTCTTAGGATAGAAGGATGAGTGCCCAACAGAAAAGATTAAGACCACTACTTTTCTTTTATCCTAAGAAGAACCCCACCAGCATGGATCTTGTGAGGGGTCTGCCCAAGTGTGTTCACAAACATTTACTGGAAAACGTTCTATACCAGCAAGTGAATTCAAAGAAATTAGGGTTCTGACATGATTGTCAGTGACTGTGTTATCTACATCATTCAGACTTTACAGAATAAGGCCTTTTGGTAAGCTAGTGAGGCTGGAAAAAAGTCATCTGTCAATTCAGTCCATCTGTTGTATGCCAGAATAGTGGGGGCCAATAGTCACAAAGTGCTTTTCATGGGCAGGTTTTATTGAAAAACATCACCAGAATGAAAAGATTTCACTCTCAAACAAGCATAAAGCACAAGTAACTTTGCTTGTTAAATGCTAAATGGTGCTTTTTATCGTTATGGTGTGGGGCCTGTCACTCCGTACATCCATATTTATGAAACGCAAATCCTTCCAACATGGACCATATTAGAATTAAACCATTAGATTACACATTTATTATATATGTTGTCAATTTAGGATGCATTCCTAAACCTTGAAATATTTTCAAAAGTGCTGAATTTGTTCTCACCAAACTCATTTCTCTTCTTAGTTAATATGGGCAGTAGTGAGGTTAAACTCAAGATACCATGCGTGACCACAATTTTTCTTTCTAGGGATTTTTAGCATGTGTCCTTAGTGCACATGCACAGAAGCAAAACTATGGTAATAAAGCTAGATTAAGGCCAGTCGGCACTCAGAAAAGAAAATATGTTCTAAAAATGTAATGGTTTTCCAACCATTAGTTGCAAAAACATATTAGCAGCCCTCTTTGCAGTAATCAGTTAGGTAGGGCCTGCGTCTCTTCGGATTTGCATCCCGGTCTCCTTTCCCATCCACACTTGAGGAGTTAGCCATACTAGTTTATATAACTAAATGTTATCATAAAAAAGTATAGTGAATTCAAGGATATTTTGAATTATTAGGGATATATGGGAGTATTCTATCTCTGTATTTCTAAATATACATCCCCTGTAGCAAAATTATAATTAGTAATATTTGTGAATCATGAAATGAACCTTGGATAGCTTCTTTGTGCCTCATTTGGTTGAAAGACACTCTGGAAAATGATTGTGTTTTCTTTTTCTGAATTCTCTGGAACTTTCTTTTTTTATTTTAAGCTTATCAAATGAGTAAACTAATTATTCTGTAGAGCTATCGAGGGCATATTAATTAGTAAATGCCTTAAAACTTTTGACTCTTCTGAAAAGAAGTACTTTGAAAAGGTACAGTGGTATAGAAATGTTAAATCCTAAGACAAGTGCAAAATATCAAAAAGATAGTTCTGAAAATATAATTTCTCTGTATTGGTATTTTTCTCCAAAAAAAAAAAAAGGAAAGAAAACCAAGTGACTCCTTTAATTTTAACAAGTTTTTGAAATGTCACTAAAGACATAGCATTTGCTTTTAAAATTACCTGTGTAATACATAAAAATAAAATTATATGGTGATATGTGTGAAGCTATAATTTTTAAATTATTCACTGAAACTATTCACTCTTTCTTCACTCAAAATGTTTTAGTGCTCTGAAAGTCTGAGAGAATAATGCTGAGTAAGAGCAGACAGGGGCCCGGTAAGTGATAAATTCTTCAAAGGATTAAAATTATGGAGCTGGAATCAAAGTGAAGTCTTTACAAATACAGATTATTTCTCCAGAAAAATACCAGATACAACAGGTATGATTGAGATGATAGATTCCAGAGTATCTGAACTTGATTCTTACAGTAATATCATGATGCTGGTGTCAGCTTCTAAAAATTAATACCAACCCCAGGTGTTCCAGAACAGGGAACAAAGAACAGAGTTCTGCTTCAAAGTTGCCAAGGGGTGGTTTCATACCAGGGGAGGTGATGTGCACGGCTGAGCCCACCTGCTCTTTAATTTTGTCTAAGGGAGGGTGTGATGGTGATGATAAGCCTCTGGAATCTGAAACTGATAACTGAACTTGCTTGGCTGGGTGGCAGGAAGAGAAATATCTACTTGCACACATAATATGTCTATCCCAGGGCAGTATTCGCTGCCTTCTTTTGAGGACTGTCAAGTTTTGAAGTTTCCATAGGAGTTGGTAATGCTTTGTCAGGCACAGGAAGCCCCATTAATGTAAACTGACTTGGCAAGAGACTTGAAAGATAAGAAGTGTTTATTGACTCTAAATCTGATTCTGAACCAGTTTATTAGAATCACCCGAGGTGCTTTTAAAAAAGACTGATGCTCAGGTCCCACTGCAGATCAATTTAAATCAAATCATCTGTAGGGACGCTTCTTCCAAAAGCCCCTGAGTGATTCTGATGTTCAATCAGATGAGAAGCGCTGCTCTGAAAGGAAAGTAGTTAGGGCAGCAAGGCTCTAGGGTTGGTTTTTGGTCTATTTGGACGTATCTCTGGCCTTCCTATATATATGTGTTCATTATAGAGCCCAGGTTATTCTATTCTCCTGGAAGAACATATGCTGAGGAAATCAACGTCTAAGTAAAACATCAGCCTCATATGTAGGTCCAAATGGGTTTGGACTGTTCTTTTAAACTTCAACTTTGTCTTGTGGAGGCAGAGCCCAGCAAGTTGTCCAAAGCAGCAGAGCGCGCAGTGGGGGCTTGTGTAGGGACTAGGTTGCTCTTGGATTTGGGGATTGATATGGATGCCATGCAAGCAGGTGCCTCAGTGAAAACTAAGACGAGGGCTAACTCAAGACTGAAAAAGTCAGCTCATGGCTATGATTGAAAGAAAACAAATCTGGTAGTTTGCCTACCAGTCAATCATTTAAGTTTGCTTTCAAAATGACTGAAATCAGCCAAAGGACTGATTTCATTTTTGATTTGGTAAACAGAATGAACATTTGAACCTATCTACCGAGAAGATTCGCCTCTCCTTGCCAACCACTTGGAGCCATCAGTCCGAACCCGTCGAGACATAAGCATTCCAGTTCTACAGGAACTAGATCGTTAGAGAAAAAGCAAGTCATCTCTCTGCGGAACAGTTAACCCGGCTCGGTGAGAGCAGTGCCAACTTTATCACGGGAGAAACCACAGGGGAGCACCCTCAACGTGCTGGTGCTGGGATTGGTCAGGGGGGATCCGAAACCACAAATTCCTCGCTCCAGTGACGATCGCGTCATTGCACGGAAGAATCCCTGGGGCATCTGTGGCTCAGACAGGGGTTTGTAACTGGGCGCCTTAGCTAGAAATACTCTGTACCTCGACCAGTACAGACCCCTTCTCTGTTCAGGATGTCATGCCATTTTATAAGGCAACCCAAATGTGGCAAAGACATTGTTCCCCATTTCCCCAAGACTTTTGTGTTATTCAATTTCACTAACATGGTCAAATCCGCAGACTCGTCTTTTGCTTATTGAAGTTTGCTAAGGCATATTAAATTGCTTTTGGGACATTGCTACTTCAGGTTGACTCGAGCTACAGACTCCTGTTGCTGAAGAGCGTAGGCTAAAGTCCTGCGGGGGCTTCCCATCAGGAACGGTTGTTACTGAATTAAGGAGCATGCCATAGCAAAAGAATTTCAAACCTTCCCGAAATGGACATGGTACGCTATGTAGCAGATACTCACAGGACGACCTCCACATGGTCCAAAGCCCATTGATCATGACCTGTTCCGTTGTGGCGAGGTTGCCACCAGCGCAGTAAAACTCCTTTCATCCGTGCCTCCCTGGGTCACAGAAGGACAAAGAGGTTACCCGCTAGAAGGCACACCTTTCTGCTATGCCATTTCCAGACCTCAAAGATAACAGGCCGGTCTCAATCAACACAACTGAGGGATGGAATTCGGATCTGCTTAGGTCACCGTACTCTTCTGAGCAGCATTCAATTTTATTGGTGACCCAAGGACTTGGAATCCGTTTCCTTCTCCCTCCCTGCTTCCCCTTGCTCCAGGAGGAGCTGGAAGAGACCGAATTTGGGGCACGGGCTATGCCTTCTGTGTGACAGGCGCGGTGCTAGAAAGTGGGGGTACAGTGCCGGACCACAGTGACACCGTTGCCTATCCTCGGAAAACTTTCAAAGGAGTGCACCCAGAAAATTAAAAATGTTCTTTTCTAAAGGACTGGAAATACCCATTTGAGAAAGGGAAACAGGCAAAAAGCGCCCCTGCGTGTAGTTGTTACATTCTCTTCCCTCTTGCGCCTCCTCCTCGCCTAACAGGAAACAGCAACACAACTCCGGGGATGTGGGCGCATCTTGGTTCTGCCACCACCGACTTGGGTGGTGCTGGTGTAGGAACCTCACACTTCGAGCTCGATCTCAGTGACTCCCAGGGAGCAAGGGTGACACGATGCCTTTCTGCTCGGGCCACTTACAGGGGGACATTGTAGGACACCCTCTGGGCCTGCGTGAAGTCCTTGGGCTGGTGCTGCGCGATGACGTGCCACGTGATGCCGTTGTTAACACTGTACTGCAGCAGCACCGCCTTGTCCACGGCGTGCGGGCCGCTCACGTCGCTGTTGCAGCTGTCCGTCTGCGACGTGCTCCCGATTTGCAAAACAAACATGATTTTGCTGAAAATACAGGGAAACGTGCGTCAAGGAGTATTAGAAGACTTACACTTTCTAATTTTTGTTTTTGACCTTTCCTGATCCTAAAGTCCATAATTTCTCAGGTTAGAGAGTAGAAATGGAAGCATCCAGTCTTAGGACTAAGGCATGCTAATTAAAAAATGTATTTATATTAACCTTTACCTCCCACCTATGAGAAATAATCTCAGAAGGCAAGTTTTCTACATAAAGAAAACAATTCTGACTTTATAAAAGGCCTGTGCTCTTCTTGGCTTATTAAGAGTATTTCACCTGAAATACCTTCTATTCTCTGGAAGGTAATATGGGTCAAACAGGCATGAGGACAGAGACAGGACCAGGAATGAAACCACAATATTTATACTACATACTTTTTTTTTTTTTTAAACAAATAGCTCCAAGCTCAATAGCATATGCAAAGGGATAAATCATCACGTCTATTTTAGGAGAGGATGTTGGGAGATAAGAGCGGAAGGAAAACGGAGTTGGACAGGCAGGCTCTCGACCATGTCTGCGATTCTGTTTGAAGTGTCTTTCTGCTCCTCATGGGCATCCTTGCCCTTTATGATACCGTTTTTAACATAAGAAATCTATCCTAATAGGAGGCCTAGTGATAAACAGAGTTGTGCCATTTACGGGAGCTGGTGACATAAAGCCGTAGACTTCATACTTGTGAATGCATAAATTAACTTAAACTTGCTTGCACAACTTGGTGTGCAATTGTTCATTAAGCAGCTACTCGTTGCTGTATATGGGGTCAAGGGAAACATCAGGCTGTCCCCAGATTAAGTCCATCTTTCTGGTAGGAAAACAAGGGATGGGTGAACATAACTTTTGGAACCTCCATGGTTACCACACAGGACTTAATTGTATTTTCATTGTTTATCATACTGGAAGACCCTGAGCTTGCCTTTATGCCTCTGAAAACACTTTACTAATATCTTCCAAAGTCAAAAGCCTTAAGTAAACGTCTACATTTTTATTAACCAAGCATCTAATTCTCAAATATCCTTGTAGTTCCTGAACACTTTGCAGCAGTCCATGAATACTCTAGTCCAGTACTTTGCAATCTTCAGAAAGCCTTGGAATCTTTTTTTGAATTACACAGACAGAAAGTCATGTTTGCACTGGATGAGGTGGCAGAGCTGGGAATGAGCAGGTGGGGAAGGAAACCCCACCTTCCTGGAGTGTCTTTTTCTCTGTCACTTCCCTGGTCGATTTGCACCGTCTCTGTCCACTCTACTCTGCACTAGTAAGCAGCTCCGAGAACATGTGAATTGATTCTCCATTTCTGTTTATTGTAACTACACATGCTAAATATAGGTATGTGTTTGCCTGACTACAAAGCTACTTCACATATACATTTATATTTACATACTTGCAAACAGTCAACATTAAATTATCCATACAGGTCATCTACAGCCAATTTAAAATGTTTTCGTTATTTCTTTTCAACTTTATTGAGACATGATTGACATAAAACATTGTGTAGGTTTAAGGTATATACAACACGCTGATCTGATTGACTTATCAGTTTTTTATATTTGGCCATTTCTCCTGGCTTATGCCTATGTCACCACCACTCAGCCAGTGTATGTGAAAAAAAAAAACAAGGTAATTCTACAATAGATTGAAGCAAAGCATAATTCTGAGTTGTGAAAACATACATTGTTTCCTTCTACCAAATTCAAGTGACATTTAGGTCTCTACTGCTTCCTGACACCCATGCCGTGAAGTTCATGATTATATTTAACAGACAGCGGAAAGTGACCAGTCTTGAGACCAATTCTGTGTCTGAACTACCACGTAGGAGTTTGGTTACCTTGCTCGAGTGAGATCCAGAGGCTTGGTGGCCGCCTGCCTTATCTGACAGCCATTGAAATAGAGTGAGTCTCCATGGGCGTAGGGTGCGAGCTGCCCACAGCCACTTCCTATCACCCCACCTTGAATGGTCTCCCAGTTTGCTTCAGTGACTCTTGCTGACTCGAAATTATCTTTGATATAACTGGGAAGATCATGACTGAAAACAGAGCAATCGTCACCTAGAGGGAAGGGAATAATTGCAAGTTAGCTAGAAGCAGCAACATCATTAAAGATGAAGTATTCGATTTTAGGCTTAATCCATTCTTGTTACTGTAAGAACAACAACATACTAAGCAGATCCAGACTCCCCAAAATAATTTTTTTTTTGTATTGGAGCAATTATTGGCTTCCATTCTTGAAAAAAATCCCACTATCTTTGAGTGAATGTGTGCTACATTGTGTAGGTGCTAATGTACCCAGCGCTCACGTGAACCGGTTGTGTAAGTACCCAGCATCAGGCCGGGCTGCATGTTTACCAATGATGGGTCTTGGTGGAGAGCTCTCACCCTGGGATGAGAAGCCAACCTGATTTCTTTCTCCCCAGCACGCTTTTGTAGCAGAAAATGGCATAAATTATATTCTTATTCTTCCAGCTCTATACTTGAGTCTTGAGAGCAGAGTCTGCATTTTATTCCTTGTTGGATTCTAGCACCTAACACAATACTTGGCACGTATAAGATATGCAATAATAAGGTGATATAAATAAATGAATAGTGAATAGGCTGGAAGGATGGGACCACTGAGCTGAAATATGGGCATTTAAGACAGAACATTAGCAAATGTGTATGTGTTTGCATTTGCCCTTGATTTGACCAGCACAACTTCCCTAAACATCTACAGTAGTTCCAAATCAAAAGGTCACAGCTCTGTTGGATCAGGGGAGAGGGCAAATTTCAGACCTCTGGAACTCCTTGTGAGACATCCGATTTGTTCATTTGCCTAAAGTTCAAGTTCTCCATCTAAGACATGGACAGAACCAGCTGGTCTCAGCAGTGATGACACCAGAGGAAAGAGATGACAGCTACGTAATTTCCGACATGAGAGATGTACAATGTCTACATTAATCATACTCATTTCATTTGAAGGCCAGGAAATAGCATCAACCAAGAAATCTAAATATACTCTACTCCCGAAGTCAAATCTGTGGATTTTTACAATGTAAAAACTTCCCCTTGGGGAAGCTGTATAATTCTGCTCCTCTTTGGATAACTCTCTCGGTTATGAGAGACAGCAAGGTTGACTGGAAAAAACTGAGTAATGGTCTTCTTTCTGATATTGACTAGCTGTGTCATCTTAGGCAAGTCACTTAAGTTCCCTGAGTCTCTGTTTCTTTACCTGTAAAGTGGGAATAATTATATGAAACATAGCTAACTTATGGGGCTATCATAAGTACTAAATGACTCTGCTGAATAAATTGGTGGACACTGTGTAAATAGTAAAGTATAAGGCAATGTAAGAATTCATTCAAAAAGGATTCACTGGGCATGGCTATATGCCAAGCATTAGGCTCTGAGGATATAATGGTGATTATATGGACTTTGTAACAATAGAAACCTGTTGGAAACCCTGCATCAAAGGAAATCAGGTTGCAGGCCTTCTCTCAGGCCAAGGGAGCAATTTCCTATGATGTCAGGAATTGAGTAGATACTGGGTCCCAAATCATATACTCAGCTTCTAGAAGCCCAAGCAGTAAAAATGTATTTTTTTGAGTCATGGGTTTGTGTGTGTGTGTGTGTGTGTGAGACAAAGTGACCTGGAAAACAGAATATCTTGAATCATCAGCTGTATCTTGAGAGGACAGGGGCAGCTGCTATTGGAGAGACTGAGAAAGAAGGAATATTGACAAAGTATCCAGGGATGGGCAGCTAGGCCAGGAAGGAGAGAGGCCCAGAAGTGAAAGTAAAGTGCTGGGGGTAGTGGCTGGGGCAGGGAGTTATGTGGAGGATGGAGAATGTGAAGTGCTATAGAATTCTGTATTTTATTTTTTTAAAGATTTAATTATTTATTTATTTAATTAATTAAATGAGAGAGTGCATGAGCAGAGGGAGGGGAAGAGAGAGAGAGAGAATCTTAAGCAGGCTCCACGTGCAGCGTGGAGCCTGATGTGGGGCTTGTTCTCATGACCCTGAGATCATGACCTGAGCCGACATTAAGAGTTGGCCGCCTCATCAACTAAGCCACGCAGGTGCCCCAGAATTCTGCATTTAAAAAAATACTTTAAGGAACACAGCAGAAAATTATCCTTGATACTTCATTCCAAAGATAAATAACTCTGTGATCAAAGAGTGTGTCATCTATCTCAAATCCCTCAGGGCTGGAGTTTTTCTTTCTTTCCTAGTGGCCTTTTTTTTTTTTTTTTTTAAGATTTTATTTATTTATTTGACAGAGAGAGAGCACAAGCAGGCAGAGCGGCAGGCAGAGGTTGAGCAAGAAGCTCAACAGGGGGCTCCATCCCAGGACTCTGGGATCATGACCTGAGCTGAAGGCAGATGCTTAACCAACGGAGCCACCCAGACGTCCCCCCTAGTGGCCTTCGTATACATGCTGAAATGAGGAGAACCTCCTGGTCCTCTGTATTAGAAGAGACAGTCTGGGATTCAGACCTTGGAAACTTTCATCACAGATGCAGACGGCGCCAGTGGTGCAGTATCCGTGCCCACTGCAGAGCTTGGGGCAAGCCTCTCCGATGTACACGTGGTCAATCGCCCAGCTTTGCTTCTCCGTTTCTTCCCCCTTCTGGATCCAGCGGAACTGTGTCGCACTGAAAGTCCAGAGAGAGCAGAAGGGATTCAATAGGCTGTTACTTCCCGTGCCTGTGTCCCACCTCCAGCCCTGGGAATGGGGACTATTTCTGAGAAAAGGATGTCCCGAGGGTTCTCCTTGAAGCACCCAAGTACAGGTGAATGAACTTGTACCCTTCAGACTCTGGGGATATCTCCCAAAGTGCCATTCTGGAAGCTTGTACCTTCCCTGAGAGTTTGACGTGAGTTTCTTATTCTATTCCATAATAAATTTGTGTCCATTTTTCTCATAGAGGTATATCATTTTCCAAATCTTTGAGTAAAGTGAACGCTGCTATAGGAAGATTGCACTCTATTATGTTTATCCTGTGCTTGCATGTAACCCGACCAGCCCTGCACACCCCAGAGGGTATTTTTATATGGGATGAGCAGTGCAGCCTTTGGGAGTCATAGAGCCCTGGAGCAGATATGGTGCCAATTCCAGGTCTTTGAGCGTCTGTGATCTGGGGCCTGTGATTGAGTTTGGCATGTGCTGTGGTATTTCATCAAAAGCAAATCTGAGATCTGTAGCATTTACAGAAAAGATCCCATGTCTTCCTATTTCTTCTTGGGTCATGCCATTGCCATCTGGGGACATGGGTTGGTGAAAGGCGGGAGAGAGTACCACAGCTGTAATGGAATCTCACTGCATGAGCTCTGCAGAGATTGCCAGATAATTCCACCAAGTTCACTTCAGTATGCAATTTACCTGGAGGAGACATGGTCAGGCAGCTGAATGGTAATCCTCTTCCAGCTCGAGCTGTTGACAGCATTGTAGATGGTGGCTTCATGGAACTGGAAGGGGGAGCAGCCGATGCTGTTTGAAGAGGAAGGAAGGCACTGGGTCTGAACGAGCTGCCAGGAATCAGACCTGCAGAAACCACAGAGGTTATGGTAGATAACTCTTAAGAGAAATAGATGACCTGACTAATGTCAATGTAACGCTTTGGGGTTGGGTTAAATTGAGGTATTTTTATGTAAGTTTTCTATTTCCTGTATATATTTATACAAACAATGAAAAGGAAAATTGAAAATAATTTCACAGAAGATATACTCTAACTCTTTACCAACACAAGAATATATTCACAGATAACAGAATAAAATCATAGCATGCACACTGCTGGATCCTAGTGGCTCCCTCCCACTGATATTACCAGAAATATACCTGGAGTCGACTGACAAAATTCTCTGTTTACCAAAACTTAACTCCCCATAATTCACTTTCAAAAGTGGTGGTGGGAGACAGGGCTATCAACATCCCAATAAAGTAACTGCACTGTGTCAGACTTTCACTATGCTTCAGGACATGTGACTCGGGCTGAAGCATATTTTCTCTAAATTCTCATTAAGATTGGTTGAAAATGAGCCACATGAATAAAAGAGAATTCTACTTTGAGGACAAATGTAGCATCTACTTTATTTTAAGAGAAAAAAAGTTTGTTGGCTTGCAGCCAGCCTAGTATGAAAAATGATTTTTCTTGGTCTGAAGGAAAAATCTGAAAATAAGACATACATGTAAATCTTATATAAAGGCAATGAATACATGTGAAATGAACATAAACTGTACTTTTAATATAAAAGGTTGCTTCTCTGTAGTTGCTTTAAAAATAGACAACCATTTGAAGTTGTAGTCAAGTTGGGAGGAACATAAAAAGTTATTTCACGAACCTTGCATCCTTAGTATACTCCAACATGACGGAATGAAGGTCACCACACGAAGTGGCCTCGCAACCCACCACAATCTAAAACACACATCAGCAACAAATATGTACAGGTAAGATTAAATGCCTATCATTAATTAGAAATTCCCTCTCTCTAAACTATAACTCTCATAAGTAATCAACAAATATTCAGAGAAGTTTTTACAGAGCAGCCTGCTAGAACACCAACAATACATTTTTTTGAGTTCTGATACTATATGCTGGCTCACTGAACATAATAAAAAAATGAGGAAGGGAATAAAAAAAGATGCAACTTTGCGTGAAGATGAGAATTAAGGTTTAAAAAAGTACTATTTCTAATCAAGAGCTGGTTGTTTGAAAAGATAAACAAAATTGATAAACCTTTAGTTAGACTCATCAAGAAAAAGAGAGAGGATTCCAATAAATAAAATTAGAAATAAAAGGAGAAATAACAACTGACATCACAGAAATACAAGGATTATAAGAGAAGACTATGAAAAATTATATGCTGAGAAATTGGACAACCTGGAAGAAACAGATAAGTTCTTAGAAATGTACGATCTTCCAAAAATGAATCAGGAACAAAGAGAAAACTTAAACAGACTGATTACTAGTAACAAAATTGAATCAGTAATTGAAAAACTGCCAACAAACAAAAGTCCCCTCAGATGGCTTCACAGATGAATTCTACCAAATAAAGAAGAGTTAATACCTGTTCTTCTAAAACTACTCTAAAAAATAAAAGAGGAAGGAAAATGTCCAAATTTATTCTATGAGGCCAGCATTAATTTGATACCCAAATTGGACAAGGACACTACAGAAAAAGAAAACTACAAGGCAATATAATTAAAAAAAAAAAAGATTTATTTATTTATGAGATGGGGGAGGGGCAGAAGGAGAGAATCCTCAGACTACCCCTAAGAGCATAGCCTGATGCAGGGCTCAATCCCACCACCCATGAGATCATGACCTGAGCTGAAACCAAAAATTGGAAACTTAACCAACTGAGCCACCCAGGTACCCCAGCCAATATTCTTTTTTTTTTTTTAAAAGGTTTTATTTTTAAGTAATCCCTACAGCCAACATGGGGCTTGAACTCACAACCCTGATATCAAAAGTCGCATGCTATACCGATTGAGCCAGCAAGGATGAACGTAGATGAAGAAATAAATCCTCAACAAAATATCAGCAAACTGAATGCAACAATACATTAAAACAATCATTTACCATAATCAAGTGGGGTTTATTACAGAAATGCAAGGATAGTTCAATATTTGCAAATCAATGTGATATATAACATTAACAAGAGAAAGGATAAAAACTATATGATCATCTCAGAGATGCAGAAAAAGCACTAGACACAATTCAACATCCATTCATGATAAAAACTCTCAACAAAGTGGGTTTGGGGGAACATACTTCAACATAACTAGGGCCATATATGAAAAACCCACAGCTAACATCATACTCAGTGATGGAAAACCTGAGAGCTTTTCATCTAAGATCAGAAATAAGATAAGCATTTCCTCTTTCACCACTTTTATTCAACATAGTACTGGAAGTTCTGGCTGCAGCAATCAGACAAGAAGAAGAAATAAAAGGCATCTTGGAAAAGAAAAGTAAAACTGTCACCATCTACAGATGAGATGATACTATATATAGAAAACCCTAAAGACTCTACCGAAAAACTGTTAGAACTGATAAATGAATTCAGTAAAGTTGCAGGATACAATATTAATTTACAGAAATATGTTGTATTTCTATATGCTAATAACAAAGTAGCATAAAGAGAAATGAAGAAAACAATCCCATTTACAATTACACCAAAAAAAAAAAAAACCCACAAAAAAACACCACCCAGGAATAAATTTAATCAAGGTGGTGAAAAACTTACACTCTGAAAACTGTAAGACAGTGATGAAAGAAATTGAAGATGATGTAAACAAATGAAAAAAATATACCATGTTCATGGATTAGAAGACTTAATATTGCTAAAATGTCTATACTATCCAAATCAATCTACAGATTCAATGCAATTCCTATCAAAATACCAATAGCATTTTTCACAGAACTAAAACAAATAATCCAAAAATTTGAATGGAACTACAAGACACCCCAAATAGCAAAAGCACTCTTGAGAAAAAAGCACAAAGCTGGAGGTATCACAATTCCAGATTTCAAGATATACCACAAAGCTGTAGTAATCAAAACATTATGGTATTGGCATAAAAATAGACACACAGATCAATGGAACAGGATAGATAGCCCAGAAATAACCCCCCACTTATATGGTCAATTAATCTGTGACAAAGGAGGCAAGGACACACAATGGGAGAATGACAGTCTCTTCAACAGTGGTGTTGTGAAAACTGGACAGCAACATGCAAAAGAATGAAACTGGACCACTTTCTTAGCTGTATACAAAAATACATTCAAAATGGATATAAGACCTAAATGTGAGACCAAAGTCCTAAAAGAAAACATAGGCAGTAATCTCTTGGACATCAGCCTTAACAACATATTTATGTGTATGTTTCCTTAGGTGAGGGAAAAAGAAAAAATACATTATTCAGACTATAGCAAAATAAAAAGCTTTTGCACAATGAAGGAAACCATCAACAAAACAAAAAGGCAGCCTACTGAATGGGAGAAGATATTTGCAAATGATATATCTGATAAGGGATTAATACCCAAGATATGTAAAGAACTTATACAACTCAAGACAAACAAACAAACAAAAATCTGATTAAAAAATGAGCAAAGGACCTGAATATGTTTCCAAAGAGGACATACAGATAGCCAACAGACACATGAAAAGGTGCTCAACGTCACTAGTCATCAGGGAAATGCAGATCAAACCACAATGAGATAGCACCTCACAAAAATCAGAATGGCTAGTATCAAAAAGATAAGAAATAACAAGTGTTGGTGAGGATGTGGATGAAAGGGAACCCCTGGGCGCAGTTGGTGGGAATCTATACTGGGTACAGCCACGATGGCAAATAGTATGGCAGTTCCTCAACAAATTAAAGACAGAAATACCAAATAACTCAGTAATTGCACTGCTAAGTATTTACCAAAGAAAATGAGCACACTAATTCAAAAAGATAAACACACCTCTATGTTCACTACAGCATTACTTAAAATAGCCAAGTTATGGAAGCAACCCAAGTATCCATGAAGAGACGAATGGACAAAGATATGGAGTATATATACAATGGAATATTACTCAGCCATAAAAAAAGAATAAGCTCTTGCCATTTGTGACAACATGGATGGATCTAGAGTGTAGTATGCTAAGTGACATAAGTCAGAGAAAGACAAATACCGTATGATTTCACTTATTTCTGTAATCTAAAAAACAAAACAAATGAACAGACAGAAATAGATTTATAAAGAACAAACTGGTGATTGCTAGAGGGGAGAAGGGTGGGGGAATGGATGAAACAGGTGAAAATATTGTAATAACATTGTAAGTTAGTGACTTATTGTAAGACAGTGACTACTCTTATCGTGGTGAGCACTGAGTAACATATAGAATGTCAAATCACTATGTGGTACACCTGAAACTAATATAACATTTTATGTCAATAATACTTCAATAATAAAAACAAAAAGTTGAAAGAGCAAGCTCTTAACCTTTGTGACTAGTACAGAAATGACCAGGCCCAATTTATTTTCCGGGCCCAATTTTTATCCATTGATCTAGCTTCCTAGCTAATTTTAATATTTCTTTTTTTCTTTTTTTTTTTTTTTAAAGATTTTATTTATTTATTTTTTGACAGAGATAGAGATAGCCAGCGAGAGAGGGAACACAAGCAGGGGGAGTGGGAGAGGAAGAAGCAGGCTCACAGCAGAGGAGCCTGATGTGGGGCTCGATCCCACAATGCCGGGATCACGCCCTGAGCCGAAGGCAGACGCTTAACCGCTGTGCCACCCAGGCGCCCCTAATTTTAATATTTCTGGATTATGCTATTGTTCTTCAGCTTTTCTACTCGCCAAGTTTGCAGTTTTAGTAAGACTGAGAGTCAGATGCCTCTCCAGGAGTAAAAGGCATTCCATACCAATCAGAGCTTGCTGTAAACAGAATGATATCCATGACTAAGTAGTAAACAAACAAAAAAGTACTATTTCTATTTACTTAATTAATATAACAACATATTAATCATAAATTTAGGGAAGATGATTTGGCCAACAGGAAAGTAACATTTGGAGAATGAATGGAAAGAAACTCAAAGTATCACTGGTTCAAAATATTTTCATTGATAGCCTAACTTCCTGATGCTACTACATTTCTATCATTACTTTCTATCTATAATTAAAAACAGTAAGTTTTAATTACTTAATATTCTTTATTAGGGTTTTTCCATTTCCATATGAATAAAAGCTTTCCATATTATATGCAATTAAGTGTTTGAGTCATTAATAATGCATAAGTGCTATAAAACTTTGGTGATTTAAATTTAAGCCATAATCTTCTAATGATCAACATGTCCTATTTTAGTGCTGATACTGGGGAAGGTTAGTGCTAAAAATTTCAGGCCATACACTCATGAATAAAACACCCCTGGCTTCAGAGAGAGAATAAGAAGCATATTCAATAATGGAAATGGAAATCATAAAAGATATAACTAAAACGCTGTGGTGCTTCATAAGAAGAAGAGATTGTATTTGATTAAATGGATTGGAAAATAATTAATCAGAAGTGGAAGATCTTAATTATTCCAGGCACAAGAAAGAAATGATGATTATGTGACATGATAGAGGTGCTATCATTATAATGGCAATCATATTACAGTATATATATCTATCTACCAAATCAACATGTTGTACATCTTAAATTTGCACAAAGTTATATGTCAAATATACTTCAATTAAAACAAAACAGAAAAGAATTAATCAAATAGGGTGCATGTGAGCTGCCTCTGGAGAACGAGAAGAGTCTGAGAGGTGGAGGTAGGAGAAACATATTTAGGTGGAAGGAGCGCGAGCAAAGACATATAGGCGGGAAGGCACTGTGCCATGACACAGCATGTGGTATGTTCTGGTCCAGGTATAGAAGGTGTAGAATACTGGGAGAGAAGGTGAGACGGATTAGTTGAGTTTGGTAGACCACGAACTGTGGTCTATGGCTTTTGACCTTAATCTGCTAGGCAATGGCGAGCCATTAAAGGTTTATGAGCAGTGGAATAATGTGCTCAGAGCTGTCTCTTAAAGATCAGTCTGACTGTGCTGTTGAAGGATAGGTGGGAGTAGAAAGAAAGACTAATTCCTGGACTACTGATTTAACGAGGGCCAGAATGCAGGTGAGAATAGTGCAAACGGAGAAGATGGGATGGGTGCCAGGGACACTGGAAATTAGAATCACAGGGCTCCAGTAGGGCGCCTGGGTGGCTCAGTCAGTTAAGCATCTGCCTTCTGCTCAGGTCATGATCTTGGGGTCTTGGGATCAAGTCCTGAGTCGGGCTCCCTTCTTGGCGGGGAGTCTGCTTCTTTTTCTCCCTCTGCCCCTCCCCCCAACACATGCTTTCTCTCTCTCTCTCTCTCATAGATAAATAAAGTCTTAGAAAAAATAAGGCTGCAGTAGCTGGTTAGATGTGAAAAGTGAAAAATCAAAGACTACTTCAACTTTTAAAGCTGATGAATAAGTCAAAGGTAGTGCCATCAATAGAAACAGGAGAACCAGAAAGAGGAGCTGGTAGGGAGAGGGAAGAGATGAAGCTCACTGTTCGCCATTGCAAGTTGAGATGCCAGTACGACGAAGGTGTAGAAATGTACACAGAATGTAAAAGTACTGAATTAATTGTTGGTGAACCAGTCAAGATTGGAAAGGCAGATCTGGGAGCTGTCTTAAAGATATACCAGAAGCCAAAGGATGAATGGAATTCCCAATGGGGAGAATATCTAAGAGAGAAGAGAGTGGAGAAGGACTGCAAAATGCTGACATCTAGAGGGATGCAGGAAGAAGAAAAGCCAGAAAGGAGGCAGAAGTAGATTCCAAGGAGGTAAAAGGAGAACTGGCAGAGAACCCAGGGCCAAGGGACAAGAGCATGATGGCACCAGCTGGGGAGGGCAAAGACGACAATGCCCAGGGGTACAGATCAGAAAGGAAAGGTAAGAAACAGGTGAAGTTTAGAAAAAGTCTATGGTGACTTAGAAAAATGCAGTGTTGGTGATACTTTAAGTATTATATTTCTGGGGTCAACTGTTTTTCTTTTTTTAAACAAATGGATTTGGTTAGAGAAGAAGATGTCCATCTCTTCAGTCCTGGGTTGACAGAGGCAGCAAGACAGAAAGCTCCAATCAACTTAATCCAATATGATGACTTTGATAGGCGCCCAGTGTGGGCCTGCTAGAGGAAAATCTTCACTCCTAAGGGAGGTGGCTTGGAATTAGGGGTGGTGTATCACTGGATATTACCTTTAGCAACCTTCATGCCACTAAGTTAAGGATAGTCCTAGGAAGTGATAGCATTTGGGGATATTTCCTCACCCTTTAGTCTCTGAAGGAAAGTTTAACATAAAGCTGAGGAAAACAGTGAATACCCCTATCCCCTCTTTTTTGCAAAAGATCTGAATTTTAAATCTTGCAAAACTGAAGCTCTATACCCATTAAACGATAGCTCCCCATTTCTCTCTCCTACCAGCTGTGAATACATTTTTATTCCTGCTAGAAAGGATTCTTACTATGAACCATCATTGTAGGACATCTTTTTAAAACATTTAATAAATGTTTTAAATAAACAACCAATGTTTGTCTTTAAAATGATCTAGTAACAAAGTGTATTTCTGTAATACCCTTTTTAAAAAAATGTTTTATAATGAGAAAAACATCAATTGATATTGCTTTATCTTTCTGATTATCTATTAATGCTCTCCTATGACTTCTCTTTTAACCTCCTCTATGAATAAAATTTGCATATAAAGGATTTGAGAGTCCTTCTTAAATCTGAGGATTTGACAGTCCTTCTTAAATCTGAGGATTTGGGCTACTGCATATGTTTGTGTTTAGAAGTCAGACAAAAAAAGTAGAGAGACATGATGGAAAAGGATAGAAAGTGGCTTAATATATGAAATTAGTGTAGAGTAAGAGAAAGAGGTACATAAATTGTGTGTGTGTGTGTGTGTGTGTGTGTGAAAGAGAGAGAGAAATAGGCAGAGAAGGCAGAGGTACCTATATGAGCTCTTGATTTCCAGGGTTTGGGAAACTGAACTCAAGATTATATACATGAAATACAATACAGTTACATTTCTTGCTATGTCCCAACATGCTAATTGATTTTATCTATGCTCAAATAATCCTATCCGATAAAGGTCTTAGCTAAAGGTTACTTCTTTTATTCATAAGATAGAGTCCCTTTTAATGAATGAAATCAATCATTTCCTTAAAGTTGTTCAAGTAAGCATTCTCCCCACCCTCCAACCCCAAATGCAATGCTATGTTCTGTCTGAAAGAGCCACTTCCTCTTACTTTAAACTGCATCATATATCCTGGCTGTATAATGAGTTCTCTGGAGGAGAGCGCATTGTGAGTCTTGTCCTTCTTTTTATTTGGCCAGTAGAGGTGGAAGGATGGATTGCCACAGAATCCTGCCGTCCTTACTGCATTAGGGTAAAAACTCCAGTTTTCTTCATGGGAAGTACCTTCTGTTAAGGTAAATTGGAAGCAATATGGCATGTTACTCTCTTGAACTGATTGGTTTATTGTCGAATTACTTAAATGTCTATGCTCTGCCTTTTTGCTTACTCTTTAAGAATGATTTTTATGTAATCGGTATAATATATAAATCCAAGGTGATTAATCAAATTTAGAAAACAGTATTAAATGCTCGCATAATGATTACCCAAGTTAAAAAACGTAACTGCTAGTCTATTGACTTGCACCATTACAAAATGTTTGGCACACTTTGTAAACAAGGCAATGTGCATCTCCGTGGTGCAGAAATTTCTAAGGAAACTAAAATTATTTTGGATACTGAAATTTCATATTATGTTTAGATCTAGACATTTTGCCTTTAATAGAATTTATTAAATTCTCAGTTGACATTTCAACAAAGTTAATTTTGAAGATTTATAAGCCACTGGGTGAAAGAATAGCTACCATTTGTTGAGCAGTGAATATGTGCTCCTCTTCTGAATGCTTTTCATGTAGTAACTCATCTAAAGACATAAGCAGACAAGAGGCTCACAAAATTCTTACCATCGTCAAAAGTGTCGACCAGTTGACTAGGATTGATTTCTGCTCCCCCAATCAGTATGTTGTCTAGTGCCCACTGCGCACGCTCCACTCCAGAGACCACGAGTCCATTGCTGGTCACAAAAGGCTGCCACCAGCGAAGTCGAGTCGTGTTGGTGAGGGCGTCCTCAGGAAGGAGTATGTAGTCGTGTCGAACAGAGATGTATTTCTGGTAATCCATCTCATGGAGCAAAGTCCAAGTAATTCCTATAGTAACAAATACACCAACGTAGTAACGTATCTGGAAAAAACTCCGCAAAGCAACAGTAGACTGTAGCTACCGTAAGCCTCCCAGAGAAATCTTCAACCAGGAAATGAGAGTTGATTTCACTGACTTTAATGTAAGTGTTCACCACTGTTTCAAAATCAGGCTGATGGTATGAGGGGAAGGGTAGTTAGAAATATTTGGCCAAAAATAAAAACACCGAAGTAAAAATTATGTATTTTCTGTTCTTAAAATTTTGTTTCAGGTTGCTACATGCATTATTTTTCATAAATAATGAGATACATCTGTGTTTTGTATGTTTCTGGACAGGAACTCCTAGTAACTTAATCTTTTAATATAGCTATTTTAATTCTAGGCAATTTTTATCTTGTTGGACTGATAAGAACTTTCCCTCTTATCAGTTGATAAGACTGTAGGTGGGATGTTTAAATTACTTAAGGAAACACTTTTGCATACCCTAAAATACTTTAAGTTCATGTATTTCTTTGTTAGTTATTCAAATGATACCTATCTGCTGAAACCGATCTTCTAAGGATTGCATGGTATTTTCGGTTTGGTTTCAGCTACTTCAAAATAATACAATAGAATTTTATTAAAATATTCTTTGAAAGACTCATGAATTCAGACTATCTTCTTTCACAGTAGTTTTCTTATAGGTTTATAAAAGCTTGTCCACACACAAGCTTTTAAAATGTTTAAAAAATGATCTTACTTGGAAACCATATAAAATTTACTTAATTGTATCATTTATTATCAAACTTCAGTTACACAGATTTTTTTTTCTTTATTCATAAAGCTTGGAGCTTATTTTTTAGTGTGATTTCTCTCTTCTCCCCCTGTGAGTAGATTCTGTGGGACACACAGGCCGCATGTACGGAAGTGAAACATGACTAAGATCTGTAGCTTTCTCTTTGTGATTTTCGCTATTCTCACTGCAAAAGCAGCAAAGCTTTGCAGAAACTTTTCTGGAGGGGCACTGGATGTAAACTGGGAATCTGCTCCAAGGTGTGGCTTTCACCCCTGAAACGTGCCTCCATCGGTAGAGTAGTCCAACAGCACGCCTTCCTTCCGGCAGATGGGCCGATGGCAGGAGGTCATGTTGTTCTCACTACCGATGCGCCCCCAGTATTGCAGGAATCTGAATGCAAGCACATATTATTATCCATCAGAATAGTGAATTAGAACAAATAGTCTGCTCAAGTCCTGGATAACAGCTTCTCCCATAAATGTGTTCCTTACGTTGGGGCCAACTTGCGATGGTGCAGTAAAAATAACAAAAAACGACTTACTTGGCCCCCCTGAGATCCAAATCTTGAGTAATAGCTTGTCTCACGGTGGATCCCCCAAAATAGAGTGCAGTGTCCTCGGCAAGAATCCCACACTCGGTACAAGTACTTCCACCTTCTAAGGACATCCATAAATCAGGCTTGATTTCTTCACTGTCAAAGCGTTCCTTCAGGAAAGTCTGGAAAAAAATAAGTGGGATGTGATTAAAAGTAACAATTTCAGAAAATAACTATGGAATAGTTTAGACAACACAGTTTCAGCTTGGACTTTAAAAAAAAAGGGCTGATTTCAAATGCTTTTCTGAAGATATTAAAAAAAAAAAGCAAGATATCCCTATAACTTTCTTTTTCATCATATATTAAGATCATTTAAAGTGATTCAATAATGTTTAATTATTGGAATTTTAAGTCTAGAATCTTTTTTAAATAAAGATTTTATTTATTTAGAGAGAGAGAGAGCAAAAGCAGGGGCAGTGGCAGAGGGAGAGGGAGAAGCAGACTCCCTGCTGAGCAGGGAGCTCGATGTGGGGCTCTATCCCAGGACCTCAGGGTCATGACCTGAGCTGAAGGCAGACGCTTAACCAACTGAGCCACCCAGGTGTCCCTAAAGCCTAGAATCTTAAAATGAAACAACTGCAAATTGACTATAGTAACATTCTTATTTGTGAAGTTACTTAGGTATATTTTCTCCAAATGTATACATTTATCTATATTGCATATAAAAGTACAATTGTAATTTATTATGATATCATGAAACATGCACAAAAAAATGAAAATTTAGAGAAATAAGATATAATAAAACAGATGTTCTAGCACTTTTTTCCTTAACATTTTTCAGTGGATTATTTTGTTTTTCCCCAGGAGTGTGTGCCCCCCCCCCCACTTTGGAGACTGCTTTAGCTTCTGGGACAGTGTGAACTTGGAAGGTCTATATGGTTAGGCAGGGACGTTTGAAACCAAAGTTTTTGTATGCAGTCAAAAGAAAATCAACCTTGGAAGTCAGGTTTTACATGTTTACCAGGGTCAAGATTCAGGATGATGATGAGGAATACTCAAAATACAGAATATTTTACCAGGTCTCCAGTTTATTCTAACTAAGAATGATCAACAACCAGGAAGAGTCTATTTTCCAAAGAGAGTAGATAACTAAAATATTAGGGTTCGTTATGGCTGCATTTTATGCAAAATTATTTCATCCCCTCGCATCATTGTAAACACCTTGATTTTTCTATTCATTTTGTCCATAATAGTTTTGTACTGTGTTGAGGTATGATGAAAGCATACCTTTTTTGTTTCTTAAATGATAGAAATGATGTATCATGAAAACAATTTGTTAAAACTTCAATTGCAGTAACTCAATATAGAAAACCTGCACTTTTTCATTTCTTTAGATGAGTTGTCTAGTTGGTATCTTACTGTGTAGTTAAAATGATTTAAATGGACTTTCTTGAAGCTCAGAACATAATCATCTTTAGAGTTACGGTCATGTAGGCACGTGTCAGTCTTACCTTCCCTTACTGATGTGAGCAAATAAATGCACTTTTTTTAAAAGTAGGCTCCACGCCCAGCGTGGCACCCAATGCAGGGCTTGACCTCGCGGCCCTGAGATCAAGACTTGAACTGAGAGTTGGACGCTTAAGTGACTGAGCCACCCAGGCGCCCCAGCAAATAAATGCAATTTTAAAAATGGATGTTTACCCGTAAGAACACAAGAGTCAGAAGACATGCACCGTTAACCATGTAAACGCTTATTAGAAATTCTAGGGTGTTGGGGCGCCTGGGTGGCACAGTGGTTAAGCGTCTGCCTTTGGCTCAGGGCGTGATCCCGGCGTTCTGGGATTGAGCCCCACATCAGGCTCCTCCACTAGGAGCCTGCTTCTTCCTCTCCCACTCCCCCTGCTTGTGTTCCCTCTCTTGCTGGCTGTCTCTATCTCTGTCGAATAAAATAAAATAAAATCTTAAAAAAAAAAAAGAAATTCTAGGGTGTTATACACAACTAATGAATCATCGAACTTTACATCAGAAACCAGGGATGTACTGTATGGTGACTAACATGATATAATAAAAAAACATTAAAAAAAAACATAAAAAAAAAAGAAATTCTAGGTCTGATTGGAGTTCATAATATAGACTTGTATAATTTCTTATCCAACTGAAGAATACTAATGAAATTTGAATGTTCAGGAAGGAAACTAGATTTTTTTTAAGTTAATTTATTGTCTGTGGCTAGGATTCTCATGTTAGAACCTCATTTGATAACAAAGAGACCAACAGCTTCAGACACAAGTGAGCATTGCTCCAATGTTATTTTTTTAACTTATTAATTCCAGAGTTGTTGGTGTCTTTTTTATTTTATTTTTTTATATTATAATAATATTTTTTTATTATATTATGTTAGTCACCATACAGTACATCCCTGGGTTTTGATGTAAAGTTCGATGATTCATTAGTCAAAGTTGTTGGTGTCTTACAGAAAAAAAAATGGCAGAATGGGTTTGGTTTACATAGTTTGCCACTTACATGTTTGATTTCAGCCACTTGTGCTTTTTTGGCTTAGTCGTTTTTCTGTAATTGCAATGACGAATGTACTATATTTGTTCACAGAAATAAAATGCTTATATGGCAGCTGCGTGGGCAACTGTCTTTACTTTACACGTTAAATAATGATGTAACAGCTAAAGTTTCCAAGAATGACCTCTCCACTCTTAACACACAACCACATTTCAGCAGTCAGCACATCAGAACACTGGATTTTCTGAACGAAAATGCAGGTAGTGATAATCTTGTAATGACTTTGGATGGTGACATAATGGGGACCACGCTTATTGCGGTGAGCACTGAGTAATGTACAGAATTGACCAACCACTGTGTTGCATACCTGAAACTAAAATAACATTGTATGTCAATTATAATTCAGTAAAAAATTTCAGGTACTGTTCAGTCATTTTTGAAAATTTGTTTCTCTGCGATAATAAATGTAGGTTATTTGCTTCATTTCACATCAGCATCTTCCTTCAAACAGTACATCTACTGAAAAAGTGAAGACTTCATATTGATTTCAAATTAGGAGTCTGCTTTAAAAAAAGCAGAGTATTTATGTTCTTTCATTGACACAGTCTGGGTTTATTTTATAAACTGATAAATTGTACTAGAGGCCATCCTAATATTCTTGTATCTAAAGAAACCTAAGACATTCTTTAGTTGCCATCTGAAGGATTTATTTACTGGGGTCCCCAAAGAATGCTGTTCTAAAGTATTAGTCTCACACTGACAATGTTTCTTCAGGCATGACCTGCAGTGCGAGTAAATGTTTCCTTCGGGGGCTTCAACGTTACCTTCAGAGTGAGAGTCAAGTAGCAGTTGGGCCCAGAGTATCCCGGATCACAGATGCACTGTTCCTTTAAGCAATCTCCATGGCCTCTACAGTTGTCCAAGCATCCAGGGCCCAGGTAGAAATTATCGATTGCCCACTGCATATCTGAGTACTTCTGGTAGAACCTCAATCTTACTGGACTATTGACAACACAAAAGCAAAGGAGTGAGAACCAAAGTTAATTTTATTCAGGTCCATTTTCCTACATGTACATTCAGTGCTCAAGAGCGGAAAAAAATTTAAGACACTCTTGCAGGATGAAATGGGTTAATAAAAAAAGCTTTCTGACTATCATTATCTATTTCTAGTAATGGACATTTAAAGCTAGGTTCATTTAAATTTTATGATCTGTAAGCAAACTTGTAAAACAAAATGAAAATGCAGTGGAATCTCTACTTCAAGTAATAGGAACATTTTAAGACACAAATCTGTAACTATTATACATGAAGTTGCTTATGAGCTGGAGTCCAGTGGTTGTGTCGCCATTTAGACCCAGTAACTGCATTTCTGAGATTGTACAGAAGGTGAGTGAATCCTCTGACAGAGAGACTTGTCAGCATGCACACAGCCCTCAGGTGGTCAGGAAACAGCAACTTCTGAATCCCCAAAGATAATCAATATTCTCAGAACAGCTCCGCTAATTAGAAAACAATTGTGAAAGGGTTTTTTAAAGGGCAATTTCCCCGAGATTTTGATTTCATCTTTGCTCTTCTCTGTCTTCTGGGGAAAACACAAGCCTCATAATTAACCCTATATCAAAATATGCTGCACTGTTTTGGTGTAAAGAGTTCAAGGTGCATGAGGAGACTTTCTGGGGTGATGTAAATGTTCTGTATCTTGTTTTACGTAGTGGCTACATGGATTACACGATTAAGATGTGTGCACCTTGCTGAACGTAAGTTATACCTCATTATAAAAAAAGAGAGAGGATGGGAGGGGGGAAAATGAAGCAATGACATCGTGGTGTCTACCCAGCACCCATTTCACCCCAGGTGAGTTGTGTGAGTAAGATAACTCCCCTAGCCATTGACTGAGTCAGGGATGGGCTTTCTTGAGCTAATTCGTACCACTGGGATGCGAGGAGGTGGTTGCCATGGCTCTGAAAGAAAAGCAACTCTTTCTCTTCCTTTCTCTTACCTACCTTACATAGGTAAGGATGCGTTCTGCTTCAGTTTTCTGGAAGCCATTTATGTTCATGAGGGCTGAGTGTGACACCAATGTGTGAACAGTGCAGCAAGAGTCAGAGTAAGAAAGAAAGAAGTAACAATGTCCTTGAAGACATTCTTGAGCTCGTGAATCAACCCATGCTAGAGTCCACTTATCTTTGGATTTTTTCATTATAGATATAATACATTTCATTTTTAATTGAGTCCTTTGAATTGGGTTTTCTGTTACCTGCAGCAGGAAATATCCTGATCTAATTTCCTAGCAAGTTAAGTGACGAAGCCCTTTAGATTTGTTCCAGGAAACAGTGAATGATCATGTAGTAAATGATATTTATGGCACGCTGGAAAAGCCAAGTGCATGCACCTCTATATGTTCTTGTCATATATCATAATTCTGTTTCATAAGATGGTTTTGCATTTAGCCAGGCTCTAAGATTCGTATGGTGGAGGTATGCCTGCCATTTTCTCCAGTGTATCTTTTTTTCCTAATTTTACAGTTAAAGGGAAATCTTTTGGAATTGCTTTAAATTAACTTATCCACAGACTTCTCAGAGAACAGTTTAATCATCTCGGCTCACCACTGCTCCAGGCTAATGACTTTTCACTGCAGGTGCAAAACGTAATGATTTGGTAAGAGAAAAATGAAATCTACAAACCACACTTGCACAGATAGCATGAAGAATTAGGATTTGTACAAATAGCATGACCAGTTAGGATTTGCTCCTGGCTCCATCTATGGAGTGACAAGGCAGTAATACGGAAAGCATGTGATGCATGGTGGACCACAGTCTACAAGATCCATGGGGAAGCATACACCTTTTCATGTGGCTCTTAAGACTATCACTATTGTTATGTCCCCATGTTTAGAGATTAAAGCCTGGGAAATGGAAGGGCTTGCCAAGGCCCAAGTCTGAGGATTAGAACTTGAGGTCTCTTCAAGGTAGCTCATCGTGGAGGTCACCAATTGGAGAACCTTTAGAGTTAGGGTAAGAGAGCATTTTACCCACAATTACACAAAATTTCAGGCTCAACAGGTGTCCCTAATGAACTTCTAGATGCTTGGAACCAGGCTTTATTTTAACTTTTTACTTACTTCCCCACTAAGCTTTCAGGGAGTGGGTAGGTGATCCTTTTCCAGCCTTTGGTTGGAAAGAACACAGATGGCTGAGAAACACTTCCAGAACATTTGGGGTCTGCAGGTAAGCACTGAGGGACCAGATAATTCCAGCTCACACCAAAGTCGGTAGAATACTGCACATGAACTTGATTCTGGGCAACTTTTTCAGATACTTTACATCCAACAGAGATCTAATACACAGAAAAGAAATATTGTTAAAGTATTAAAACCATATTACATGTTTCTGCTCTAAGGACTTGGCAACAAGAAAGTTACTGGTCCCTACGCAGACGCTGCCCCACATCTATCCTGTATTTTCAGGTTCATTATCTGTGCTGCTGATGGACGGGGGAGTTGAGGTGGTTGCCCAAGGTGACAAATTATAGAAAGTGCCAAATATATTGTGCAGGGACTTTGGAGAGAAGCTGAAAGCTGTGCTTCTGCCATGGTTGGCCGATTGCCTTGGAAGGCCTGGGCCCACTCTTACAAATTGTTGTTTGTTGTGCTAATGGTCTGGCACTTCTATTTGGCAGAATGCTTGACCAAGAAGGATTGCTAACAGCTTTTCCAAGTTTACTATTTTGTTGTACAATTTATGACTCTCCATAAATCACTTTCGACTACAAGTAAGATGCAATGAAGTGATAACAGAAGGTACTTTTAATAAGGCACAATACCCTTGGTTGACGCAGATAGGCATACTGCGACATTTGTTGTTAATACAGTGGGAGTGAGGTAGACCATAATTTAGTTGACATAAAATAAATTGGTTGACATAAAATCTTGGCTAAAACTGATGTTGGCACTATAATCATGCCTTTGTTTTCTAGAATTTTCTTTCTCTAGAAATATTAAAGTGCTCTCATAAAAAAAAAAAAGTAGTTACAACCATAAGAGCTTTAAGCTCCTCTTAAAGGAAGAAATTGGCTAAGCCATATAATGATTTAGACTCTGGGAATTGAAATCAGTATCCTACCTTTTTATTGTCATTATTTTGCTCTATCAGTATTTAATCCCGAGCAGAAACACATTTATGAAAGTTTTACCTTGGCATAGTTCAGAAGTAAAATCATCTTAATCACTTTTAATCATGAAGTTATATATAGTTGAGATGTACATTACCAAAACATTACATTTTATTTTTCAAAGTATAGATTAAGTCAATGAAATGTTGTCTGATCTTTGTCTCTATATATTCCTTTTTCATTTTTATATTGCTAGTGGATGGTTATTTATGTAACCATAACATTTTCACCTTGAACTGCATGATCCAGCCTTCCGTGGGGGTCAGGTCATGGGTCACTGCGTATACTTCTCTTCCATCATGGCTGCCGCAAATCATGACACCATCAGGGGAGTCACAGAATCTTTCTACCGTGCAGTCGTCGTGGAATAGCCAATGCTCATTCACTTAAATGAACAAAAAAATTTATGACAAAGTTATGGCAAAATTACTTGAAGCAAACTTTCACTTTAAGCAAGATCTCATATTATTTTCAGTAGAAATCTCTCTTACATTATATACAATTCACACGTGAAACACTAACGTAAGCATATCATTTTAGGAACATGGATACTAGGAGGTTGAGATACACCTACTATCCAACATTGTAAGTCTACATTTAGAAAAAATGTATATTGTATGTGTTATAAATGAAAAGTAGAGGGACATGTATATCAATTCTTTTTTTTTAAGTTTATTTATTTAATTTTTTAGTAATCTCTACACCCAATGTGGGGCTTGAACTTATGACCCCAAGATCAAGAGTCACATGCTCTTCCGACTAAGCCAGCCAGGTGTCCCTATACCAATTCTTTTCTGATAGATATTTAACTTTTAGTCAGGATTTAAAGAAGGACAAAGAGTTTTTAGTAATATGATAGCAAAGTGAGTTAGCTATTTCTACTCAAATTCTGGTAGTGACATCTGGGTAATTAAACAAATTATAATAGTCAAACTCATAGAACCAGAGAGTAGAATAGCAGTTATTAGGGGCTAGGGAGAGGGAGAAATAGACAAGTGTCAGTCAAAGGGTATGAAGTTTCAGGAATAGAGGGCAATAAGTTCTGGAGATCTACTGTGTGACAGAGGGCCTATAGTTACCAATACTGTATTGTATACTTAAAAATTTGCTAAGAAGGTTATAAAAAACGGGGGGGGGGGCTGTGTGAGAAAACTTTAGGAGGTGATTGATCAATTTATGACCTTGATTGTGGTGATGGTTTCATGGGTGTATACTTATCTCCAAACTCATCAAGTTGTATACATTAAAATCAACAGCTTTTTGTATGTCAATTATACCTCAACAAAGTGACTAAAAACAAGCCTGTAAGAGTCTAAGGAAAACGTAGGCAGCAAGACTATGACCTGATTAGTGAAAGTACTTCCTATTGTCTCTCCTTCTGTTTCTCAATCGCACACACGTTGCCCACAATGTCCTTTCAATTTTGAAACAGGTGTTTTTAACATGATTTTATCCCAGAAAGTTTAGGAATGGAACATAGCCATAAGTTGCATCTAATGCACGATATACTCTCATTTTATAGGTCTCTTTCTCTGAAAGTTTCCTGGTCAACTCTAGCATTTATGATGGAGATGAATGGGTACAATCAGAGGCTTGGGGTCCCTGGGCAAGTCACAGAGTTGGATGGCCTCAGAGGAGTCAGAGGAGGGACCGAACAATGTAACTGAAACTCAGCCTTCACCGTGTTGTGTCCTTTGGAGTTCGTCTGAGCGTTAATCTATGTCACAGAACAAGCAGTTTACATCTGGGTTCAAATGGCTAACACAATGCCATTGCCATTACCTGTTAGTTTTCATTCCAAATCCCATCCCGGTTCATGGGATTTGGAGCTACATTTAATCCTGCATCTACTACTCAAGAGTCAAAGTGCATAGACACTTGAATTCCATTAAGAATATCCCACAGCAGTTTATTCGGGGAACATGTTTTATTTCATGCCAGAACTCTGCAACCCTGATGAAAGCAGGTGTACATTAATCAACTACCTCATCAATCTCTTCTGAAATTTCAGAAACTACTTCTGTAAGTAGATATTACAGTGTCTAGAAAACCAGTGTTACCATTCTTCAATTGTACATCACCAACCAAGCCGAAAGTAAAAACCGCATTTTAGGTACTTGAAAACATAATCTCTATGTGCCTTTATTTACACAAAAGCAGTGAATCAATTATTCTCTGACCAGAAACTCACACAGGGAAAAAAATAAATGAATAATTTAGTCAAGGTCTGAATCAGATCTGTGTAAGTCAATCTCCTTAATAACCTTCTTCAGAGAACGATTTTCAGATAACTCTTTCAGACAACACTTGCAGTGTTGGTAGGAGCTGTATAATTAAACATCACTACTTTGCTTAAGGATACCATGTTTTCTGTAGTATAAGCAAGGATGTGGCACGATAAAGCCACAACCTTGAAAGAAGACACCATTTTAAAAAAGGTGACCAGAAGAGTTTCAATGAAATGAAACAAAAACAAGACATTAAAAATGAGCATAGCATGGAGACATCTTTTCTAGTTCACCAGCATCACTGTTCTACTTCGAGAGAGAATGAAGAGTAATCAGCAGGGTCTTTAGACACTCTCGAAAACATGAAATGCCATCCCAAAGGCATCTGACATGTAGCAAAACAAGACACTTGTCTTAGGATATTAGAAAAAATGGCTAGGATATGTTGGCTTTCTACCCAAAGGAGAAAATATAGGAAACATAGAAATGAAGAGTTTCTAAGAAAAAAAAAGGTATTATTATAGAATGCTATTTATTAAAACATTCTTGCTGCTTGAATGAAAGAAAAGATTTAGTTACAACATAAGCCAGGAAGTTTGAGAGAAACAAGAGGGTGAAAGCCTTTTCACAGTTTTTATACTATTTAAGAATCTGTAAGAGGCTTCACAATCTACTTTTTTGAAAGGACCCCAGTCTACACTACATTTCTGGATTTTTATTTATCATTAGGGAAAAATGTACCTGCAGTTTTATCCTCCATAAACATGTCGAAGGCAATTCTCCCGACAGGACCGGCGTCTGCAGGGGAGCGCTCGTGCTGGGGCACAGGGGCGCTGCTGAAAGTGTCCAGCATGACAGTCCTCTGGTCAGCAGAGCCTGAGATAAGGACATTGTCGATGGCCCAATCATTCTGATCCAGGCCGTCGTGTCTTGGCTGCCACCAGCGGAAGCGAGTAGCAATCTCTTTAGCATCAGGAGGGAGAAGGATATTTACAAATCTGTGAGAAAATGATGGGGGTGAGGGAGGGAAATTGTGTCAAACATCTCATGTGAGTAAAAGATTTACAACAAGAGATAAGATGTTACAATCATGTGGTGGGTGGGGGGAAGATATGAGATAAAATTTAAAAAATTTTAAATTTAATTTAAAAATTAAAATTTTATTTTAATTTAAAAATTAATTAAAATTTTATTTTAATTTTTAAAATTTAAAAATTTTAGTTTTTAAAAACCATGATAAACCGGTTTGAGTTTATGAGGGTCCAGGAGTCCCTAAATTGGGGAAAAGGAATGTGAACAAATTCGAGAATTCTGGAACTACCTACTTATTCTAACTGTCCCTGGTAGGCCTTAAAGGAATTTTACCATTTTCTGCTTGCCGCGGGGCATCTCTGGATCTGTGGGCCTAGGGATATGCACTTTGGTAGACATAAGCCAAGACTAACTTTTTTTTCTGTCTCCTACAGGTTGGTTTCCTCTCTTCCTTCCCCTGGCACCTGGATTTCATTCTACTTCCATGAGTATCAGCAATTTGCTTAGATTTTAGACACTGGGATTGTCGCAGGACATTTGGGCTCCCCGCTTGATAGCAGGTTTTTTTGTAATTACTTTACCAGTTGCCTGTAGTTTGACATTGGCTTTGTCTTTATGTTTCATTGAAAACAATGTATTAAGAAATACTAAATAAGAACCATGTGCTAAGAAGCCCAGTATGCTGTCCCCAACCCAGTCACTAAGAACAGACATGAACAAATCTGACTCCATGCTCCAATATGAATCATAACCAGCTAGACATGAGGTCTCAAATACCCCTTAATCGCAATTATGCATTTAAAGCCCAAGAATGTATCAAACCCTTTTGAACTTGTATTCACAACCATGAAGTTGGCTGGGGAAAATAATTTCCTGTGGTTTAATCTCCTTTGCATAAATTCCCATCTTTTTATCCATGCTAATTTACCCTCCTTAACTTTTATTTATTTATTTTTTTTTTTTTTAAAGATTTTTTATTTATTTATTCGACAGAGATAGAGACAGCCAGCGAGAGAGGGAACACAAGCAGGGGGAGTGGGAGAGGAAGAAGCAGGCTTCCAGCAGAAGAGCCTGATGTGGGGCTCGATCCCATCACGCTGGGATCACGCCCTGAGCCGAAGGCAGACGCTTAAGCGCTGTGCCACCCAGGCGCCCCTCTCCTCCTTAACTTTTAAATGCTGCCTCTTAGTGTTAGTGTGCCAAGACAGGGCCAGTAAGCTCAAATTCATCCTGTGAAGAACCCTTAAGTTGAGGACTTTGATGGTGGCCCTTTTAGTTTTTGTCTTTCACACTGAAAAGGGTTCATTATTTTAGTTTTATTTACATAGTATCTCCTTGTTGGTTTTATTTTTCCTCCCTTTTTTCTCTTTTATGTCTTTCTTGAGGTATAGAGACCAGAATAGTAGGCCATATTCCAGATGGGGACCAATCAAGATCCACTCAAATTGAGGATGCTTTTGGTTGGATTTTCAGTCCTTGAATTTTAAATATTTTTAGGACTATGTCCTTATTTTGTGAACCCTAAGACCAAGATGCATTTTGTGTACCAAAGGGTACACAAGGAAAGTGTAGACTGTGAATCCTAGATCCTTACCTGTATAGTTACTGGCACTCTGGAGACCATCAATGCTTAGGCAAATAATCTTTTCCAAAGTTTATTTCCCCATGCATTTCAATTTTGAAGTTCATCTGCACCTCTTCTTGCCCCCTTTTTGTATGCTCACCTTGTAAGATCTTTCTATAACTTATCTGCATTGATTTGGCATGTTTAACATTTTATTTTAATTAATTAATTAATTGATTTAAAGATTTTATTTATTTATTTGACAGAGAGAGACAGCCAGCGAGAGAGGGAACACAAGCAGGGGGAGTGGGAGAGAAAGAAGCAGGCTCCTAGCGGAGAAGCCTGATGTGGGGCTCGATCCCGGAACGCTGGGATCACGCCCTGAGCCAAAGGCAGATGCTTAATGACTGTGCCACCCAGGTGCCCCGGCATGTTTAACGTTTTAAAGTGCATCAAATAATATCAGAAATCTATCTGCTTCTGGAGGGACATACAACCAGACTTCTTTACCCAGAGCAATGACCTTTATCTTTTTTTTCTTTCCTGTTTTTTTTTTTTTTTTTTAAGATTTTATTTATTCATTTGACAGAGATAGAGACAGCCAGCGAGACAGGGAACACAAGCAGGGGGAGTGGAAGAGGAAGAAGCAGGCTTCTGGCAGAGGAGCCTGATGCGGGGCTCGATCCCAGAATGCCGGAATCACGCCCTGAGCCGAAGGCAGACGCTTAACGACTAAGCCACCCAGGCTCCCCTTCTATCCTATTTCTAAATTAGTTTCCTTTCTCTGATAAATCCTTAACTACATTTTACAAACCTTTGGAGTGAAAATTTATCTAACTAAGGCTGTCGAAAGTTTAAATAAATTATGACCACTGTTCCTACTTTGGTCAATTTTTTTCTCCCCAAGAGAAGTAAAATAGATCAGATAGTTATGTTTATATCCTATTAACTTCCTTCTCTCTGTATATTATGCTAATTGTTCAGGAACTCATAGCTGACAGTCTTTATAACTTTCTTCATAAAGACTAAGGAAAGGTTTACTTGGCTTATCTATTATTGTCTACTAATAGATGAGCATGTTTTTTGCACTATTACTCTGTGTTCCTCTTAGCTTCTCTGGATTCCTTTATTGGTGTCCAACTTTAATGCAAGTGCAGGATTTAAAACGTTTGCTTGTGGCTGGCATTTTCTCAACTGCCATTTTCCCCTTCTTCCTTCATAATAGAAGCCCATCTTTTTAGCGAGGTGAACAGTCACCCAGAGTAAAGATGGTATGTCCAGACTCCCTTGGATCTGGGTGTGTTTCTGTGACTAAGTTCTGATTACTGAAATGTGAATGGAAATAGGGGCAACTGTTAGGAAGTGTCCTTAAAGAGAGACAGCACACCCCTCTTGCCCATCCTCCCTCCTGCCCGCGGAAATGTGGAGAGCCAGAGTCACCCTTTTGGGCCACGAAATAGAGGTCATGTATTGAACGTGGCAAGAGTATCAGGTAGAAGGAAGCCGGGTCTCTGGTGCTTGTGCAGCCGCTGTAGCAGCCCTGGGCTACTTTCTTCTGGATCTAATTTATACAAGAGAGAAAAAAACCCTTTAAGTTACTTGGGGTTTTCTGTTATTCACAACTGAACCTCTTCTTAACAGATACATTGAATTTAAATGACCATCTATAAGATTCTTTAACTGTTTTTATTTTACCTAATTTTTAGCACCAAGGGATTATCTATGTTTTGTCTTCCTTTTGGGGTGCTTTTAATTATTCTATGTTTTTTGATTGGGCCGTGTTCATTCCTCCTTTCCCTTCACCTCTCTTCCCCTCTGCTCTGCTCTTGCCTCTCCTCCAACCTTCTTTCTCTGTTACTCTCTTCTCCTTCCACTTTAATAAATATGCTCTTTTGTTTTTTAAGATCTTTTTAACTTTTCTCATTGGTCATATTGATTGCTTTTTGCCCTTTGACAATATGTATATTTAGGTGACTCACACATTGTGTCTGTTAAACCCATTGTGAGGGTTTTCAAATAAGTAATTAAAAAATAGGCTCTAGGATTCTAAAGGATATTTACATTTTATTGTGTGTATTTCCAAGTCCTCAATTCTCTAAAATGGAATGAACACTATATAAATAAATAAATAAATAAATAAATAAATCATCTTCCAGTTTCTATTTTCCCAAAATGTCGTTGAAATTAATTGCCATATATTCGTTAATTCACATGGGTTTTTGCACAGGGTCTATTCATGACTGGCAGTGTGATAGCATATTTTACTTTATTCTGGAATTAAAAAACTAGCTGTTCTTAAAATAAGACCCCCAATCAGCTGCTTATCCATCTCAGAAACCTTATCTTTATGGATCTCTACCAATGGGTATGGTTCGAGGTTCCCTGCAGTCCCCATGATTGAAGCTGGCAGACCTCATCAGCCATCTTTGCTCAATGTACTCATTATTAAAGATAAAGTAGAATACAAACCCAGGTTTACTGTATTGATCATAGAAAATTTCCATTAGCAGGTTCCAGGTAATGCCTCCGTTGACAGAATATTCCAGGAGAACACCTTGGTTACGGTTGTTTGGTGTAATCAGGCATCCGTACATGAAGTAAAATTGGATAAATTCGGCATTGGTGAGGTTCAGATCCACGGTGACTAGCAGTCGACTGCAACCCTAAGGGAGAAAAGCAGAATCCAACAAAACAGTGATAAAGAATCATATTGCAGGTTAGAGGTTTTCTCTGGCTTCCATCCTCTTTATATTTCTTTTGTAACACAAGTTCCATGGTATTGTAATTCTGGTGTTTGGATCATCTCTCGCATTAGCCTAGCTCCCAGCATGGCCTCTAGCACAAAGCAGGTACTCAGCAAATATTTGCTAAACTGTGAGATTTCATTATTAGAAATTACTTACAAAGGACGATGTATTCTAAGGAGATTTTCTTTTGTTTTCTTATAAGCAATAGGAGAGCTGAAATTAAAGTAACTGTTCTGTTTTATTAAACTGTTTCCGGTTATTCATAGGCATTTTTAGATTTTTTAAAAGGTAATAGCTATTAATAAAAGAACATGTTGAGATAACTATTTTAATATGAAATTTAAAAATGACTACATCTAAGAATTTCATACAATTTAATTATTAATTAGAGATAATAGTAATGATTTTTATTTAAATGTTTATAGCTGATTTTAGTGTCATCTATACTAATTTATTAGTGTAGATAGACAGATAGACAGAACATATCCGGAAAACTAGGCCTTTTCAGTTCTATCTACACTAGGAAGAGTATTGTAAACACTGCATTCTTAGCATTGAGGATTATAGAAATCCTGTATTACTGTTGGCTAAAACACTGAATAGAAATAATACACTTTATTGGCACAAATGCAAATTCTAAGATAGGGAATGGTAGGGAAATAAAGACCTGACAATGAAGTTGTAATTTTTTAAAAATTAAATTGCTTAAGAAGGGTATTTAGTTATGGTATTGAAAAAATTCTATTTCTAAACATGTCGTCTTTGGCAGTAATCAGAATGACCATAAAATTTCTCAAAGAAATTTTTTGTAAAGATTTTATATATTTATGAGAGAGAGAGAGAGAGAGAGAGAAAGAGAGAGCACAGAGAGAGAGGGAGAAGCAGACTCCCCACTGAGCAGAGAGCCTGATGCAGGGCTGGATCTCAGGACCCTGAGATCATGACCTAAGCTGAAGGCAGACGCTTATCCTACTGAGCCGCCCAGGTGCCCCATCAAAAAAATTTTCTAACATTGCTGCTGTCATTCACAAAATAATTTGCTATAAATAAAAATATCTAGTCATTACTGACAATTATTCTTTCTTTGATAATTTGGAGAGAGAATTAAGTGTTGTTAATAAATTCAGGAAACACTGAAGCTCATTTTCCTGATTTTTGGCTCCTTAAATCCCAAATTTGTTGCAAGCTCAAGAGTTTTCAATTAGAGCATCATCCAGATGCAAGACGCTAGCACATTGGGCAAGCACTCTCCTGGATGAAAATTCATTTAAGTCCTTTTTAAATGTGTACTTACATATGCCTTGTGCTGATACTACCTTGCATAATTAAGTGGTCTCAACTGATTTGTGATGGGAAAATGATGGAAATAATTAGTATTTTCTGATTTGTATGAAGTTGCAAGTTTCACATCAGGGTTGTGCATTTAGAGTGTCTAATTCTGTATCTTGATTTGTCAATTAAACTTTAAAAGAGACTCAACTCTTTTGGGGGAAACTCAGAGGATGCAGAAATGAATAACCAGTAGCCAAATACTCACCCCGCTGAAATGGAGAGCCATTCCCGAAGCCACAGCACCACACACAGTACTTAGTTTCCCTCCGTTCACAGTCAACCAGTTCTGGCTGGATGGAGCTCTATTGAAGTTGTCTTTGAGTTGGGTTGGAAGGGAGATCTCGGGCTCATCACAGTATAGGCCACCCCACTGCTCGTCACAGCTGGGTATGGAGAAAAGAAAGGAAAAAGTCAACATTAAACAAAACCTCCACAATCGTGTTCTCAAATTAGTGAAGACAGCTGCTATTCCTAGTCCAGGATGATGAAAGCTTACTTATCTTCACAGAGCTTTCCAGAATTCATCTGCTTTTCTTAACAGTGCTTTAGGTTAGAAATAATCTGTGAATTAAGTGCCCCTAGGCATTCCTAAGGTAGTGACTTGGGCTTACAGGGAAAGAAGCAACTTCAAAGAATTTACTAGAGCCCTGTCTCTACATGACACAGCTCTAGAAAGCTGATAAGAAATTGTGGCTACCAAACTGAATTGGTAGGTCCTAATAACTTAGGAAATTGGTCTTTTCAAAGAGGTTTTGGGTCAATTAGGAATCCAAGATGCCATGTTCCAAAGGGCAGTGGGTACTTCGGGTAGCATCTGCCATCTCTGACTGAAGGACGGACCTCCCTGTTCGATGTGGGAGGAAATGTGAATGTAGGACTGGCGGCTCTGGGGTTTCAGAGGTCATTCTGGATATGGGCTAGAATCACTAACCAAAGAAAAGACCTCCCAGGTGTTCGGAGATTAGCAGAGAAGGGGGTATGAATTCCCTATCAACATCTTCATTCATACTATCCTATCAAACTGCAAAATCTTTGAAAATAAAGTACAAAGGCCTGTAGAACACAAGACACACACACACACACACACACGCACATGCACACGCACATGCACACACACGGACACTTTATTTAGATCCTTCCAAAGATGCTAAGGCTCTCTAAGTAAAATACTAGGCCTTTCTGTTGATGGTAAGTTGAATAGGCATTTAAAAACTTTCTTATGCAAACCACACGGGAATACCAATTCAACCACAAGTAACACATTATCTATTACATATATTCAGGCCTAAGTGAGAAAAATACTTATGACATATTACTTTTGGTCAGAATATACTAAATTCCTGAACCTCTTCTAATGTCCTTTTCTGGGCTCAGGTGTATCTCATGAGCACAGAAGGAAATAAAATACAGTTGATGATAATTCACCTTTCTCTTGACAAGATGGCTATTGTTCAGTTTCTAACTTCTAAGCAAGAAGGAAGATACAATATCCATAAACTCCTCAGTTAGCTCAATATCAGATTCCAAGAGAAATGTACAACCGATGGCAGCTTTGGAGTGATTACAAATCCAGTTTTGGAAAAATCTCCTGGCTAGAATGTGAGTCAGGATCTTCCTATGGAAGGAAGAAGAAACAATGTACTTACATACAGCTTCCCTGGATGCACCTTCCGTGGCCACCACACATATCTATACAGCCGTCCCCGATGTAGACATTATCTATGGCCCATGTCTGCTGCTTGTCGAAAGGAGCTGGTTGATGCCAACGGAAACGAGTGGCTTGGGACCTTTGAAGAACAAGAGAATTATAATGAAGGATGCAGTGGAAAAGAAAATGTGTTCTGGTATATGTGAACAAGCGCGTGGAAGGCTGTAACAAAAATGCGGGTACAATTGAGGAAGACACAAAAAGATGGAAAAACATTTCATGCTCATGGATTGGAAGAATTAACATAGTTAAAATGTCCATGCTACCCAGAGCAATCTACACTTTCAATGCTATCCCGATCAAAATACCGAGGACATTTTTCAAATAGCTGGAACAAATAGTCCTTAAATTTGTATGGAACCAGAAAAGGCCCCAAATCGCCAAGGAACTGTTGAAAAGGAAAAACAAAGCTGGGGGCATCACAATGCCAGATTTCGAGCTGTACTACAAAGCTGTGATCACAAAGACAGCATGGTACTGGCACAAAAACAGACACATAGACCAATGGAACAGAATAGAGAACCCAGAAATGGACCCTCGGCTCTTTGGGCAACTAATCTTTGATAAAGCAGGAAAAAACATCCGGTGGGAAAAAGACAGTCTCTTCAATAAATGGTGCTGGGAAAATTGGACAGCTACATGCAAAAGAATGAAACTTGACCACTCTCTCACACCATACACAAAGATAAACTCCAAATGGATGAAAGACCTCGATGTGAGACAGGAATCCATCAAAATCCTAGAGGAGAACATAGGCAGCAACCTCTACGACATCGGCCAAAGCAACCTTTTTCATGACACATCCCCAAAGGCAAGAGAAACAAAAGATAAAATGAATTTATGGGACTTCATCAAGATTAAAAGTTTCTGCACATCCAAGGAAACAGTCAGAAAAACTAAGAGGCAGCCCACGGAATGGGAGAAGATATTTGCAAATGACACTACAGATAAAGGACTGGTATCCAAGATCTACAAAGAACTTCTCAAACTCAATACACGAGAAACAAATAAACAAATCAAAAAATGGGCAGAAGATATGAACAGACACTTTTCCAATGAAGACATACAAATGGCTAACAGACACATGAAAAAATGTTCAAAATCATTAGCCATCAAGGAAATTCAAATCAAAACCACACTGAGATACCACCTTACGCCAGTTAGAATGGCAAAAATAGACAAGGCAAGAAACAACAATTGTTGGAGAGGATGTGGAGAAAGGGGATCCCTCCTACATTGTTGGTGGGAATGAAAGTTGGTACAGCCATTCTGGAAAACAGTGTGGAGGTCCCTTAAAAAGTTAAAAATTGAGCTACCCTATGATCCAGCCATTGCACTACTGGGTATTTACCCCAAAGATACAGACGTAGTGAAGAGAAGGGCCATATGCACCCCAATGTTCATAGCAGCAATGTCCACAATAGCTAAATCGTGGAAGGAGCCGAGATGCCCTTCAACAGATGACTGGATTAAGAAGTTGTGGTCCATATATACAATGGAATATTACTCAGCTATCAGAAAGAACGAGTTCTCAACATTTGCTACAACATGGACAGCACTGGAGGAGATAATGCTAAGTGAAATAAGTCAAGCAGAGAAAGACAACTATCATATGATTTCTCTCATCTATGGAACATAAGAACTAGAATGATCAGTAGGGGAAGAAAGGGATAAAGAAAGGGGGGTAATCAGAAGGGGGAATGAAACATGAGAGACTATGGACTATGAGAAACAAACTGAGGACTTCAGAGGGGAGGAGGGTGG
This sequence comes from Ursus maritimus, assembly GCF_017311325.1. NCBI lineage: Eukaryota > Metazoa > Chordata > Mammalia > Carnivora > Ursidae > Ursus > Ursus maritimus. The sequence goes on from NW_024425563.1 coordinate 83,802,463, forward strand.
GGGAATGGGATAAGCTGGGGATGGGTAGTAAGGAGGGCACGTATTGCATGGTGCACTGGGTGTTATACACAACTAATGAATCATCGAGCCTTACATCGGAAACTGGTGATGGGTAGTAAGGAGGGCACATACTGCATGGTGCACTGGGTGTTATACGCAACTAATGAATCATCGAACTTTACATCAGAAACCAGGGATGTACTGTATGGTGACTAACATAATATAATAAAAAAAACATTAAAATAAAAAAATAAAAAAATGCGGGTACATCCCTAACTCATGTTCTGAGAAAAGCATTCACTATTGCAATTGGCTATGCAAAACTTTGACTAACAAACACCAGATCAAACTGAACTGCAACAGCTTGAGAATATATTTGGGATGATCTTTCTGAGCCTTGTAAAAACAGACCAGAACAGAAACTCAAACTATCCTGACCAGTAGCCTAGTGAACATCGAGCCCTCAATTTTGTGGGGGCACCATTCTGGAGTGACACCAGGGCTGCTGCTAAGTTATATTTGTAAATTAGGGAAAGATGCCTGTGTGGGAGCTGCCCCAACCCCTCTGCATTTGACTCAGAAAGTATGAATAAAAGGTGATAAAGGCTTTGATGGAGCATGATAAAACATTAGGGGAACAAAGATATGGGCTCATTTTCAACTCCTATGTGCTCCTGAAGATGAGACACTTTTGCACAGTGGGCATACTGGTCTACCTCACATAGCATTCGTGAGGAATTCTCACAATGAAAGTCTGAAGAAGAGAGTAAGAGTGTAACTGAGAGGGATCAATAAAACCCTAGGTAATTGGATGGAGAAAAGAGAGAGGGTAATAAGTCTAGGCTTATTTTATATTAATTCGAATGCAATATAAATAAAATCAAAACAGAGATTCTCCCATTTCAGGAGCAGAAATTTATTTGCTCATTTGCACAGTTTTAGGAAGTGTCTTGTTCAGAAACACAAATAAACTTATGTTTTCAGAGACACTAGATGGCAGTAAATCCAAGCAGTGCCCAAGGCTCAAGTGATCATGAACATTCAGAAACCCGTAGATGAAATAATTAGCCAAAGCAAGTTTTGTTTTACGGTTTCATTTTTTAAAAGATTTTATTTTTTAAAGTCATCTCCACACCCAGCCTGAGGCTCAAACTCACGGCCCTGAGATCAAGAGTCTCACACTCCATCAACTGAGCCAGCCTGGCACCCCTGTTTTATGGGTTCACATACTTATGTCATGACATGTCACAACNNNCTTTCCCATCTTCTGCCTGTGTTTTCTTCCTCTCTCTGCCTGGTTACCCCTTATGTGTGCCTCAGGTCTCGGAGGCAGTCTTAGGTCCTCAGAGAAATTTTCTTTTGGGTCCCTTTAAAAAAATCATGTTTATTCCAGAGCAAACTCTTCTTTTCCTTTTATAGTATGTATCACAACTGTAGTTATATATTTATTTGCATATGTAATTCTTTAATGTCTGACTGCTCCTCAGAAGAATAAGTTACAAGAGAACAGCGTTAATTCCCTTTTTTTTTTCAACATTAGACCCTCACTGCACAGTGCCTAGCACTTAGTAGGTGCTTATATAGGTACAGGCAGTTAAGGGACACCTGGGTGGCTCAGTCAGTTGGGCGTCTGACTCCTGATTGCCTGCAATCTCTCTTTCAAAAAAATTAAAATCTTAAAAAAAAAAAAGGTGCAGGGAGTTGGTATCCAGGGGCCACCATTCTCACAGTAAGCAGGGAGAAGATGCTCCCCTGGGTTTGTGCAAGTCAGTGGTTGTGCTGTTCAGTTAATTCTTTTTTTTTTTTTTTTAAGATTTATTTATTTATTTGAGAGAGAGAGCACTCAGGCCTGAGCAGGATGGAAGGTAGGAGGAAGAGAAGGACAGAGGGGGAGGGAGAGGGACAAGCAGACTTTGCTCACTGAGCATGTAGACGACCCAGGGCTCAATCTCATGACCCTGAGATCATGACCTGAGTCAAAATCAAGAGTCGGACGCTTAACCAACTGAGCCACCAAAGCACCCCTGCTCAGTTACTTCTTAAGGATGAAACCTATTAGCAGTTATGCCTGTTTACATGCAGCAACATTTTATAAATAACATAGTGGAATATCATATCTCCATAGCACATGGTTACTTGGATTCTAATAACAAGTCAACACTTATGTTCTTATTTTTTCTGACTATAAACTTCTGAAGGGCATTCCTTCAGGGAATACTGCTTCGTATCTCCAGTGCTTATAAAGGATAGGCAAGTAATCTTTGTTCCCCTAATGTTTTATCATGCTCCATCAAAGCCTTTATCACCTTTTATTCAGAGGGCTTATTTATGTATAGTTTCCTCTGTTGGATTATTCTCCTTCTTTATCATTTTATTGTTGGTGACACCTACATATAGGACTTTGTAAACATTTACTGAAAGAACAGTAAGTTGACAGCAATAAAGATGGCCAGTTAGAATCAAATAAGAGATGACTTTAGGGTGGGTGGGCAGGGACCGGGGGTCAGCGCTGGAGGGCGCAATGATTTGATGGCTGTCAAAGGGGGAGTAGAACTCCCAGCAGTTGAGAGGTGGCATGAGCTGCCTAGCAGGGGGTGGCTTTCTGAACGTTGGTTGTGTTGAATCACAGTCTGGGCAGCCATTTAACAGAGAGACTGTAGAGAAGATTTAAGAGCCAGACGCATTGTTGGGGTTGATAGCTTTTATGGGGACTTCCAACCATGACATGTTCAGTTTGTACAACTCTGTGGCATTCCACAGAAAAGGAAACAGTGGGAGACCATGTGCAGAATGTACTAAAACCAGAGTTGGCCACTAAGAGTACAGATATTTAAGGACGCTAATCTGTACTCTGGCACTAGTCAGTCCTATGTCCGTGGTGCATAATTTAACATAAATAATGAGGGGATTAACTTAGAGGATTTCTAGGGCCCTGTCTCAAATGCGATGATTTTATATTCTTGGGAATAACTGCACTTACTAATTATGTACCCCCAAAACAGGGGTAAATACACTATCCAATATTATCTAATAAGAAAAGGAAACACTTTCACTAAGGGGATGAATTGAAATATAAGTTGCAAAATGAAGGTCTGGAAGTTGAATTTCTAGGACTTTTTATACCTAGCCCTGTCACAACTTTTCTGTATAAAGGGGCCAAATCATTTATGTTTACGTGCTGACACTTCCCCATCTGTAAAACTACGAAAATGCTACTTCCCACCTCACAAGGGTGTTGTGAAAATTAATTAGCTTGTGTTTACCAAGACCAGAGAGTGTCTTGGTGAAGTCCCTTGGCAGGTGTCATCATTTATCCTGAAGCTTCCTTATAATGACAGCCACCACCAGCTGCTGCTTCTTGGAGTTGGGGGGAAAATGGCCCCAGAGCATATTTCTCCTTTTCCATATCCTTGAAATGTCTCCCTTTGCTTCTTTTCTGAATTTATATCATTTCCTCTCCATCAAGTGCACATAGTAAGTGCTCCATAAGTGTTGTTTAATAATTGAATGTCCATTGCTATGAAGTTAAAAAATGTTACCCTCAATAGTGTTCCTTCCATCTCTGCTCTCCCAGGGAACCTTTCCCCACACTGCCTCCACACCTTTTAATAGGTTTCTATACACATTTCTGAGTCTTTGTAGCTACTCTTTTTTCCAGGACTGCTCTGTCTACCTATGAAGTCCTTATTGTCATCGTCATCACCAGGAGAAAAAGCCCTTTGATAGGAACCATACAGAACTTTAAAAAAACATTTTCGTTCTTCCTTGATGCTTCCTTTACTCTCAGAAATACATAAAATATTTAGGACTAGTAAATATAGCCAACTCTCTTACTCCCAATGAAGAAGTTGAAGCTAGGTGCCCTAAGTCACAGTGATTCACTCATGAAACTGAGAGAAGGCAAGAATCTCTTGGTTCATTACTATAATGTACTCTCAATGAGTAAACCCTTCAAAACTACCTCAGCCTGCACAAAATCATCCTATCCCTACCATGACCCCTAAATATGAGCAGTTGTTTAGCTATGGATTGTATGTGTTGTTGCTGTGTGTACACCCAAATCTATTTATCCTGACTTGGCAAGTTAACGTCATAGCTGAAGCCCTTGGCCCTCTGTGTCTAGTTAGAGGCTCTGCAATGCCCCATTTCAAAATGTGTCCTATATTTCCCTTGGCAGCCAAGGTTCTGCCTTTCTACTGGAAAAAAATTTCCTCTATGAGCCTATTTTTCTGCGTCAGACAAAAGTAGAGAATATCTCCAGGGGAGATAACGGCTGATAAGTGCGTGTTCAACATCATTAGTCATTAGAGAAATGCGAATCAAAACCAAAATGAGATACAACTTCCTACCCACTAGTGGTTGTAATAAAAAAAAGACAGCAAGGGGCGCCTGGGTGGCACAGCGGTTAAGCGTCTGCCTTCAGCTCAGGGCGTGATCCCGGCGTTATGGGATCGAGCCCCACATCAGGCTCTTCTGCTATGAGCTTGCTTCTTCCTCTCCCACTCCCCCTGCTTGTGTTCCCTCTCTCGCTGGCTGTCTCTATCTCTGTCAAATAAATAAATAAAATCTTTAAAAAAAAAAAAAAAAAGACAGCAATAACAAGTGTTGACCAGGACGCGGAGCAATCTGAACCTTCATACACTGCCGGTGGGTATGCAAACTAGTGTGGCTGCTGGGCAGAACAGGTTGCTTGTTTCTCAAAATGTTTAACAAAGAGTCACCCTATGACCCAGCAATCCCACTGGTAGGTGTATACCTGGGAGGAAGCATAGATGAGCACAGCTGAACAGAGTGGACTCATGGGTCACAGCCCATGACCTACAGAGAAGAGCTAGAGGAAAAAGTGGGCACTAGAGAGGAGGCCTGAACTTTGGTACCAGGAGTGTGAATGAATTACTTATGGCTAGGGGCTCTACAGGGACGGGCCATCGGCCAGGGGATCCCTCCTCCGGGGGAGATCCTCATGAAGAAGACACTGAAGTATGAACAAAAGAAGGAAGTTGAGTTTTGAGGTGGAAATGAGAAGATGACTCTTAGAAACTTCTCTGTACAACTGACTCATTTCATAGGTCTAAGGACTGCCAGTCAAGGAGGGTGCCTCCATGGCTTCTTAGTGTAGAACTGGCTCCAGAACTATTATCTCCTGCTGGAGCTGATGTGTTACTGAGAAACCTGGTTGTCTTGAATGGCAGGTAAAGCCTCGAAAACCACGGATTTCACAGCTAGCTGGGGGTACTTAATTTAGGCATCCCAGACCTTTTGGTAGAAAATTCCCTCAATGATTATAATTAACACTAGGGATTTGTAGGACACTGAACGACTGTAACATTTTGGGATTTTTTAGGTAACATTAACCTGCCCATGAAAGAATATATACTGTCATTTAATTTTCCTTTCTTTTAAATTTCTTACAAAACACTGGGGTCTGAGAGGAGAAAGTGTTTGGACAACAGGTTATGACCCCAAACAAATGTGATAAAGGTAAGGTATCTTTATAAAGTGACCTAGATCCTTCACGATACCTCTCTGGATCTAGGGTGGAAAGCACGTTACAGAGTTAGCAATAGAAGAATTTAAACAAGCCACCCCACATGGCCTTTCTTCCTTCTTTGATAGAGAACAAATGGAGAGCTTTGGTACAATCCTGCTTCAGCCACTGACTGTGTGTCTACGGGGAAAATCATATAACTTCTCTGTGTCTTAGTCTTCATCTGAAAAGGATAACAGGGAGACCTCAAGGTTAAAGAAAACTTAAGAGAGATGTCAACCAGTTATATTGATTTGTATCCTAATTTGAAAAAAAGAATAAAATGTTTTATGAGACAAACAGGGACATTTGAATACTGAATACTAAGTAAATATTGAATAAGAATATACTGAATAAGAAATTGTTAATTTTTAGGTGGGATAATGGTATCATAGTTATGTTTTTTAAAGTCCTCTTTTAGAGATACATACTAAAATATTTACACTTGAAATGACGTGTCTGGGAATTGCTTCAAAATAGGGGGTCCAGAGTGAGTGGTGCTATTGAAGATACAAGGCTGGTCATAAATCAATAATAGTTGAAGCTGCATGATGATTATATTGAAATATCATTTGCTATTTTCTTAAATTTTGTATGTTTAGATTTTAAATAAATAAATGTGAGCCAAAAATAATCTGTGGTCCCTTCAAACTCAGAGTAAAATTTTGATTCGAGGATTACAAAGAAAAGAAAATGGTTATCCTTGTTTTGGTAAATAAGGGTTTATTATTTTTGCTGATAATTATAATTAGTAATGATAATAAAAAACTACAGTGTCCTGAGTAGACCTACCAAGAACATCAAATACATTGGACCATCCTTCAAATAAAAGGAATTTCCTATAATTTATAAAATGCCTTCTCAATGGAGAATGACTTATATTTGTTAAAGCAATCTTAAGCATCCATACATAGCAATATGTACAAAGCACCCCCAAATCTCAAATTCTCTAATAAAACTTGGGCAACAAGGTTGACAACTGAGAACGCTTAGCTGGAATGCAGAATTTCTGTAAGTAGTTTTATTCTTCATTGTAGTGGAAATGGAACTATGTTTTGTCTTAACGTAATGTGAAAATATTGATATATTCAGTATGTGAAAATCCATAATACCATGGTCTATACCAGACAAAACTGTTTTATGTTCTGTTGTCCTGAAAGACCAACATGAATTTGGTAAAGTAATAGCAATGATGTTCAAAGTATCAAAATGATGCATGAGAAAATGGATATGGAAGAGAAGTCTAAGGCTTCCTTGACCTGATTGAAAATGTTTAACAAGATGTTCAGTAATATGAATGCTTGCAAAAAGTCTTTTAAAAGATACTGGAAAATTGGAAGTAACAATGGAGATAAATAGTACCAAGGCAAGTTTGAAGAATCTCTTCTTTAAAAAATGAACTTGTAATTCCTGTGAATATTTCTCCACGACAAACCCAATAAATACTATACATAGTTATTTGGTTTTCTTAGCATAAGATCTTCTCTTTGGTGTTATAGTTGGGATTATCACAGAAGAATATCCTCCCTCCCTAAGTCTGTTTACCTGAAAAACGGTAAACCCAACCCCATCCCGTTCTTTCAATCCTTCCACAATCTTTTTGCCCTTTCTTGTGCGTATCACTTGTCCTGTAAACTTCCTGCAAACGTGAAGTAGTGTCCATGCTGTGGCTGAAACCACCTGGCTTCCAAAGCGTTGTAGTTAATCTTTAAAGACAGTGGTATCAGCCAGGTCATTAGGGCTGGTAGGAGGGAATGGATCATCTTCAAACTGTGACTTAAAATAGCCAAGTCACACCTGAGCCTTCCAGTGGCAGCACCCCCTTCATTCCCCCTTTCTCAGTGGATTTGAGTTACCTGCCCTTCTGTTGACTCACCCTGGTTCTCAGGTGACATTTCAAGAACTGATGCTACTTGAGCCACATGTTATTTTTAGATCTGGGGTTAGCGAACAGGAGGAGGCAGATTCAGATGAGGGGCTATGAAATGGATTTTGGCATCTTTGTATTTTTTTTTTCAGCCTCTTTCAAGATCTCCTGCTTTCTCCCTTCCTAGTTCTTCTAGGACCATATCTCTTAGGCAAGCAATAAAAATGTAGGACTAATGTAGCGGTTAAGCCCATGGGCTCGGGGGCCAGACAAGCTGTATTTATTTCCAGTATCTTACTGAAACTGTTCTTTTGAAGGTCACTGACTATCTCCTTATTGAAAAATCTAGCAAATTTATTGTGAAACTTCTTTCTTCATTAGTCTCAGCAGCGTATGTCACTGATGGTGACTTCTTCCTGCTTGACACTGTATTCTCACTTGCTTATGGATACCGTGCTTTTCTGATTCTTCCCCTACCTCCCCAATTGGATCTTCACGGTTTCTTTAATAACCATTTCCATTCATTCTGCTATTAAATGTAAGGATCCTTTCTTTTCTCTTTAAATACTCTCCCGTGGAGAGCTGACAGTTTTATGGCACTGCCTATCACCTCTACGCTCTTGCCTCCAAGGTTGATCATCTTTCCCTGGGCTCTGACCTTCACAACTCTGTCAAGTGGATGTCTTCATTTGTATTTCCAGTCATCACATTGAATTCGGCGTCATTTGGTTAAGGTTGTCACACTGTCCCTCCTGGAGTCAACTGTAGCTTTCTAACTACTCTCTCGGGCTTCAAACTTTAGAGTCATTTCTTGATGTGTGCAGTGGAGAAGAAGCCAGTGAGTTTTATCAATTCTTTCCTTGAAATGTCCTGTAATATCCGTCTCATCCCCTCCTTGTTAGCTGTAGCCTAACTTGTTACTTCATGTAAGTCATTATCACAACACCTTTGCCACTTTCTCTTACTTGAGCCTCCCTGTTTCCCGGTTGTTTTTCTTGGAAGAATATTCTCAGTTTCAAAACCCACCACAGTTCATTTTTCCAACAAGTCTAAACTCCTCTGCCTTGCTTCAGTGCTTATGATAAATTAAGCCAACTCCATGAACGAACAACTTTCCATAGCTTCCAGATATGAGCTCTCTGCCTTCATCAGCAACTCCTGGGCTCTTGCCAGGCCCATGTGTCCTGTTCACATTGTTTCCCTAATTTAGAAGGTTCTTCTTTTTACCCACCTAATTCCTAGCCATCCTTTGAGGCCAGGGCCCATCTTTTCCACGAAACCCTCTCTAACTCTGGCATTTAACACTGTCTCCCAGTACCTAAGGCATTTCTAGCCCTTTCCTCATTAAAGTGCTCACTTACACATGGCACATTTTATTTTTAAGTTGGTAACCTCCTCCAGGGCAGGAACTTGAGACAGTGTCTGACCATTACTGTGGGCTTGCTCTTGTTAAGTAAGCTTAGTAAGACTTCTTAGTCTGACTGAAGATGAAGTCTGATAATCACAAGTGTGATTATGTTGTTAACTCATAACTGTAAAGATGATTTACATTTTATAAATGTTCACAATGTTCCAAGCTCTTCCATGCACATTTATTCAATTTTTAACATGGGAAAAAATCTCTTCATTTTTCACATGAGGACCCTGCAGCTTTGGGACATGGAATGACTTGCTTAAAAGCTCACGGGGCTGAAAAGCTGGAATTCTCCACTAAACCACAATGCTTTCCATTCGTTTTTTAATTTCCAGTAAGATCTAACTGAAGCAGTAAATATGGGAGTAATAGAGACTATGATCCTATCTACCTCAGTTTCTTTAGGTTCCAACACAGAAATGTCTGGAGCAGAGTGTGATTCTCTTGTGTTCAGTCTCAGTGCTCCCTGCCCGTGAAATGCATGGGCATCCATTCAGTTCTTCAACTCAGAAACCAGAGTCATCTTCACCATTGCCCCTACCCTCACCTTCCCGTGTCCGTTTCACCATCAAACTCTTGAATTGTTTCCATTTCTCTTGAATTTCTCTACTTCCCTTCATGTCTCCAGCACCTTAGTCTAAGCTACCAGTACTCACTGCCTCTTCAAGAGTCTCCTTCCAGCTACTGTTATCCTCCCCAATTTGTTTTCCAATTAGAATAAGCTTTTCTGATGCAAATCTGACTGTGTCCCCCTATTCCCAAGCACTTTAGCAGATTTTTAAGCACTTATATGACATATCCCCAAATATTATTTTAAACATTTTTTTTTAAGATTTTATTTATTTGAGAGAGAGAGCACAGAGGGAGAGGAAGAGAGCACAGAGGGATAGGGAGAAGCAGACTCCCGCTGAACAGAGAATGCAGAGAGAGCAGATAGCAGAGAGCATGACGATGTGGGGCTCGATCCCAGCACCCTGAGATCATGACCTGAGCCGAAGTCAGACACTTAACTGACTAAGCCACCCAGGCGTCCCGACATATCCCCAAATCTTCAGTACGACCTACAATACTCTTCACGGTCTGACTCCATCTCACTCCACTTTCTCTATAGGTCGGATCCATTCTTTCAGTATCTCAGATATGCCTGCTACCTCCTACCATAGGTTGTTTTCCTTGCCTGGAACACTACTCCCCCTCCTACGCCCCCTTAACTCCTACCCATCCTTTATCTCATACACATTGTCACAGTCACTCCTCACCCCTAGTTAGCACATGGCTTTAAGCCCTCAGCATCATGTCTGTTTATAGTGAAGAGCTTCAAACTGAAATTCTCAATTCTGTCCTAGTGGACAACGTACACAAAGATGTCTCAATACTTTGCAGATGTTGAGGCTATAAGTTCAACTCAAAACAAAGAAGTGCCATATTGAAAAAGTAACTGGCGGGGGCGCCTGGGTGGCACAGCGGTTAAGCGTCTGCCTTCGGTTCAGGGCGTGATCCCGGTGTTATGGGATCGAGCCCCACATCAGGCTCCTCCTCCATGAGCCTGCTTCTTCCTTTCCCACTCCCCCTGCTTGTGTTCCCTCTCTCGCTGGCTGTCTCTATCCTGTTGAATAAATAAATAAAATCTTAAAAAAAAAAAAAAGAAAAAGTAACTGGCTATTAAGGGCAGATATAGTATCGATATGCTAACTTGTGTTTGAGACAAAGTGCTCTGAGCCTGGCACATTGTTCTAATGATCTCTGGCATATGGCAGGGCACAGTAAAAGGTGGGTCTGGCTTGGCCTCCATCCACATGCATCTCTTTCTGAATTATCCAGAGGGCCTACTATAAGGCAGGATCACCTTTAAGACCACTGCATAACATGGCCTTTGAGGGTAGTACAATAAACAAACTGCAGATTTTCAATATGATAACAAGAAGAAATGGATGCTCATCAGGTTTTTCAAATGTCATTCGAAAGGGTCAAAATTCTTATGGGTATGTGCAAAAGACAATTAAAAGATAGATTAAAAGATGAAGAATAATTACCTTTCTTGAGTAGAAGACTCACGGGTATAATGACTAGCTGGAATAAATCTTAGAATGTCGTTTATTTGCAAAATGCTACCAAGTAGCTGGGTAATAATTCACAGACTTCATAAAGCCTTAGAAGACTACCGCCTTAATGGAGTGTTTTTTCTATTTTACTTATTAAGATCGCCTTAATAATTCATGCATGGCAATACCTTTAACGAGCAACAAAATCTCACGTATCTCATTTAAACTTGGCAACTCTGCTGACAGTTAATATAGTCCTGTACCTCTGAGCCAGCAATTGCAGAGGGGCCCCAGGCTGTTAGTAACTGAAACCAGCCCATTTATGATAATCTGAAGACAAGTTATGTCCTAGATGAATAGTTGAATTTTATGATCATTTGCTAGGAAGATTTATTCATTCTTCATTTGTGGGGAGGCAAGAGAACAATAAAGAGCCCAAACTATAACTCCTGTTCCACATGGTAGCACTGGTCACTTTGCTTCTCTCTTAATGGCAACAACTGATTACCATTTTGTTTTTTGGAGGGGAACGGGAACTCCAATCAAGATTTTAAAGCTTCCCTATGATTAGCACCTATGTAGATAGTGAAAAGAGAGGGTTGTTAACACTATCCATTAGGCAAAGTGAATTATTCTCTGTTTTACTCAAATAAAGCATTTACCAGGCAATTTTATGAAGCCATCATCATTTCTTATAGGCACAATGCATGATGCATTCATCACTGTTTTTCATATAAAAAGAATGCTCCAGGTGATAATTCTCAAGATACTGTTGAAAATAAAATTTCAAAAGCAGACAATAATTTTAATACGTACTTACCTGTTATATTTATTTGATATGACACCACTCACTGCTATATCTACAGTAGTCTGACTGAACAGAAAGTAGACTCCATTTAAATCTATTCTGTATCCAACGTGCCTGTTTTATTTTTTTTTTATTTTTTATTTTTTTTAAAGATTTTATTTATTCGACAGAGATAGAGACAGCCAGCGAGAGAGGGAACACAAGCAGGGGGAGTGGGAGAGGAAGAAGCAGGCTCATAGCAGAGGAGCCTGATGTGGGGCTCGATCCCATAATGCCGGGATCACGCCCTGAGCCGAAGGCAGACGCTTAACCGCTGTGCCACCCAGGCGCCCCCCAACGTGCCTGTTTTAAATTTAAGTGAATCAAGTCGGAGATTCTCACTGATTCAGCTACTGTTTTCTTGCGTATGCCATTTCTTCAAAATATTAGTTAAATGAAAGTCAGTATAGGCCTGGCTTTTGGGAAAACACAGAACAACGTCACCATAAAAATTGGTTTCTACCCCCCCCCTTTTTTTAAGAAAATAAAGTTTTAAATTATTTATTTATTTATTTATTTAAGTTATCTCTACACCTAACCTGGGGCTCAAACTCATGACCCTGAGATCAAGAGTTGCTTGTTCTTCCAACCAAGCCAGCTGGGTGCCCTGATTTTTTTTTTTTTAAAGTAAGCTCTATGCTCAATGTGGGGCTTGACCTCATGATGTTAAGATCCAGAGTCTCATGCTTCACTGATTGAGCCAGGGAGGCACCCCCTATTTTGTTTATTTTTTAAAGTAAACTCTATGCCTAATGTGGGGCTCAAACTCACAGCCCTGAGATCAAAAGTCACATGCTCTACCAACTGAGCCAGCCAGGTGCCTTTGTTTTGCTTACTAATTCATGCCTGGCGATACCATCAACAAGTAACACAATCGCATGTATCTCATTTAAACTTGTCCTAAAATCCGACATGCCAAATAATATCAAATTGGGGTTCGCTACATGCAGAAGCATCCATACCTGGTATAAGGAGGGAGAGGCAGAGTGATTCTGGTCCATTTGTTGAAAGTGTCGGACACCAGGATCCGCTGCAGGTGGTAACGACTGCATTCAACATTGGTAGGTAGACAGTCCCTTACCAATGGATGCCACGATAATCCAAGATCTACCGAGTATTCCAATTCAATAGCTGGAACAGGAAACATTATTCTGAATAGAAATACATGTATGTAGACCCAGGAACCATAATTACTTATGTTTTCTTATGTTTTAATTCAAATGTCAATTTGATTGTTCCTCCGTATTTATGTTTCCTATTTCGAAATGTGTCTTGATTTTTCCGTCTGCACAATACCGGTTATTATTTTTCACTTTCCAGATTAAAATAGTTTTTCTTTTAAGAGGCTAGGATCAAGTGAAACATAAAGTAAATTTTCCTGAGCCACTCTGTATACTGAGAAACTCTCAGAACAATCATAACAAAACCATTGTTCAGGTGCAGTTAAAGCAATAGTAATGATAGATATATATTTATTGTTTAATCTAATAGTTACAGTATATTAGGAAATTACACAAACTACATATGTATATACTATAATAACCATACCATGTTTATTTATTTCATGGTTAGCATGCAAATACAAACATAGTGACCATATATTATAATGATTACTTCTTAAATAGTTTTAAAAAATTAAGCAACTTTCTCAAAACTTGACCATTCCACAGGGATCCTGACCAACAATGCCAATTTTGTCCCTGCTATTGGTAAAACTTCTCAGAAATGGCAAGATCTCTTTTGCTCACATATCCTGTTCTGCTGTGTTATGGAATATACAGGGTAATCATCGAGGTATAGAAGGCCATGCAATTTGTACCAAAGCATGCAGTCAGGCTGTGGGTCTAGGAAAAGCTATTTCTTTCTTTCTGTTCTGAAAAATCCAACTTCTAACCTATGTTTTGTATTCCTCTTTATTTCCTGCTTAAGTCTTTATAAAATCTGCTCGAGCCCCTACCTCCCTATTGAAATTGCTTTCTCTGAGGTCGTGATTCTCAATCTTGGCTGCACACTGAAATCACCTGGGTACCTTTAGAAACCACGAATGCCAGGGTTCCCCCCCCCCCAGGGATTGTGATTTCACTCCCCTGGGGCACAGCCAAGATGTCGGGCGCTGTCCAGCTTCCCAGGTGATCGTCATGTTCAGCCAGCGTGGGACCACTCACTGCAGCACGGTTCCTAGCAACCCTTCCTAGTGAAATACAGTGGTCCAGTTCTGTCTTCATTGTTCTTGTCCTTCCTACAGCGTTGGACATTATTGATTATTCCCTGGTTCTTGAAGCTTTCTTTTCTTTTGGAGGCCATTATTCTGAATCTCCTGTCTTACTTTCCCTCTGACTCCTGTGCTAACTAGCCCAGCTATGGGCATTCTTCCAAACTCCATTTCTGGGCTTCTATTCTCTGTGTATACTCCTTGGGCTTCAACTATTATCTCTGTGCCCAGATCTGCCAATTTTATGTCTCCAATTAATTTCCTTCATTCAATAAATGTTTACTCAGCCTGGCATTGCACCGGATGTTGGCATATTGTGACGCACAGTTTAGACAAAGTTCCTGCTTTCTATCTTGTAAATCCTCCTCCCTCAAGGGCATCTCCTCTTAAAGCTACTTCCACCCGAACTAAAGAAAAACTCAGCATTTTCTATCATAAATAAACATCTCTTCTTAAGTACCCAATTCTGTCAATGGTGATACTTTTGCACTGGTTTTCTGGGTTCAAAATTTAGAAATTATTTTAGAAATTTTACTCTTCTCTCTTCTTTACTCTCTATGTTCAAACTGGCACCTGGTTTTGAGATTTTTCTGCTTCTTTCCTTTGTGCTTGCATTGTCTCATATCAATTTTATCCATCCCATTTTTCTTCATGCCACACAGTGAGGACTTCATCACCTCCTACAGAGATGACCACTGAAGCTTCTTTATTGGGATTCTTCCCTACCCACCTTCATCAGCTCCTATGCTAATCTCCCTAAAACAGACCACGTCACTCCTCTGCCCTTGTGCTCCTTTATTCATGTCCTTGTCAAGCACAGATTCTTGTATGTGCCTTATTTAAGGCTCTTCTTCCTTAGCTGCCAACTCTGCTTATCCACTCTCCTCTTTGATTTTATCCTTCAGTTCAACCTTTTTCAAGAGGTTGCACCAGCCCACAGTAGAAAGTACACAGGACTGGGCTTATGAGGGCAGAGTGTCAGTCCTGGTGCTGCTGCAGGCCTCCTGGGTCATAACTTACCTCCTTGGGTTCTCATTGACTTCCTATGCTACTGAGGAAATAGGTATGTAGGACCCTAACGTCCTTTTTTATTTTCAAAATCAGCACTCTTCTCTCCTCCACTAGACGCAAATATTGCCTGTTCAGGCTGGTCTGCTCATGGTTTTCCCTATGGACTAGGAACACCCCCACCTCTGCTTCTTTGCTTATGCTGTTAGCCTCGCTTGGGATGTCCTTTCTTCTCTATTCACCTTTCAAATCCATTCTAATCATCAATGCCCACTTGAGGCTAAGCTTCTTTGGGAAATCTTCCCCAGACCCTTGGATTGGCCATCCATTGGTCATCTCATTCTCCTTTAAGCTTTCATTACATTTTGCATCAATACTAATCCATAGAGCACTTGATTTAGTCATTTATTGGACTCTAACTTTTTGAAGTAATCCCTCAACTAGACCTATTAAAGACAGATGTGTACCTTATACTTTCCCAAGTTCCACCCCTGTTGACGAGTTTAGTGTTGACTGATTGAATCTGAGGTAGAAGGAGCACTTCTGGGATTCCCCCTAAGATATGTCCCTTAAGTTCAAACTAAAGAAAATATGAAGTATCTGGACTTTGCAAGACCTTGGAAGTAATCAAATTCGTCAGATGTTGCCCCCTGGAATCTAAAACAGAACAAAGTCCTTGTGAACATTCTTGTCTGGTTCTCTTACAGGAAGAATGATAGGGGTGTTCCAAGTGTTCAGTGATGTCAGTCTTTATATCTCCTAAGATAGATGTGTGTGTGTGTATGTGTGTGTGCGTGCGTGCACGTGCATACATGCGCACGCATGTGTGCAAGGTATATGTAAGTATGTGTGTGTCTGTGCACAATCTAGAGGATGCAACTGGTCACAATGAGGGTGGCCTAGAATATGCTATGACCCAGAATAGCAAAAAGTATGAGGCAAAATGGGAACAACAAAATTTCATGATTCCTGGGGCGATGGAAAGAAGACAGTAGCTGAACTAATCCGAAGCCCTATGAATTAAAACCCATGTATACACAAATTCGTGGGTCAATCCTATTGCTGATTCTGGCATTCTCTATGTGATGAGAATCCCTAATTCTGCAAATCTTATAGTAAAAGAGAAATAAGGATTTTCAAAAAGAGATAAATTAGGCGTTATTACTTATATGTAAAGAAGTCTTCAAGTACCTATACTTAAAAATAAGCTCACATTCTGATGCTTTAAAAAATAGACTTCTAAAACTTAATGCATACACAACATTTTCAAGAATGCGATTATGGTTGGACTCACGTGCACTTCTGTTTTGCTTATAGACTGTCAGAGGTGCCACCGATGCCCCTCTACACACGTCTGTCCCTCTACATGGAAATGGAATATTTACCATAACAGGAGTCTGTGACCGAGCAGGAGGCAGCAAAATCGATCTGTAGGAATGAATCCTCATTCACAGCAATGTCTGTGGTGACCACATAGCGGGTGCTGGCCTTTTCAATGAAGACCAGGGCGTCACCAGAAGAGCCGCACACAGGCATCTTGGTGCCTCCTGGGTGGAGCAGCCATTTCCTACTATCCAGAGTTGTGAAATCATCCTCCAAGACCGTATTACCAGAAATATTTCCTCCGATAAGAATCTGAAAGGTATTTTTTAAGAAAACAAATTTTCAATATGGTTTCAAGATAGGAGAGAGTTCGGTCTTCTTGTTTATTTGTGTTTATCTGTCAGACTGCTCAACACTGGCGTCACACGGCAAGCATCCTGTCAGGGGCCTTTCAGAACGCTTTTGTTTATGTGGTCTGCTTGCCCAGCTGGCAAGAAGCGACAGAAAACAAATCGACAGATTGACAAAACCATTCACAACCTTCATGGGCCAAACTATGCCTTTGGAAACTACACGCACCCAAGCTGGGAAAGCAAAATTTGGCTTACATGTGATTATTTTCCATGCGAAATTTCTATTTAAGGACAGTCGTATCCTAAGGCATTTCAGTTCCAATTCTTTGCCTGGATTCTAACTGTTTGTTAACAGGTTCTTTGAGTTCTATTTGATATGCATTTTATTATGTATGAAGATCCTTTAGAACTGTCCATAAGGATGTTAGGAAGATTTATTTATTTCTTCTTCAAAGGCTAGGAAAGAGGATTTGGAAACGACTGCATGTGGTACCAATGCTAATTTGCACATTTTCCTTTTCAGAGAATTATAACCTCGTATCACGCTTGATAAAGTCCCTCTATCCATATGGCAGATTTCTCTATGTGCAGGACCTGGGCCTTCTGTTGTGTTGTTTGTTTTTATAGGCTCAGGCTCGAAGCTATATGGCATATCTAATCTAGCCGTGTGCCCATGGGCAAGTCATTCAATTGTGGGTCCGGGGCTTCCTCGACTGAACGAGGAGGCTGAACTGAATGCAATCCAGGCCACCTGCAGCTCGAGTGCCAACAATTATAATAGTTAATCTTGAATGCACTGACCTGGTCGATAACCCAGGGACTGTAGAAGTGCCCATTTTCAGACGGTTGCCACCAGCGGAGGCGAGTAGAAGCAGAACGGGCTTTCAAGGGTATCTCCAGGGCGATGTACCTGCCCACGTTGCTGGAGTTGCTGAAAAGGAACTCTTGAAGGAGACTCCATGACAGGCCGCCATTGAGCGAATACTGAAGAAGCACAGGTTGGCTCCTGGGGTCAGGAACACCTTTACCACATCCCAGTCTCATGAAGAACTGCACAAATCTGACACGAGTAAGATCTATTGTAGACTTTTTTTACTTCAGTGAGAAATTCACACTATTCACAAAAGACAAGCCCACAGGGTCATGGCGGGGGGAATGCATGGCTTTAATGAATATGATGATTTAATGAACGTCCAGAGCAATCATTTCAAAGTCCGATTTTCCTTTTTGACGTAAGGGAGTTAATAAAATGTGAAGTCTGAAAAAAAGGCAATTCTGTACCCGTATACATATTTTATGGCCCTCCACACAAGTGAGTCTGAGGGAACTGAGCATTCGCCGTACCCTCTGGCCATCCTATAAGAAGACGGAAGGGCTCCAAAGTCTCTCCAAGTGTGCGAGTGTGTATCGTTATCTATTTAAGATGAATTTGTCCTTAGTATCTGAAACTGGAAAAATGTTATGAATGTAGTTTATGCCATTAATTGGCAAAATCACCCATCCTATGGTTTTACCAGGTGTTTTTCAGATCTCCTGTTACTGGTTTGGGGAGACACATTTAAATGCAGCAGTTGTAGCACCTCTTTGTGAAAGGCCAGGCATCTTTTGGAAGAGGTATGTCAAGCCTGGGCTTCTTTTCCATCTTTTGTGCCAGGGGCAGGGAAGCATGAGTGTGGGGTGGTGGTGAGGGTGGGCTGTGCCAGCTTCTGACTATTGCTGGGTCTGGGATGGATGATACTGGCCATCGAGAACTGTGGCGGCCAGCCAGGGGCAGCCTTCCCAGCTGGCAGGGAGGTGGACGGAGTGGCAGCAACCAGCTAGGGTGCCAATGAAAACTAGCTCACATGTTATCTTTGGCAGGCAAGCTGCTGGTGCCTGGTCTGGCTGCCGTGCTAGCTGGTAATGCAGAATAAATTTCATGTGTAACCCAACACATACACCCAATTATGTATGCATGTCAAACATAGGAAGCATACTGGGACTTATTATAAAAGTTATCAGTTCCATATATAAAACCATGCGTTCTTCATGGGTTCCTCCCCTCCCCCATCTCCATTAACTAGGCATTCATTTATCTTATAACCCTGAGAAAATTGGGATTTTACATGGAGCGTTTTGAGGTCAATGTATGCAAATCCTACACAGCATGCTACTGAGATGAGATAAATAATGGAGCTTTTAACATTGGATTAATGAAAAAAAAATACATAGTTAGTACCTAGTGGACGTTGATATCTATAAAAACAATAACCATTTACAGAAAAATACCTTTTGGTCTACTGTCTACTTATATTGAGAAATGTTTATATATTAATTTAGTTATGGATAAATCCACATCGGAATTATTTAGAAAAGCCCAGTAATTTCCAAATTAGAGAACTCAGCTGCCAATGATAAATCTAAAATAAAGAGCATCAAATTAAACCATGTGCATTAAAATAGGAGGAAGAGAAATAAAATTTTGCTTTCTATTACTGTAAAATTATCTCACAGAATCGTATTTTTATGAAACATGGCCAAATTTATATTCAATAAATAAAAGATCTAGGTGAAAGAGGAGGATAAATATGTCAAGATCTATTTTAAGATACTCGGAAATGCTTTAAAAAACCAAAAACACAACTCCT
Organism: Ursus maritimus; assembly: GCF_017311325.1. Taxonomy (NCBI): domain Eukaryota; kingdom Metazoa; phylum Chordata; class Mammalia; order Carnivora; family Ursidae; genus Ursus; species Ursus maritimus. The sequence continues at coordinate 83,821,683 of NW_024425563.1, forward strand.
TTTTTCACTTGCAAAAATAGGTCAGGGTTCCATTTTATACATGTTGAGTTGTCTTCTTTATTTTCCTGGCTAAGTTTTTGGCTCGTCAAATGATCAAGGGATATACATCTTGACAGGACATAATCCTCTGAGCCAGTTTAAAATGTTTGTTTCTGAGAGGCTGTGCTCAAATCAGAAAATGAGTGCCTAGAAAGCATGAGTAAATCATTGGAAAGAAATGTGTATAAAGAATAAGGCTAACTTCAAATATTCTTAACTTAAATTGCTAATGGATGGAAAATTAATGGTGGGTCATTTGAGGACGTATTCTATTTCAACTAAGCGTGGTGTAATTTTCCACATTGTTCAAGTGCTCATGAAAAGTATTCTCCAGAAGGTGGATAAAAAAGATGCAACATTATTTTCTTGAAGTGAAAGGAAGTGAAACATTGTCATTTCCTAGTCACCACCTTGTCAATAGCACTGATTTTGATATTGACTTGTGTCTGTTTAGCTATGTTTCATTTCTCATCTAGCTTATTTCACAAAGCTCTCTCGGTTTTAGGATGGAAATGACAGGAGCTGTGTCTTAACGGAGTCTCAGATAAGAGAGAAGCTCAGCATTTCCAACGGAAGGCCTTGTCCTTGAGAGGTCTGCTTCTCTCTGATTTGATTATGTTCTGTGACTGTACATCACAATGGGGCTTTTCAACAGCATCTAAAAACGTTTACCTAGCATGTGATAAATCCAGATCTCGTGTCATCAACATGCGCAAGCCATCTTCGTTGAAAAAGAGGTTGTTTCCACTGGAAAGGATTCCACACTTCCGAGATGGCTTCCCGCCACTCATTAATAAGAATCGATCGGATTCTAGCTGACCTGAAAAAAGTGGTAAAGGTGATTTACCTATGACCCCAAAGATAGTCATATTCTTTTTTAAAGGAATATGGTTAAGTGCTTTAGGCAGTTTTGAAATACAAAGTCATGACTAGTGAAGCCACATATTTTGGGAGAAGAGGTCTCTTCAACAGTTTAGCTTGTTTGAACTGTTTAACTTTGGCTGTATAATTTAAGGGGCCACATGACAGAAGGGGGGTGGGGCTTTTCCTGAGTAGCTATGGTCCAGGCAGCTGGGTCCTTCCTCTCAGCTCTCCTACGCTGCCAAAAATGACACTGGCTAGTCTGAGCGTGAGTCAGGCCAGAAGTAAGGGAGGGTAATGTAGTTTTTTCACTGGCCTCTTCGCTGTGTTTTTGCTACTCTGAGGACCGCGTCAGGCAGGTATTATAAAATATTTTTAAAAACACAGTTTTAATGGAAGAAGTTACAGTGTAATTTAATATTTTCTATTAAATAATGTCTTTCAAAACCAGCTTACAAATCTCTCCAGATACTTATCTTAGATCTAGTGGGGGTTTTTTGATTGTGGTAAAATGCAAATAACACAAAATTGATCATTTTCAATATTTTAAAGTGAACTCAGTGGCATTTAGTACATTCATACTCATGTTGTGCAACCATCACCACTACCTTGTTCCAGAACTTTTTAATCACCCATGAGGGAAACCGTATACCCTTTAAGCAGTCACTCCCTATTGCCCTCTCACCCAGCCCCTGGCAACCACTAATCTGCCTTCTGTCTCTATGGATCTGTCAATTTTGGATGTTTCACAGAATCATATGATATATAGCCTTTTGTGTCTGACCTCTTTCACCTGGCATGTTTTCAAGGTTCATCCATGTTGTTGCTTGAATCAGTATTTCATTCTTTTTTTTGGCTGCATCATACTCCATTGCACTGATATACCTAAATCTAATATTAAATTGTACCTCACAACCATAAATCTACTATAACAATTTTATAAACAACTTGGGAAAAAGAAGTCTTTTGGTCCCACTATCCTAACACACGTAGCTGTTACATTTGTTTAAGACTTTCTCTTATGAGGGGCGCCTGGGTGGCTCAGTCACTGGGCGTCTGCCTTCGGCTCAGGGAGTGATCCCGGCATTCTGGGATCGAGCCCTGCATCAGGCTCCTCCGCTGGGAGCCTGCTTCTTCCTCTCCCACTCCCCCTGCTCATGTTCCCTCTCCCGCTGGCTGTCTCTATCTCTGTCAAATAAATAAATAAAAAATCTTTAAAAAAGAAAAAGACTTTCTCTTATGAGAATATTTTTCCATTGTTTTATCAGAGTACATATCCAAGCACATTTTTCTATAACATTTTCGTCACAGACAATGATGTTAGATTCTAGGTATAAAACTGAGGTACAGAAAGTGAGAAGAGGCTGCTCAAGGAGCTGATGATAAACAACGACAGGAATTTATATTTTTGGAAACTTGTTCCCTCTACCCAAGATTAACTGTCTAGAGACAGTTCCTAAAATTATCATTAATCAGCAATTCCATGTGAGAGAAAAAGTGGTGAAAATAGCTTTAGTTTTCTCAATCATGGCCTTGCTCATTCTCATTGCATTGCCTCAAAAACGGAACCCTATATAATTCAGAATGAAATGAAGGCGTGGGTGGTACCAATTGTAAGGATAAATAATGAATGTTAGAGTGAAATTCATGATTACTTCTATATTACAAATTACATTTACTATGTAAGTTCTTTCACAAAGCTCCATAGGATTTATTTTAAAAGATTACCTTCAAAATCATCCTTGAGAAAATCAGGATTTTTGGTGCTTATTTTACAGGTGGGACCTGAGTAGCCGGGATCACATATACACTTGGTTCCATTGATACAACTCCCATGTCCGTTACACATCTCTTCACATTGGGGACCAATATAGACATTATCGATGGCCCACGTCACTGGCTGAGAGCCTGCAGGGTAAAATCCTTGGTACCATCTGAAACGCACAGATCTGGAAAAGAGGCACAAGTCTTTTAAAATCGCATCAACAGAACAACGTAAGCTCAAAATAAGGACATCTGATCAAGGAGCAGCGGCCAGTCAGTGCCTCTGCACCACACTCACGAAGTAGAAAACATGGTTTGACATTTCACGAACACAAACTCCATTCCTCAATCTCCAGGATTTTGCCAATTTATGTTTTTGCTTCCTGTAAGCCCTTCCCAATCCTATCACCAGGTCAAATTCCACCTGACCCTCCACCTTTTTCAACAGTGACTTCTTTGGTGATGCTTTCTCCATTCTGACCATCTACACTCCGCATAACTAATCTTTTTCTTCATAAATTGAGGTAAAATTCACGTAACAGAAAAGCAACCATTACTTATTTAAGGGGTATGACTTGGGGGCAGTCAGCACATTCCCAGTGTTCAGCTAACCACCACTTCGATCAAGTTCCAAGACATTTTCATCACCCCAAAGGGAAACCTTGTGTCTATTAAGCAGTCAGTCCCCATACCATCCTAGCTCCAGCCCCCGACAGCCATTAATTAATTTTATTTCCAAGTAAATTGTCCTATCATATTGTTGATGATAGCTTCTTGGAAATAACCTACATATTTAGGTAGTAGTCCAAAAATAGTTTAGTATATTTTATTAGACACAAAAGTCAATTCAAAGAAGACAGGTTTATTTTTGAGGGGCTAGACATAGAGACGGCATGCACACTCCTTTTTGTACCCTATGAACGTGTCCCATTTTCAGTGATCATAGAAACCAAATTCAGAATAATTTTTTAAATTTGAGAAATAGAAATTAGAAGTCAATTTTGGAAGTACTTATTAGGCTTCTAAAGTTTAGTAGATAGTAAAGCAGATGGAGTCAAGTTCCCACATATAATTTTAACCCTAATTTCATTGTTTATCTCAAGACTCCAACCATACTGAGCTGCTCCCAAAATGCCAGTTCATAATTACATTTTATTTTCAAATACTTGTCAGAGTTTAGTCTTGGCAAGAAGCACTTTCTACCCTTTGAACTTTCAGACTGCTGAGCTGAGGGAAATGGCTAGAGCTTTCCTTTGAACAAAAGCCTACATGGATTTTTTTGAACTTCTTATTTATTCAAATGTCCTGAATACAAATGAGCCACCTTGGTTGGATATTTATTATTGTTCACCTGCCTTGACACAGAAACTGCAAGCACTGTGATAAATGGGCTGAAGGGTCTGGTTTCACTGTGCTTCCCTTCTGCTGAAATCTTATTTTGAAAATTTCTCACTGCCACCCTCCCTGGTGAATGTCAGCGTTTGTTCTCCTAAGCCAGTGGTATTCAAAAGGAACTGTTTTTCAAACGTAAACTTAAAATTTCAAGCACACAACAGTGCTTTCTTCAGACAGGGGTTTTGGTTGACTCATTATGAAACTGTACAAAGCAAAAGCAATTAGGAAGTTTTACAGACAAAAAGGCTCCTAGATGAAAAGGACACAAAGGTGATGTGAATAAAACTCAATGGAAGCTCCATACTTCATGCTTCAAAGGTGAATTGACTAGATGTGGAGGCAAACACGGTCATTTTTGCACCTGAAAACATCTCATATGCTTTTTTGGTACCTGGGGTCCAGTAAGAGCACAGAAGAGGGTAATTTAAATATGGGTTATATATATATTTTTTAGCATCTAGCTTGTACTGTCACTATGGACCATGCTGAATACAAACCAAGCAATGGTTCACTGAGTTGGAGAAAATTTAACTTTTGCCTTCCAGCAATTCATGCCTGTGTGGGTTTTAAGAAGAGTGTTAATTCTTTTCCTGAAACAAGGACCAGACAACACTATTAAGGAAAATTCTTCTCTTTGCAGAAGTGGTTGAAGGCAGTTTGGAAGGTCGGTTTATACCATTCTGAGAGCGGGCATGCCTCTCAACAGATTTCTTTTCTTTTTATAGAAATAAAAATGACACGGAGTACAAAAAACACAATGGCCTAAGTTCTATCCCTTTATCATTGGAGGAGATATATTTTTAACTGACACTCAGTAGCAGTGGGTGAAAATGTATACATTTCTAATGTTCAAATTATATTGCCTTATGACTTCTCTCATTCAGATTTCCAAATTGTATTTCCTCATGCATCAGCACAGCCCCGCGGACATCACCAATTCTGAGAGAGGTGGTTTCCATGACACTGGAGCAACTGTCCTGTGACTTCATTCCATATTTCTTTAAATAGGATTGTTTCCATGTGGGAACGTGCTGAAGCGAGTCTCAGTTGTTAAAACAATGTAAACTCATGGCCTACACCCTATCTTTAGGGTGGTTTCCTAGTTTACCCAATTCTTAGCTGAGCAATAGGAAGAAATGAGAGGTCCATTAAAGAGAAAATTGGGAGCTTTTCAACAATAACCATAATGGTCACAATCTGGGCCATAGGTGTCTGCGTGATTGGCCAGCAGGCCTTTCCCTGCCTACACTGCCCATAAGCGTGGATTTTTGGCAGCTAGGCTTCTGTTGCATGGCTTAGCTTTCTGGCTATAGCTGATTGATTTAGATTGTCTTTTCTAGAAATGTGGAATTAGGAGTTCTGGCACGTGAGAGCAGTCGTTTGTTGAGTGATGTTAAGGTCAACATGATAAAAATGAGGGTCACATACTCCTTTTGCTGAAGTCCTCACACTTTGAGTGGGGTCCATGAAATTCCCCAATATGCTTCTCCTAAGTTCTTCTACTTTTTGATAAGCCCCTTCATATTTCCTGCAACATCGGATCTTAAATAATAGAACTGATTTTGGGTAAAAAGTGTTTCCTGAGCTCTTTCTCCCTGCCCTATTCTTCTATAGACAGTCCTCCCCACCCCCAGCAATAACAGCTTTCTGGTTGTGCCGGCTGAATTGTCAGCTCTATCTTCTAGAGAACCATGAGGACATTCTGCTTAGTAATGCTCATTTTTTTTTTAATAGTTGGATTTTCCATTGGGATCATATCCTGGTGTAATAGCAAGAATTAATAAATGACATCCATGACAGCTCAAAATATTACAGTCCTTAGCAATCAAATTATAAAAATTATGCTGATGACATGATGAGAAGCAAATGGATTTATGTTCAAAGAGAATACGGACTAGTGAAAAGTCACTTTCACCCTTTTGGAAAAGTACTAGGTATTAGTCGTTTTGCTTGAAGACCCAAGACTTCTAATTATGCTGAGTTTCACACTGGGAATGTAAATCTGTTTCCATCTTGAAAGTATATTAGTACTTTCTTCTTTTCTTGACATACCCTGAAAGAACAAGTTCTTTCTTCTGAGAGAAAAGACAAATTCTGAGGCAGCCTGCTTTATTGACTTCCTCTCTTTGTTTGCTTACATTATTAGGTTTAGTTTTTGAACTATTCATTTCAATTCTATTAGAATTGAAGTCCTTTATCTCCAAATAGCTTTCCGACAGACAAGTCAAATACATGGAGCAAGAATGCTGAGAGAGGTTGGAAAAGCAGAAATGCCTGGAGGGGGGAGAGCGGAACAATTTTTTTTTTTTTTTTTTTAATGAGGCACCTAGAATATTCTGTGGGCTTCCATCCTCTCGCTGTTCCCTCTCCCTACACAAGAGACAAAGGTAGATGTCTGAAAGTCATAAAATTCTTACTCCATTTATATTGGGAGCTGGGGGCAGGTGGGGGGGATTACAATATTAGGAGAAAACCATATTTCTGTTGCTTTCTCATGGATCTAATAAAGACCCGTGGGGGATGTGAATCACTACAGAGTGCGGTCCAGGATGTACTCTTTTAAATCTATCTTCGAACTCTGAGTAGTGTGTCAGCTCAGAGCCCCATGTTTAGAGTATCCACTGATCTGCTGAAGTGGAGAACTAGGGGAGGTCACCCCCCATGAAGTGGCAAGCCAACGGTGACATCGGGGAGAACATCGTCAAATGAGAAAGATGGCGGTGTGAAGCGGCAGGTCCTCACCCGCAAAGGTGCAGCTTCCCAAAGTGCACGACCTCCCTCCTCCAGCCCTGGGTGGTCCCCGCGTAGTAGGTGCTGCTCGGGTGGTGCTCGGTGGAGCACAAGGAGCTGACGTGGCTGCTGCTGTGGTAGCACAGGGGGAGCAGCAGGTGCCAGGTCGCCCCGAAGTCCCTTGAAAACTCCAGTCTGACTGGATCGGTGGATGAGCTATCCGTGGAGCAACCCACGTTGATCTTGGGGAGGAAGGAAAAAAGCGATACAAATTACTTCAGAGCAACAGGCCTTGAAATGATTCACCACTTCGTTCTTTTCTCGAGAGTCCATTTTCCTGGGAACTGTCTTGCTGAAATATTTAACACTATAAAATTCTGTTTTGCCTAACTGAGTAATATCATATATTACCTTCAAATAATAATTTTTTCATAAAGAACCTCAAAGGGCCTCATAAAAAATTTATTTTCCCTCCTTTTATAAAAAGCTAGGAAATGGGTAAGGCAGAGGCTGGTGTGGATTCCAAATTTTACCTCTGGCCTACTTTCACAGCCAAGCCAAGCAAATCGTAATGAAAAGACTGTTTCCTGACTTCTAGCCATTAGCTTTTTTTCAGTCCACGAGAGAGGAAGACCCTCTGTTTTCCTCCTTGCGACACCTTCCAAATAATCCTCAAAGTTCTGCACGCAAAAAAACTTCAGTATGTATTCAATATTAAGACAAAACGAAACACAATTATTGTCACTATTTCCGTGGCACAGGGAGAACGTTTTTCAGAAAGACCTTCTTAACCATTAGGGAAATAACCACTTCATTCCTTTTTCCATGCTTTCAAGTAAATAAACTAAAACTTAATTAAATAAATGCATGTAATTCTTTCTATGCAATTTTCCCCTCTTGCAACTGAGATTAATATTTTCTTGGTATTGTAGCACCCAGATATATTCATATTTATAATTTTTGTTGTTGAACTTACTCCTTTACCTTTTGATGAGGAAACTATTAACATTAGATAAACTTTTCAACTAGAGGTATTTGTTTCTACCTAGATCTCCTGAAAACAGAACAGGGCCACATGTGCTATCTTTTTAAATTAACATTTAAAGCATGCATTTAGACAATATAATAGAAGGTTATTTAAGTAACTTAAAACTAGAAAATATAACAGAGAGTCTAAAATAGATATAGAATAATTTCTCTATGAAAGCATCATTTGGTCTCTGACTTTTGAGATGCAAAAGACAACTCTAATTTAGAGGCTACTGAGAGTTAACCTAAAACAAATATTCAGAATTTTGTTGATGCAGTTAGGCACCACTGTAAGCCTTCCCAAGGTAGAGAGAGATCTCGGCTATGAAACAAGCATTTTTGAAAAGTTAGTACTACTGAATGCTGGCACAACGCACCCTTGGTCCTGCTGATTTTATCTAAGTGCTTGAAATACATAAAAGTATCTTTTATACATTATTAATTTGCTCTCTTCCAAATTATAAGGAGTCCATGAATATTAATGAAATACACAAAAATTATAAAAATAGTGTAGTGTTTTTTTATCTGTCGAATCCATGGTGGCATCATGATAAATATTATATAAATGTGCCCGGCATGGTACAGCAGTAGTTACACTGACTGGGTCTTAACTAACACGTAAAAATTGTGACAACAATAATACTAGAATAGTATGACTCTTTTCGTTTTCATCATGTTTAAAATAATTTATTTCAACAACTTCCCATCATAGTAGGTAGGGAGATTATGTCATAAATAAAGGACAAAAATTCAGAAATATAAACCTTAGTAGGACAATTGGTTCTGCTAATAAAAATGAATTATGATGTGAAACCTTTTTTGTCCCTGCACAAAAATGTAAAGTCATAATGCATGAGATTATCTGAGATTTTCCTTCTCTTTCCTGGCTTTTGCTCAAGATAAAATTTAAAGCATTTCTGACAGAACCATGTCAAGTACCTCAAATTGTATGATGGTGTTCTCGTTCACATCCAGGTCACGAGTGGTAATGGAATGCTCACCAACTTCATTTGAAACAAATACCATTGCTGAATCTTCCTCACTGTTATGTAAGAAAACAACAAGAAATCCATTGGGCGAAAGTTCATCGTGATTTGTATGGGGCAATGGTTTTATTTTAGCGTCTCAATTAAAGACTTACGGGGCTCCTTTTGAGGAATACGGGCAATAAAGGCCAATGTTACCACCAGGATAGAAAAACCAATTGTCTTCTCTGGGTCCAAAGTCAAATGTATCCAGAAGCATCAGAGGGTTGTTTAGATTATTCCCATCAATAATGAAGTCATCAACAATCCAGATTTCTTCTTTCTTACCTAAGGCATTTTTGGATTAAAAAAAAGTTTTTCCAATGGTGAAAATCGCAGAGACATTTTTGCTCGTTAGAAGAAAGAAAAGGACAGAAAGGAATCCATAACAACAGGTTAAAAATATGCCTTCCAGACAAAGAAACACATACTATATGACAGTGTATTTATAGCAATTGAGGTATGAAAACATTAAGCTGTCAATCATATTAAGTTGACAGAGCAGGAACAGCCTCACTGGCTTTGGAAAGCTGAGAGGGTTTGTGAAAATGTGCTCCCCTTCCAGTCACAGTGCGGTGGTGCTGCAGACCCTCCACTGCCGAGAATGGGATTCGAGTTATGTTTTCATGGTATCAAGGGATCTGGAAGATATCTGCATCTGTGAGCATAGGCGGTCAAGCCTGAGGATTTAAAACTGAGGTATGCTAGTCAACTTGAGGAGCAACTCATTACCTTTTCGAGTCAACTCATGACGAGGCATCATGCTATGGTCAGGCCAAAGGACTGCGGTCATGAAAACACTGGCCTGATGCATAATTTTATTTAATTGTTAAAACTACACAGAAGAATATACTCAGTGTTATATACATTTTTTAAATGTTTTTCAGAACTTTTATGTTTATTTGAAGATACGTGGAACTATCCAGAAAACTAGTAAAATCACACCATAGGCTGTCATAGAATTTGATTCAGCAACACAGGCTGGGTGTCGAAGGAAGAGACCTACAGAGTAGAGAGGAGGGCAAACCCAGGCTGCCTTGGCAAAGCGCGGTCTGGACTCAAGAAAACAAGGAGATAAGACCATGCCAAGCAGACACATCAAGATTCCCCAAGGTTGCTTCTTCATTGATTTCTACTTTGATTACAATTCTTACAGACTATCTATATATATTATAAATATATATATATATAATCTGTAAACAGGAGCCTGTAGAAATAACCTGATGATTTAAATGAAGTCACGTGTGTCTCTCTCTCTCTAATCCTATCACTGTTCTAATTCTAGTAGCTTTCTTCTCTTTTCTTGTTTTGGAAGCAGCTGGTGAAAACAATAAAGAAAAATCAGGTAAGCATTCCATCCATAACATGAAGACAATAATCCTCTGGATTGTGAAACTTGGTTGTATTTATTTACATTTATTTGGTGATTATAAAAGATTATTTTTTCTGTTCATAATAAGTTAAAAAAATTTTTGGCTTACTAGTTATAAAGTAAAAATTCAGGTTAAATTTTAGAGATAGCAGTACATTTTTCTTACTCATTTCTCTGTTACCTCTGCAAAGAATCTGCTTAATGGGATATCTCCATGCTTACTCAGGCCATTAAATGCATGATTTGGTAGAGTCTGGTCCTTTATAATCAGCAGTTAATAGAAATATTGAAAGCAATAAAACATTACAAATTTGTCTGAAAATGCTGTTAAATTATACATTCACTTTAACTTACCACTGAAGCGGGTGTGTGTGATAAGAATATTTTATCTAAGGCACTTTCTGCTTGGTGTAAGTCCCTGTCACTTTGTCATGGTATTTTGCTGGAATGTTGTTCTGTCTCAATAATGAAATGCCACACTCAGAAGAACTATTTATTCTTAAATGAATTTAGCAGGAATG
>NW_024425563.1:83832423-83922750 GCF_017311325.1 Ursus maritimus
ATAATTGATGAGTGACTAATGATAATGTTAAATCATTTATTTAAAGATTTTATTTATTTATTTGAGAGAGTGTGCTCATGAGCAGGGGGGAAGGGAAGACGAGAGGGGGAAGCTAGCTCCCCACTGAGCAAGGAGCCCGATGAGGGACTCGATTCCAGGACCCTGGGATCATGACCTGAGCTGAAGGCAGATGCTTAATGGACTGAGCCCCCCAGGCGCCCCAATGCTCAATTATTTTTTAAAAACCTTAACGCTGTAACAGGCTTTAGCTATATTTATGAGGCTTTAGCTATACTTACATCATCAAGAGAACTTACGAGTCAAGCACAAAGAGCCGATAAAGATACATAAAGTTAAATACTCGTTGAGACTCCTCTAGGTACAACGTGTGTTATGGACAACGAAACTACTCAGTTGACAAACACCTCCTCTACATCTTAGAAACAAACATGTTAAAATGCCACAGTCAGTCTGGATCATAGGAGAACATCTGCGTTCTTACCATTATTATAAGGTTGCCAGAGTCTAAACCTTGTAGCGTTGGTCTGGGCAGTATACGGCAAGGGCACATTAATGAAAAGTATGTTGGTTGTTTGAGGGAAGTAAAATTCGTCCATCAGGTGCCAAGTGATTCCCCCGTTGATGGAGAACTGTAGTAGAATAGAGTGAGACCTCTCCGGGGTGCCTAGAGAGAAGACACCACGGCATAAAACATATTGTGATAAAAGTGGGGAAGTGGTATGTTCTAGGGCTCTCCTTTTGGCATTGATGCATAAGCCTCCCATAGAGGCTCTTGAGTCCAAATGCTTTGGAGGCAGCAGCTTCAAGCAGCGTCAGGTGGGGCTTTCTGTACGACTGTATCTCAAAACGCACACAAGATCTCAGATTTTCGCACAACAGTATCTCCCTCTCTTTCTCAGATATGAATACATATCTTTCTGTATTTCATTTAGGAAATATTATGTCAGAGAATTTTGCTTCTACGGGCATCACAATTTTATAAATGGTTAAACATTTAAATCTCAGGATACAAATAAAAATCTACTATCCAAAGGGCGTTATTTGTCAAGGAAATGATTTAGTTAATATGAAAGGTCATAATGGCAAAGAAGCTGTCTTTTGGGGGTTCACGTCTGTAAAAGAAAATCCAAAATGTCCATAAGCTAAAGTTTTAAAATTTAAAATTCTTACACCGAGGAAGTAGTGGTAGAGAACAGACTCAGGGACATGATGATAAATATAACTGCCACAGAATTAGTATGATTACTACAGCTATACGAAATTTTTGCAAAATCAGTAGTTATCTTCCTCTTATATTAAGATGAACTTACATTATAGAAGCACATTGATGAACATTTATTTACTCAAATTTATGTCAGCTGTCCCATGTAACAGAATTTACGTGCCTCAAATCCATCATTTCTTTGTGGGGGAGGAATTGGGTAAGGCAAGGGAGAGTTCTCCTAGAGGGAAATAATGAATTCTACCCATAGAAACGACTTACCTTTTGCTATAAATCTAAGTGAAAACTGGACATACATAGTATTGGTACAGTCTAGATCTCTTGAAATAAGCATCCTCAGTCCTTCCTGAAAACACAAACATGTACGTTAAACAACCTTATTTCATCAGAATTATTTTCCTTTGACTTTTATACACCCAACTTGCATTAGCTAAGTAATAGATACATACATGTAATGACCCGGAAGCAATGCTGGGTCCAGTTGAAAAAGGCTTTCTTTTCTTAATGACTGCATAACCCAAGTTCATTGTCTCAACTCGACATCCCACTTTGCTGTGACTTTTATAAAAAGCAGTGCAAAAATGACAGCATTACCTATCTGCAGGCCTTTTTAAAAAGTAGCCTCCTTTGACCCCAGCACGCCATGAGAGGAGTAATGAGGAAACAGATGGAAATTCTCTGCCAAGTGCTCCTGCTGGAAGTTGGGAACTAATAGGTAACTTTTTCAGTGTTCCAAGGAGTCGTAGGGACTTACTCCTCCTTTGTGCGCTCTGACAGCGCTGGGAGGCTCTCATTCAGGCTGACACAACACCCTCCAGTTGGTCAAGTTAAATAAGGCATAACTAAGTGAGTCCCCATGCCTCGGCTGTAACTGCTCATGCAGAGAAGCCAAAGAAGGAAGAAAGTGATCACATTAGCTTTGGTAATTTTTTCTGCTAATTAACTATTTCTGGTTGCCTGGGATTGACAGCCCCAATAGCTTGTTTTCTCTGTGTGTACATGGGACTGCAGTGACAACCATTAAATAGAATTTCACTATGCAAGTGTCCTAAGGTACGTATAAGCCTTTTAGCATCTTAGCTGTGACTTCTGAATGAAGTGACTCTTCCGTGGTATAGGACTGTGTGATACTGAGTGGACGCTGTGTGTGTCTTCCTTCCAACCTTCCTTCCTTCCTTTTTAAACATTTATTTATTTATTTGAGAGACAGAACAAGCAGGAGGGGCAGACGGAGAGAGAGAACCTGAAGCAGACTCCATGCTGAGCAGGGAGCCCAAAGTGGGGCTCGATCCTAGGACCCTGAGATCATGACCTGAGCTGAAACCCACAGTCGGACACTCAACCAACTGCACCACCCAGGTGTCCCTGAATTTCTTACTTATCAACTAACAAACACCAAATGTAATTTTAGTTAGAGAAAGCAAACTCTTCCGCTTTTTCTTATTACCCAGCACAAAATCCTCATTAACTGAAAAACTTTAAATAGAACTAATTTTGTAATAGCAACCATATTATTGAATGTCTATAACATGCCAGGTTCTAAAACAGACACTTTTGTCCTTTAACACACATCACACTCATAAGGGCAAGATATTATTATTATTATTTTAAAGATTTTTTTAATTTATTTGACAGAGAGACAGCCAGCAAGAGAGGGAACACAAGCAGGGGGAGTGGGAAAGGAAGAAGCAGGCTCCCAGCAGAGGAGCCTGATGCGGGACTCGATCCCAGAACGCCGGGATCACGCCCTGAGCCGAAGGCAGATGCTCGATGACTGAACCACCCAGGCACCCCAGGGCAAGATATTATCTTCATGATGCAGAGAAGGAGACTGGAACTCAGAGACAGTCACTTGCTCAAGATTGCACAGCTTAAAAGTGTTGATGGCAGAATTTGAGCCCAGGTATGTCAGACTGTGAAACTTATCTTCCATCCTTCATAGAATACCAGTGTTTCGTTCATTAAATCATTTTTTAGCTTTGGGAGAAGAAATCCAGATAACGCTAAATTCAGAGTTTGAGAATGATTTAATACTGTCATGAAAAAGTAACGGCATGTATACCTGTCCAAGAACTTCAAAAAGCATCGATTCAAACTTCCAGGATTGAAGGTTGCCCTGTAAAAGCCTTAAATTTCCAGTCTCCGGTTTTGTTTTTTTGTTTTTTACCCTAATAAATCACTGCCCTGCTCAGTCCATGACACCTAGTCAATGCCTGTTCTTCATGTCTTACTGTTGAGAGACACTCTCTCCCTCGTCCCCTGACAAGCACAAAGCCTTGAATGGTTTTACAGCTTGGTGCCACGTGGAGGTTGAGGTGATGAGGAAAGGTGGCTTCTTCAACTTGCAATGAATAAGCTTGGAGGTGGGTAGTTGATAGGTCCATGTAATAAAGATCCCTTGCTAACATCAAGTTAAAGGAGTATGAGGACTCTTCCCCCGTGATTATGGAACTGAAGTATAAAGTTGCTCCCATGGGCAAACACAAATCCACCATAAAAGGACCATTGCACACTGCATCTTGTAGGAACAAGTATGTAGGCACCATGTGTATGAAAGTATCTTTCATGCTTGTAGTATTTGCTTGTTGTTCAGCACTTGATATTAATTACGTGGTGGAACCGTCAAACCCTGCTTCTGTGCATATTCTAGTTCACATGGATAGGTTTCTTTTCTCATCTTTTCCAGGTTCATTAATCCATTTGTGCTAAATGTGGGAGTTCTTTGGCATCCAACAAGCTATTTGAATAGCTGATAGTACTCCTGAATCTGTAAACATTAAAGAGAGACTACCATTTCCTTTTTAACGAGAGAATGCCTTTCTAGGTCAAACTGCACCCTACTGAATGGCCCATTCTGAGCCTTCTCTACATCTTGCAGAGCTGATAGATAATATGTCTAATACATATAATGCTTGGCTGCTCTTGCGTTTGGATGGCTAAAGGGAAAATAGAAAACACTGTGTGTCTTTCTCCTTCATAGGATCTAGGGACCAGGTTAACTCCACTGCTTAAAAATTTATCAAGTAAAGATATTTAAATCATGAAAAGTCATAGGGCTCCTGCTTTTTGGTCTTGTCAGTGCTGCAAGCAGATCGGAACTGAGCTAGTGGTAATCAGAGCTAAAGCCTCGGACAAGACTGAAAAAACACACACATGGAAACCTGCAGTTTCCATCCTGAAATGTCCTACCTCAATTTCTTCGGCCTCTCAGAGCTCTTAGGGACTTGTAAATCTCTCTGACCCCTAAGTGTTTTTTTCTCTCTCATCCAAACTTGAGACAAATTCAGGACTTGAACAAGGATGATAGGCAGCATCTATCAGCTGTAATTGAAAAAGCTCCACTGGGCGCCTGGGTGGCCCAGTTGGTTAAGCATCCGCTTTTGGCTCAGGTCATGATCTTGGAATCCTGGGATTGAGTCCCGAGTCGGGCTCCTTGCTCAGCAGAGAGCCTGCTTCTTCTTCTGCCCCTCCCCCTAGCTCATCTGCACTCTCTCTCTCTCACAAAAATAAATAAATGAATGATAAAAATAAATAAATAAATAAATGAAATCTTAACAAAAAAAGTTCAGGATGTCTAATTTTCTAAGCATTAAGTGTCAATCATGAAGGCTGTACAGGCACTCATGTGGATTGTTGTTACAGATTTCATTTGCACACCTATATCAGCCGATTTCCCCATGCTGGGAGAGACAGGCTATAGCACGTTTTCACACAGGAAGATGTGTCAACCAGTACAGCACTTCACGCAATCGCTTAATATCTCTGTCACCAGACATCTAGGTTGAAATACAAAAATAGACTAAAAATGTTTGAGAATACTATTTCACTTGACTCAAATGTTTGGTTTTCTTAAAGTCACCAAAGGGTTCTATTGGCAGGAGGAAAAAGGAAAGGAAAAAGCAAAGACCTTTTATAAAATCATTTTTTTTCAGTTCTGTAAGTTATATATTTAATAACACATAAAATGCTACATTCTAGAAGCCAAGGTTCTAGATATTTCATACACATAATTTATGTGTGCGTCTGTGTGTGTGTGTGTGTGTGTGTGTGTGTGTGTGTATTTGCAGCAGAAAGCAACGAAGGTCTGATCACCAAAGCAGAGGAAAGATTTTATGCCTAAGTGATCCTCAAGAATGATTACGCTGAACAGAGAAGGAAACACGGTCTGGGCTAGAAGACAACAGCTGTGTATAAAATAATGCACCACCTGAGCAGGTTCAGAAACGCATTTGTGTGGAGCAGTGAGGGAAGGAAGGAATCCCAGTAGCAGAGGAGAGAAGTAGAATCTTATCTGACCCCTTTAAAAATAAGCGATGTTCCAGATTTGATGGTTTCCCCATTCAGATTCCCCCTCTCGGCACCATACACTTCAGGCCAAAGGTCGGGATGTAGGTTCCCGTTGAAATCATCCTTAAGAATTGAGGGCAGAGGAACGATGGGCACACAGTAGGCTCCACCAAAGCCCCGGTCACACCTAAGACAAGAAAAGGAGTGGAGGAAAGGCATTATTTGTTGTGTGTTTGAAAGCCATTTTTGTTTTTGCATCATAAAGAAAGAAGCTGCCAGTTTTATTGACTTACACACAGCGTCCGGCATCGCAAATCCCTCTTCCCGAGCACAGCCAGGGGCACCCCGAGGCCAGCACAACATTATCAATAGCCCATGCGTCAGCCCCCGCGGTGTAGTTGGACTGAATCCATCTGAACCGGGTCCTGGGAGATCTAACCAAAGAAAACACACTTGATTCGACAAGCACCCTTGAAAGCAGAACATTTCTTTTAACTCCCTTTTCGCTCTGAAGAGCCCTCCTCTAAGTTCTAGTTCCCTCTTGTTGGAGACACTTAGTCTCACTCCAAGTGTTGGATGCTCTTTCCTGCCGAACCCACCAGCAAGAGAGTAGAAAACATGCTTTGTAAATATTTCACCCTTTCTTTCATACGAGAGTCTCCTAACACGCCTGGGATGGGAAAGTGATCTCGAACTATTGATTTATTGTGTGTTTGAACTATGCGCTGAATTTGTGGTTTTGCTTTCAGGCTTTTCTTGCCATTCAGGTCGAGGGAAGAGGTGCAACGGATGAGAAACACGAGGAAAAGCTGGAATCTCACAAAGTTCTGGCCATGAGGTCCCTGCGCTACTGTCCCTAAATGGTTTCTGAGACAGGAAACGGAAGTTCCGCCTCCGTGTTGGTGTCTGAGGTTCTGGCTCCCGAAAGGTGAGGGCCAGAACAGCGTGATGCACCCCCACATTCTCTATCCTATTGGCAGTCTGCTATTTGGAATGCACTGTCAGAAGATCACCTGATCCAGAAACACGTGCAGCCTGGGCCAAACCGCAGTAGCAGTCCCTCACTTAGGAACAGACCGCACAACAGAAGTTGGGGAGTCACTTACTTGGAATGTGGAACCCAGTCTCCCTAACGTAGAATTTCAACAGTAACATTTCAAGTGCTATTGCTTCCTGGCACAAGTTCTCCCTCAGTGCAACACAGCTGCTGGTGTGGTGGCTTTAAAATGGAAATCTAATCACTGTCACCACTCAACACCCTTCCAATGATTCCCCCTAGGAATGGAATGTCAAGGCCAAGTCGCAGAATGCCTTCCCACAAGCCCCAGGCTCTACTTGCTTTCTCAGTTCAGAGATGCACCCCTCCAGGAAGCTCCCTCAGATCCCCCTAAACTCAGTTAGGTAGTACTTCCCCCCCCCAACCCCGCGTTTCACTAACATCCCTGAGTATTATTATCAAAGTCACCATTTTATATCATAAATAGCTGCTGAGATGTCCACTATCCTACATAAGATCTTATTCATTTGTATTAGAGTTCTAAAACACAGTAGATATTCAATAAACGTTTGTTGAATAAAAATAAAGTGAATAAATGAGCTACCAGTAAGCACCATTTAAAGCTCTGGGGGTCCACAGGAAACCGTTTTAGGTTCAACACAAAAATGCTTTGGTTTCCTGCATTTTTTCTTCTGCCACTCGGTTGTACATCTCTGAATCAGAATCGAATCAGCAAGATGGAAACCACTGTGAGTATTTCATCTAGAGAGTGTTTAACACAAGGAGCTGGAGGGACAGTTAGTGCCAGAGGTGAGAAGCCAACAGAGGTGGTGAGGAGACCAGAGCTTAGCAAAGTTGGGAAGCCGGTACAAGTCCGAAGCTGGAGGGACACAGGGGGGAGACACTGTTGTGGTGCCCAGGGGCCAGGGTCCCATGGGGGGCCGTCTCCGGGGAGTGGGAGCCACTGAAATTGGCCAAGATGCAACAGAGACAGAAAGAGAAGGGGAGGGATACCCTGTTTAATCTCTGTTTCCACTCTGGTGATCTTGCCGGGTTCTGCCACTAAATCTACCAGGAGGCCAGCAGATGCAGGAGCCTGGTAACCGCAGCCTGCAGAGGCCAACTCGCCTGTAATTCAGAATGGAGTAGTGGCAGTGCGAGGCAGGGATTGGAGGGGAGAGGTCCCAGGACGGCACGATCTGTAACCAGCCACCCCGGGACGCACCAGTTCCTAGAAAGATCCCCAATCTTCGGGATTGGGATACCCAATGCCTAAACCACAGACCTGGGGCTGTAAGCCCCCCGGGGGGGGGGGGGGGGAGAAAGATGTAAAAACAATATGAATGTTTTGAAAGAACCACCTTTTTACTCTTACTATGGTACTGTGAACAAAGAAAAAAAAAAGAAAAGAAACTAAGGTTACTATTCTTCTGCATGTGATGATTTCACATACTGCTTCATGTGAACAAAGATCACTCTGGTTATTGAGTAGATACTTATGTTTACAACAGAACTAATTTTTACAATGGGCTCTGGTGGGGAGGCTTCCTACTGCCAAAGAACAGAAAAGTTCATACCCGTAAAACTTCTGGAACTCACTAACACATTAAAAAATTGCAACCCCAAGCACCTTATACTCGCCCCACCCCCGCAGACTCCTTGCAAAATTATCTTGAGAGAGTCTTAGAATTGCCAAGTGGAATCACAATTATTTTCAAATGAGGTGACAGGAACCTAACATTCTGATATGAAGCCACATGACAATTCTCACATGGTGGAGAGTGGAAGGTAGACAGTGATCCGTTTCCAATTCTGGAATCTTTCTGAGGTGTAAACAGAACTTTCTGTGTAGTGCAGGCAGCCAATGGTGGGAGGCACACACTCCTCGGTGACCAGATGCCAGTCCCTGCCGTTGTTTAGAGAATACTGGAGCTGGACGCCATGGGTGTCACTGAAGGGCTTGCTGCAGCCCATGCTCATTTCAAACTGCAAGAAGGTCGATGCCGACACGTGAAAGTCCCAGGTCTCTGCATAACGAGGTTTTCCTACAAAAAAGGGAGAAGTTGAATGGTAGCATATAATGATCCTCTCTTTGCTTATTTGGCATTTGTGCTTGTAATGAACATGGTCAGGAGCAAACAAGAATCCTGTCTTATCTGAAGTGACTTTTCATCCCACAATAACTGCTTTTATTTGGTGAACAGAGGCTTGGACCCACGGAAAACTGCTAATTTGAAAAGCGTGACCATCTTGGAGAGTCTTCTATCTGCAATTCTGCAAATTATGAGACACGGGAATGCCTTCCGAAAGAGATTTTATTGCTCGGCTTTTGGGAAACCTTAGTTAGAGCGCGCATGAAGGACGGTTCTAAGGCAAGCTGCCGCTGGGCGCACCACGTCATCTTAGAGGTCAACCCAACTCCTTTCTTTCCAGAGTCTCTCTCAGCCCAGGCAAGCATGCGCACAGCTTTGCGTTAGAGAGTCTCCTCTTGGGTTTTAGTTAATTTAGTTCTCTAGTTAACCAAATATTCTCCCTTTATCTGGGGAAAATATATACCTATGCTTTCAGTGAATATCAGAGCAGTATCCATAGAGAGACAGTCAGTTCCGACTTGACCTCCTTGTATTCGGTACCAGCTGGCTTGCAAATCTATGGAGCCATCAAATTTGTCTTGAAACCCAGTTTGAGAGCTGTCATTCATTCCTATAAGGACATCATCCAAGGCCCACTGGGCTGAATGTTTCCCTGAAATCCGATGAATAAAGGCAGTTAAAGAAAGTTCGTTATACAGCCATATGAATACCTTTATGACTATGCTTTTAAATCAAATTGTCTAGGAGACTGACAGCAAATTAAGAAGCATACGGTGCAATGTGGCTTTAACCGTATGCTCTCAACGCCACCAGGAAGGGTGGAGTGAGCAGTAACTTGCCGTGTTGGGCTTGCCACCATCGAAAAGCTGTGGCGGGGGTCTTCGCCTCCCGTGGCAGGTCAATGGAAATGATCTGTGGCTCCAGAAATGACATGAAGTCCAACTCTCGGAGCAAATGCCAGAGTATCCCGTTGTCATTTGAATACTGAACAACAAGCCCTGTTAAAAAGACATAAATCAGTTACTTGGACAGTTTTCCTACAGGCAAAAAAAAAAAAAAAAAAAAAAAAAAAAAAAAGGCAAGGAACAGTATTTTTTAAATGGCAAGACTGCAGCAGAGACTTCAAATTGCATCTCATAGAACGAGGGCACATTCATCTAACTTCCGAGGAATGAATTAGTAGACCTAAAGGCTCATCAGTTCCTTGACAGTTTCTAGCACACCAACTCCCAGGAAATGGAAGACGAAGAAGAAGAAGAAAAAAACATAAGCTCTTTTAAAGACTACTCAGCTTTGTATGAGTGATGAGTGGGTTGGTAAGGAGGACATAAAAATCCACTGCAGATCATGTATTTGAATTTTAGATTCTGTCCTGAACATTACCAAGTCTCATCTCATTATTATATACTCAGAAGATATATCTTTCCCCAGTACAAAATCAAGTAAGGCTCTTTTCTGCCAAAGCACCAGACAGTAAGCAGGGCCCAATCTGAAAATTCTATTATGCAGAAGGATCTTTTCACTGGCCCTTCATACTTTCTCAGGCTTTGGTTACTGAAGCTGGAATGAGGTCAAATTATAAATGGCAAAGCAGAAAACTCACTTCCCTTCAATATTAGCTCTACTCTCCTTGCTGTGTCAACCTTTCCCTCTCTACCCACTCCATCTACCCAACGTCCCTCCACCTGTTACTGCGTGGCATGATTTAGTGACCTGCACATTCAAGTTACGGGACCATATGCACTTGCTCCGGCTACCTCTCCTGAAAACTTTTTTATTTTAATTATTATTATTTTTTAAGTAGGCTCCATGCCCTGGGGCTTGACCTCTTGACCCTGAGAGCAAGACTTGAGCTGAGATCAAGAGTTGGACGCTTAACTGACTGAGCCATCCAGGTGCCCCGAAACTTTTTTTTTTATTTCAAAAGAGGTCAGAGAAAGGGTAAGGTTGAATGAAAAAAAAATTGCTAATGATGGGAATCAACAGGATCTCGATCGAACGATCTATCTATCTATCTATCTATCTATCTATCTATCTATCTATCTCTGTTGTTATTGATGGGAGGCACAGAGGGCTTTCTTGGCATCTAAGTAACTGCCTATTCCATAACTGTTCCTAAGGCTGGCACCGCATACTCATAATTATGACTGGGAATACTGAAGTACTTTCTGAGTATTCACAGAAATTACGTTCAGGAAAGTTGTATTTGTTATACTAATTTTATTATATCTTAAGCTTTTTGGAAAATTTTGAATCATTCATGGTACATATGACAACTTTTTAATTTCCCTATTATTGACTGATGGGAATATCTCAATCCCTTTATCATGCTGGGCAACAAAGAGTTTACTAAAATTAAGTTTTAGGAGCTATTAGGATAAAATACAGAACCCAAAGAAATCCTTTTAAGGCTAATTGTTAGCACATGGAATTATTGTCACTGCATCTGACAAGGGAGGAGGCCAGGAACAACAATGACTAATACGCAAAAAATTAGAACTCTTGGGAGAATTAATCTTACCATATTTAAAATAGAAGAAACCATCATTTATAATGAGAGGATAAAGATAGCTCAAAGAATAGAAACTCTTTGGGGAGAAAGCATGATGGATACAGGTGTAGAGATTGGCAGTTAAAGCTTCAGTGGGTGGGTATAGACCCATGTGTTGGAAGAAGAGAGTCACAGTAAGGTTCATGAAGAAAATGGAAGATAGTCTGTTTCTAGTCTTTATTCTAGTTAAGTTGAGGAACTTCCGGCAAAACTCCAGTCGCCAACATTTGATGTGTGCTCAAAATATGTCCAATGGCTTTTAATTTCGGTGGTTGAGAGAACAGACATTTCAAAATTCAGTTTTTCTTGTGGCTATTAATTTGTGTTGATATGGTTTATATTTAATAAGATAGAGAATAATTTAGATGGTTATCTATCTCGGGGGTGACCTATTCAGAAGGTAGATTACGGTACCAGAAAGGAAGCATCATGAGAATAAAATCTCACCTGCTAGTCCTTTCTAGTACCTTCTACTCAGTATGGTCCAAGGACCAGCACCTGCATCACCTGGGAACAGGCCCTACCTGAAGTGGTTTTAAAACATGCCCACAAATTCTTTGACACTCCTCCCTTCAAAAAGTGGAGTTTAATCCCATCCCCCTTCTTCTTCTTCTTCTTTTTTTTTTTCTTTTTGAGTGCTGCTGGATTTAGTAACTTGCATGCAATATATAGAATATGGTAGGAATGACAGTGTGTGACTTTTGAGACTAGGCCATAAAAGGCTTTGCACTTTCTTCCTTGTTTTCTCTCACGGATCTCTTGCTCTGAGGAGAGCCAGCTGACAGGGAGTAGGGACAACGCTCAAGCAGTCTCTAGAAAGGTCCACCCAGTGAGAAACAGAGGCCTCCTGCGAACAGCCACGTAAGTGAGCATCTTGGAAATGGATCCTCCAGCCCTGCTTGGGTCTTTAGGTGACTGCCCCTCTCCTGGCTTTTATCTTGTCTGCAACCTTATGAAAGATCCTACGCCAGAACCACCCAGCTAAGCTGCTCCTGAATTCCTGACTCACAGAAACTAGAAGGTAACTGATGTTCGTGGGGCTAAGCCACTCAGTTTTGGAGTAATTTGCTATGCAGCATACTGCCCCAGTCCTGCTGATTCAGAATCTGCCTTTTAAAGCTTCCTAGAGGATTCAGATGTACACGAGAAGCATGATTCCAGGGGTCCATATTCCATTTGGTTTCTGCTTGCAGCCCATCTCCTCAGTAGCTTTTTTAGGAGTGACACAACCAGGTCTGCAGAGACTAGGGCCCAATCCCGAAGGGCAATAAGAGGGCCGCCCAGAAGTATGAA
Organism: Ursus maritimus; assembly: GCF_017311325.1. Taxonomy (NCBI): domain Eukaryota; kingdom Metazoa; phylum Chordata; class Mammalia; order Carnivora; family Ursidae; genus Ursus; species Ursus maritimus. Next base: position 83,844,888 of record NW_024425563.1, read on the forward strand.
ACAATGGAGGAATGCAAGAAAGGGAAACAGCAGTATCTATATTTTATACAAATTGCTGAGCCCCATTAGCTGTGTCATCTGACACACTGCACATCTGAAAAAAAACCAAGCCGTTTTAGCTCATCTCCTGAGGGTTTCGGGCATGTACCACATTTCTCTTTTTAAATTACAGCCCCATCTGCATTTTGCCCAGTCTTATTGAAAATCGCTCAATTTTGATTTTAATTCCAAATATGTAAATTAATGCTTCAGCTTGAGTAAGTAAAAAATCTGTACTTTCATCAACTGGAAGAGATCGGTTCAAGGATTTAGGCAGATTTACATTTTAACAACCAGTTTTCAATAAAAGGCTGAGAAATGCCTGTGGGAATGTGAATTACATGGCTAGCAAGGAGTTCAAGAAAACGGCTCTAGAGTAGTTGAGAAAAAGTTGCTTGTTCCTCAACGGGTCCTCAGGGAATTTGCAGAGCAGGCAACAGCATTTGTAGTCAGAGGTGAGGTGTCGAGCAGAACTTCATCTCTATGACAGGTAGATGCTTCTCAGTCTACTCTGCTCAGGTTTTTTTTTTAGAGCTCATACCCCGGGATCTGTAATTTCCAGAAGAGTCATGTACACAATTGCTACACTGCTCCAACCAGCAAGTATTGTATAGTAATTTTATCACAAAGGTTAAAGGAAATGTTAAAATGCTCTACCTCTCCAATCCAAAAATCAGATCTTCAGGACAGAACCCGTCTTCTCCTGTACACTTCAAAGTTCCCGCCTTTTATGTGTTTTGAACTCTGTATTATTTCTGTAGGGCGATCTTGTAAAAATTAAAGTCAGATTATGTCGCCGCCTGTGCTCAAAGCCTTCAGCTGGTGTCCATGACCTGTGGACTCAGACCCCATCTCCCTACCATGGCTAGCAAGACCACATAAGCCTGGGCTCCTGCCCCTCATTCTCGATGAGTTCCAAGCCACGCTAGCCTTCCTTCTGTTCTCCAACATCACAATTCTTTTCCACTTCGTGGCCTCTGCTGCTGCTTCTGACTGGAAAACTCTCCCTGAGCTCATCATGTTGCTGGCTCCTTTCCATCCTTTAGATTTCGATTTAAATGTTACTTCCTCAGTGAGCCCCCCTCCCAGACCACTTTATCTAAATCAAATCTCTCAGTCAACAGCTGTCCATCTCATCAGCTTATTTATTTCCGTCTAGCTGGTCAAACTGACATCTTGCTTATTTGTGTGTTCTCCTCTCCCTAGAAGGGAAGTGCCCTTTGGGGCAGGGATTTTGTCTGCTGTGCTACGAGGGCCACTCTGGTTCTTCTTCCCCTTCTGGCCTGCGGTGGTTTGGACTTCTTGTCCCCTTCACCACACTCTCTCTTTCCCTCTGCCACGTGGTAGGCAACATCCAGAATCTACCCAGCAGCTGCTTCACTCTCCTGGGTGCTGGAAGGAGGACCTCAGATGAGCCTCGATGAAAATGTAGCACAAAGGACACATCTTTTCTGGCTTAACCTGCTGAGATTGAGAGAGCTGTTCGTGATAGCAGCATAACCTAGCTCATCATGACTCATGTGTCAGACATTTGGGGACATGGTATCCACAGCCTAGAACATGTGTGGCTTAGAGCAGACTCTTGAATAGACATTTGTTGAAGACATTAGGGAACACAAAATGGTCTTACGTAAAAGTTTCTAGACCGCTGTTTTGGTGAATGGATGATCTGGATGATTACTAGACTAAAGGCACTGAGATATTCAGAAAAAATCATGAAAGCTTTCAGTCAATGACAATATGGCTAAGGACATTTAGGATTGGTCATTGGGGCTATCGGTAGCTCTACTGACTAACAGCTATGGTTTAAGCCAACATGACATACATGGTCATGCCTGAGGTAACAACAAATGCAGAAGCTACACAACTCGTCACGTGCCATTCACGAGCTCAAGGATTAGAGGAGGACCCATCTGAGAAGCCCATGGGTTTTGTGCTAGGAAAACTCACATTCGGGGTTCCCCAGGGCATCCCACCCTATCTGCAGAGCTCCTGGAGGCCACTCATATGCTACAAGCCTTTTGCATTTCTTTCAGAACTGAATCACTGAGGCAGAAGATGGTATGGAAACCTAGAGAAAGCAGAGATCTGGGCAAGGAGAGAAGCAGGATGCGCGTGGTTAAGGCATCCATTCTGGACCCAGCATCAGTGGCTTGAATCCCTGCTCATCCACTTACTGACTGCATGATCTCGGGTAAGTTCCTTGACATACCTGTGCCTCAGTTTCTGCATCTGTGAAAGAGGACTAATAATACCTATGGCAAAGAGGTATGATGAAGATTAAATGAATTAACAGACAAAACACTTGGAACAGTGCCTTGCATATAACAGGTGCTTAGTAGAGATTAAGGTTTATCATTGCCAGGAACTGTTCCTTCTACCAAGGGATGCTAGTACCCCAGAACGTTTATGGGCAAGAAGTAGCGTCTGATCTGCATTCAGTAATGCAAGTAAAGCTTGCGAATAAGCTTCTAGACCCACACTAAGTGTTAAAGACTCTGCTATTTTTTCTCCCTATTGAAAGTTATAAAGGAACAGCATTCCTTAAAACGAATATACTGTGATCACAAGCTAATATACTCTGATCAAAAAAAATATACTCTGACATGATCCATAAGCTTTTCAGACTTAAGGATCTAGATGAGGAACCTAAAAGATCATGGCTCTATGCAGCTAGCCAGCTAATGATGGAGAAGAGAAGAGAAGAGAATAAATGATTCAGGGTAGTGTCTCAGTTTGCAAAATCCTGACCAAACTTTGGAAAGAAAAAGGACTAATTTGCCCACAGTAACTACAATTTCTAAGGAAATACAGCAACTTACCTTCATTTCTAGCTCTTGGTTTGATGCAGGTAATCCCTGAAGTTTTGCTTCCAATTTGTATATAAAACTGAACGAGTCTGTAGGGAAAAAAACACACCAAACTTCAGTTTACTTACAAATAGGTAAGTTTGAAGAGATTTAGCCTTTTGCGTTTTGACACATTAAAAAAAAAAAAAGCTTCTGTTAATTCTGAAATATTACTTTTAAACACAGAGGGCATATGAGAAGCAGAAACTACATAGATTATATAGCAAGCTAATTCTCTAACCATTTTAAAAGGTTACTTAATAACCATTAATTTTATACTGTAATAATGATTAAGAAGGAAACAGCTGACCTCTACTTCAACGTGACAGTCTGATGTAATTTAGTGAAATCACTGAAATGCAGATTCCTTAAATCAAGATAATACTATTCTTGGAAATTCAGGATGAGGAGAAATCTAACAAGAAGCTAAATGCTACATTAGTTTAGGGCCACATCATTACCTGTATTACTGATTTAGACTCAGACCGTTTAATTCTTCACAGCTGACACTCACTGTGATGTAAATTAGGCCTCAGTCCACAGTAAACCAACAGAGAGGGCCTATGTGACAGGTGAGCCTCCGTGAAAAGAAGTCAGAAGGAAGTGGAAAGAGATCGAAGGCAGAAAAAAACGTGACACAGAACCCCAGATTTTACTGAGGACAAGGTCTAGAGGTTCCAAATAGTTCTTCAGTTTCCTTTCTTCCGATTTTCAAATAATTTAACTGATAATAATACGAAAAGCACAGTTTTATTTTAGGCGTGCTACTACTTCATTTGACCTTAAAACCAAGCAGTTATTTATTTTACCAGCAGGTGTCAGTGTAGGTATTTTAAATTTCTGGAGCAGTTTTTAATAAGTGAATACAAATAAATTTCAATCAATGGAACGCATCATTTTCGGACACAGAATTTGAAGTTGAAAAAAAAAAATCTTCGTTTCACCTGGCATATGTAAACATAATACCAAACACTCTTCGTAGTAACACAGAACTTTAGAAAACTGAGCTGACACACTTTTAGACACACAGACTTTGGTGTCTGATCGGTGATTAACGAATTGCGGTATGAATTTTGCAGAAACTCTTTTATTATGGAGTTAAAGTTATGCTTCATTTTTACATATCAAAATCTATATAGAGAAAGGTTATTATGTAAATCCTCAGAAACAGCACAGAGTTTTGGGTTAGACCACAAGGCACGGTAAATACTATGTTCAAGAAATGTACCAATAAACTCTTTACCTGATATTCCTGGTGTCCAGAGGGACAGTCCTTGCTTCCCTTTTCCCAGGGCCATTGAAGTAGAGAGATTTGCCATCATTAAGCGTTCCACAGCCGGTTCCAACCTGGCCCCCAGTTATCTTGTACCACAGAGGGCTGAGCTTCCCCTCAAACCTATCGAACATCTCACTGTGATTAGGGACATTAGACACACAGGTTCCTTGCGCGGCTTCCAAGAAAAGAAATACATAGGAGAGAGAGGCTTTGTTGAAATCGTCACATGTTAGAAGGTCCATTCAGAGCATGGGCTAAGGAAGCATTTCCACAGGTGTTAGGGGAACAGAACCAGATGGAAATCCGTATCCCACAATTGTCTGTCTGAAATGTGGCCACTGCTACCGTCATCAAAAACATTATTCCACCTGTATAATTTTTTATTCATGCATAGAGAGACACTGGGAACCACACATTTCCATGGTTCTTGCCACCAAGAGGATGTGGGCAAACTGAAAAATAGATTTTGTCCACCATAAAATTTGCTCCTTTGTTGTCCTTCTATCAGAGGACCAATAAGGAGAGTTAATCCCAGATTTAAAAAAAAACACCCCTGAAACTATGAGTGGCAGGGCTCGCCACAGAAGGCCTGCAACGACATATGTTTGTCTTTGGTCACGCGCCAGATGAAGGGCAGAGCGCTGAAACTCTGGGAAGCATCCTTTTGAAGTTGCCTCTAGGAAAAACTCTAAACAAAGATTTTGAAGCTTATAACATTTTCTTCAATTTTTTTCTTAATCTCAGCTCCCTTTTTGTTTTTGCTTATAGCAATAGCCAAGGGTGACTGTGGTCAGAAAATATTTCTCTTGTGAAGTTCTCTTTTGGCAGTCTTGGATTTACCCTTTCAGACACTGATTTTTACTCTGCATGTATAAAATTACGTTTCTTATAAAAAGCAATGTTAAGAGCACAGAGAGCCCCTTGTAGCCAAGTGGTCAAGGAAGAGTTTAGGTTTGAATTTTAGAGACTGACCTGCCAGAGTCCAAAGCCTAGCTTCAGCAACTCCTCGCTGTGTGCCCTTGGGAGAGTTACTAAGCCTCTCTGTGTCTCAGTTTCCTCAAATGTAAGTAAGACGATAACAGTATATGCTATGGCACAGGGTTTTTGTTAGAATTCGGTAAGATGACATAAACAGCACTTATTAAAATGCCTGGCATAAAGTGTAGCTGAAAGCAATGTTAACTACTATCACTGTTACTAATAAATAAATTTCCTTTAGGGAGTGAAATTGGTTTTACCGTGTTTTTTTTTTTTTTTTCCTTAGGCAGCTCAAAACTATAAAATATATTTTAGCACGTCAAGTGCTTGGGTGGCAAATTCGTGTAAATAGGACTTAAAGAAGAATCATCTCAGAATCTATTTCCTTGGAAGAAGTAACATGAAAGACAGTAACTAGGGATAAATATTTTAAAACAAACCATCAGACACACATCTGTGGCCTTACCGGTGTACCCCAGATCACAGAAACACACCCCTGAGACACAGTCCCCATGGCCACTGCAGTAACTGGGACAAGGCTCAGATATGTACACTCCATCCAGACCAAAGGGAGGCACGTTCTTCTGTGAGCTGCTCTCCTGAATCCATCGGAATCTGGTTTTACTGTTGGGGAAAACAACACGTGTTTCTTACACCAATACCATGTACAAAAGCATGGAAACATAAAACAGTTCAGAAAAATTCAAGGAAGATTTCATGTTTATTTGAAAGTCACGGCTGCTTGACTGGACACTTAACCTTCATAATAAAGTGTCTCTCTCAGAGCTTTCTTGAAACTTGTTGATTTCCTCTTCAGCCTAAATGTTTCAATACCAGGAGGATACCAGGTACAGAAGATTTTTGATGGCCATATTATATTTTATAGGTTTTATTATATTTATATATTTATTTACATATTTGTTATAGGTTTTTACTTGTATATTTTCCATCTTATATGCTTCTTTTTTAAAAAATGTATAGACCTTTTTTCTTTTTAGATTTTTATGTTTTATGTATTTATTTGAGAGAGCAAGAGAGAGCACGAGCATGGGGAGGGGCAAAGGGAGAGAGAGAGAAGCAAACTCCCTGCCAAGCAAGAAGCTCGACTTGGGGCTCCACCCCAGGACCCTGGGATCATGACCCGAGCTGAAGGCAGATGCTTAACTGACTGAGCCACCCAGGCATCCCCCATCTCATATGCTCTTAGTAATAAAAACCAGAAGGGTATTCCTTTCACATAATATTTCACCCTTCCATCACATCAATTTTATGGGCATTTTCAGAAGAGGCTATTTAGGAATTTCTTTTTTTTTTTAAAGATTTTATTTATTTATTTGACAGAGAGAGAGACAGCCAGCGAGAGAGGGAACACAAGCAGGGGGAGTGGGAGAGGAAGAAGCAGGCTCCCAGAAGAAGAGCCCGACGTGGGGCTCGATCCCAGAATTCTGGGATCACGCCCTGAGCCAAAGGCAGACGCTTAACGACTGAGCCACTCAGGCGCCCTTATTTAGGAATTTTTGAGACCATCAGATAGACTGTTCTCTGTTAGGACATAAAAGGGGACTCTGGCTATTTGCCACTGACATGATCCTGCCAGGGAAGAGTTAAGTTTGTACTAACAACACTCCTCCCACCTGTTGCCTTCCTCTTCACCTCTCAACTTGGAATCCCTAAGACACTCATTCTAGGAGCTCTTAGCAACCAGCTGGGCTGCCAACAATACTGGTGACTACCAGTAAACAAAAGACGGACCAGGTCCCAATGCTTCAAAACCTTGGAATACCAGTGGGCTGGGCTGCTGCCCAGTGCTTCTTCCCCCACAACAACAGTCGAGAGGCTGTCAGACTAACACTAGTCCCAATGCTCTCCAGTCTTTGCGATCTTCTCAGCACATCTCTTTCTTTTCAAATATATGGAAACCTGTGCCCATCTATAATGTCACACCAGAAAAACACCTCTTCCTTCTCAGTTCTACTGACATCAAGGAAGGAAGAGGATTAGGTTATCTGGAGTCCAATTAATTTTGCTGCCAATATTTATAGACTTTTGAGTTTCTAGCTCTTCAAATAGCTTTGGTTATTTGGCAACACAGAACCTTAAACCTGGATTTTCTTCATTATTTTTTTTCCTTCCATATTTTTCTTCATTATTTTAAGTTACCTACTCCTGGCAAATTTGCGAAATGTGACCCACAATGTTGTTTAATAGGTTTAAGTGATCAGAGACTAACCACCCATTAATGCAAGTCTTAACACACATTCATCAGTGTATTAAGAGGAAGGTGAACACATCTTTTATTTCCTTTAAAGCTAATTTAAAAGATACTGGTTTTATTTTTTAAGGCAAAACACAATTGAAATAAGATTAGAAAAACATAACCAAAGAAAAAGAGAGAAAGAAAGAGAAAAAAGAAAATACAGTGGTTGTGCCATTAACCTCGGGAAAATTCCTCCCATTAGGGTCGTAAGGTTATTTAGGTTGTGAAGATATTTTTCCTCTCAAAGGAAGGAAATGGAATTGATGTTCAGCAGCTTTTGCCAATTGCTGCTTTTAAGGAAAATGGTAAGGCCTCTGTGCCGCTCCCAAAAGACAGGCATATCTTTTGATAAAAACGGAAAACATGCCAATTCTCTGATACAAGTCCTCTTAGATTAGAAGTCATTCTTGCCTCTTCCTTTTGTGTTTCTATAATACAGAAAAACATGGATCTACAACTTCTGCCGCATGGAAAGTAAAGAAAGAGGTAGGAACAACTTTCTTCTACTCTAAGTTCTCCCATCTGGATCAGATGAGGGCATCTCTATCAACTGTCCTACTTCATGAAAGAAGTGTGCTCAGGTTGGCCCAGAAGCATTCAGAAGGTTGAAGAATCCCACGTTTAAGTAGAATTCTAGAAGCTTTGGTAATGTGATAGTGGAAGAAGAGCAAGTGAAACCCTTTGACCCATCTCTGTTTCTTGGGGTCCCTATAATTTTTGTAACAATGAAAAATCAGGGTCTGGTCTGGCCAGACAGAGGAGGCAACCCCAAGTCTAAGGCTCCTATAGACCCAAGAAGCAGAGTGCGCTGTTAGATATTTGAGAAGATGAAGGACCTCAGGAGCTGAGTATTAAGGAATCCATTTTTAAATAAAGAAAAAAACAAAACAAAACAAAATGATGAATTATTGGTTAAGAGGGTGAGGCCAGGACATGATGATCAGAGCTAAGAGTCCTAGCTGGGAGCCCATGTTTCAAAGTAAAAGAGCAGAATATTACACCTCTTTTCCTTCTCCTAATCTCTGCTAGGTGGTTTTTAGTTGGTAGGTGCAAATCAAAGCAAGAAATTTCTCACCAATCACGACATAAGCAAGTTTTGCTTCATTTAAATTTCTCCCAGTTGTGTCTGGTTTCTGATGCCTACTGCTGCCCTGTCCTACTCTCCCTTGCACAGTTCTGGAATTGGGCACAAATAATTGAGAAACCTCAGGGTTGCTGGAATAAGAGGAAGAACTAGTAAGAAATTCACTAAAAAACTGCAGTCATGGAGAGACCATCAGAAAAAATAGGTTAAATGAGGTGGGTGCTTCATTTCTTCCCTGAAGAAACAGGTGGTTTCTGATGGTTAAAAGTTATCTTGCCTCTTTCTTTTTTTTTTTTTAAAGATTTTATTAATTTATTTGGCAGAGAGACAGCCAGTGAGAGAGGGAACACAAGCAGGGGGAGTGGGAGAGGGAGAAGCAGGCTCCCAGCGGAGGAGCCTGATGTGGGGCTTGATCCCAGGACTCCAGGATCACGCCCTGAGCCGAAGGCAGAGGCTTAACGACTGAGCCACCCAGGCGCCCCTTTGCCTCTTTCTTAAAATGTCTTCTAATTCCTTGCCTAAGAGCTATTTTTTATAATAGGATACTTTTCATTGAACTGTTTCTGCATCTTTGCTTGAAAACCTCATTTTATACCAGCAAAAATCCACTGTGCCTGGGATCCTACATGGTCCTAATTTAAACACCATGTTATAAGAGACCCAGCATGAAGACAGTTTCTTGATCCAGTACCATGAATTCATCATTCTCTCCACATTGGGATATTCACTGCTCGCTATTGGAATGGCTTTGTCAACTGAAGACTGGGTAACTCTTATCCTGGGACTAGCTCTTCTCTGGGTACTGATACTCAACATATGAATACTATCATGGAACAATGGAGAAGGTTAGTCAAAGACAAGCAAAGTATTATGCTCTCCTCCCCTTACAGAATGAACCTTCAATTGAATCTAGCTGCAGGAACCAGAATGAGCCTGTTATCCATTCTCGTGTGCAGAACCAGTCCTCAAGTGTAGCTTACTTTTATTTACTCTTAAACTAGAAGAATAAATTGTAATTTTTAAGCTATAGCAACAACAGCAACAACAACAAAAAGAAGTAGTCCAAAGTTAAGCTAATAAGCATGTCTAGATTCCATATAGTTTATCTTTTATAAAGTAGAAGAGAGATAGTCTTGAAATTATTAATGCTATTAATGTGTGTGTGCACATGTGTACATGTGCTATCTGTGCCCTTTCAGGGAGATGCAGAAGAATGATTTTTTGCTGAACAGCACTGAATTTATTTTGGAAAACATATTTTAAAAAGGGAGGTATCTTCATTGTAGGTAATCACCTACCGTTGGTCCTTATTCCCCATTCAACATCCCTTCAAGTGCCTCCAGCATGCCAGGCATAGTGCTAGGCTAGGTATATGACGGGAAGCAAAACCCAGCATGGTTCCTACCACCATATAGCCCGCAGTCAAGTGAGGAAACACATTAGTCAAACCCTGAACGAAGAAATGTAAATGTACAACCCTGCTTACTACTGTGATTGAGAAGGACATAATGCTAGAAGAACATCTCTGACCTGATAGTCAGGAAGGTCTGGGAAGGACTGGAGGAGATGACGATTGGGGAAAAGACAGAGTTTAATTTTATGTAATTTTACTAGAAATAAGCCATAGTGTGGCTTGACCACTCAAATCATTGAACAAAATTTTCCTTTTGTGTTACTTTCCCAGATAAGGAAAAAGTAGAAGATAAGACTCTATCTCTGAACCTTTCCCAATCACTTTTGTTCATAGGATGCCTGAGTGACCAGGAGAATGGGCTTCTATACCTTCCCCTTCTATCACCACGTTTGAGAGAGATGTTGCATTGCCCTCTCCAATCAAGAAGATTCCTGTGCATCTGCTTGTCCTGTGCAGAGGTGCACAGGTGATGGCGGCAGTGGAGGAGACATTCTGCAGAATACTAAGCAACTGTGTTTCTAGCACATTCCCCCCTCTACGTCCCCCCCACCCCTGCCCCTGGAGATAACAACATTTTGCATTCTGCATAGGGAACCTAGAGCAGGCTGCATGACATGACATACTGTATGGTTGGGATGCTGCTGGGTGTCAGGGATATACCAGCGTATATCTACTGCCACCGATGTCTCTCCTTTGTAGGTAAGAACTAAGAGAATGAATAGGAGGACAAAATGCTCCTTTGAGAAAATCAGCTTAGAATTATTTGTGAAAGAGCAATGTTCTAGTAACTATTATGAGCATGTTGCCTCGTGGCAAAATAGCTCCCAATTTTAACAATTTTCACACTTAGAATTCTCAGCTTTCCAACACTGCATTTGGAGACAGCGGAGTTGAACATATTGCAGAAGAAACAACAACAGCTCTTAAAGTGGAAACATATTTACTACTCTTTAGTAGAGAGCTCTTTGTCACGACTGCCATCAGCCAGCAAGCTGGATGGTATTCAAATTCGCCAGGAAGCTGGACTCTAATGAAGACTATTTCTTCTTCCAAGAGCTGAGGTCCAAGACAATATTGATACATTGGGAGCTTCAAAATATTGGCTCACTTTGTGATATTAAGGAAAACCTTTCAGTTCTCATATGTGGCTTTACCACTACTTTCATAGTGATGTCTTGTAGCTCCCTGATATTCCAGTCATTGCAGGAAATATACACCTGCTTCTCCCCAGCTTCACGGCACGCTGTACTATCTATTTGGAAGAGCTGTAGTTGGGTCAAAGTTTCAGAAAAGCATCGGGGGAGGAAGGCAGTGGTGGTGGTGAGGACTACAGGGCTGCACTGCTATGTGCCCAGCTTGCAAAGGGCAGAAAGCAGGATGCGATGGCTATTAGGGTACAAACACAGATAAATTCTCATGGCAAAGGAAAGATGCCTCAGTGGTGAACCCTACAGAGCAGAGCTAATAGCTGAGAAGAATGATAGATTAGGGAACCACTCCTAAGAGCAGAATTTAATCAAGGCAACTTTCTTGTCCTGGACATTGCTTGTGGAGGACAGAGTCCTAAAACAAGTATCTTGCTGGCTTTTAGAATTCCTACTGGCCAGTGGCTGCTATGAGTGTAAGAATTTATTGTAATTATCCTGTCAGTGTCTCACCATTGTATGTTGGGTATGGATAATTGTCTTTTTAGTTCATAGGCCTCTAGATAGAGAAGCCATAGTCAGGGAGCCACGGCCATACCCTGACCTGGTAGAGATCAGTGACGTGGTGCCTGATGCTATGGTGGATGACACTTGGGAGGTCTTGGGAGAAGAGTGAATGCATCTGGCTGTGGAAGAGATGTGCTCACTGGGGCTAGGACAAACTATCATTGATCATTACAGTAATGCCCCCCAATGACTCACACTTCCTTGTGTACTTGTTCCTCTGAATTTGACTTTTCTGCATTTTCTATCAAAAAGGAGAGTCTGTTTTCCTACATTCCGAATCTATACTGGCCTTGCGAGTTGCTTTGACCAGCAGGATGTGGCAAATGAGATAAAGTCTTGCAGCTTTTACTTCTGTTCTCTTGGAACTCTAGAACCACCAACTGTGAAAAATACTGGGCTGAAGAAGACACAGAGAGAAAGGTCCTGCTGAGCCTAAACACTAACCGACCCACTGATTAAACGCAGTTACATGATGGAGCCCAGACAGAGCCAAAGCAGACCTACCCAGGTAATTCCCAAAACTATGAGAAAGTCAGTCATTGTTGCTTTTGTTTGGAGAGACAAGTTTTGGAGAGATAGGTTACATAGCAATAGATAACTGTACAAATATTATCCTAGGCTGTACTCAGTAATATAAACAAGGAGTAAGGATGATTTATTAAAAAGTAATGTATCTGGGCGCCTGGATGGCGTAGTTGGTTAAGCATCCAACTCTTGGTTTCAGCTCAGGTCGTGATCTCAGGGTCGTGAGATCTAGCCCTGAGTCAGGCTCTCTCTCCCCCTCTGTTCCTCCCCCTGCTCAAGCTCTCTCTCTCTCTCTCTCAAATAAATAAATAAAATCTTAAATAAAATAAAATAAAAATAATATAAAATAAAGTAACTCAACTACGCATCCCTGACTTCTTTTTCCTTCTGCTGGTTAAGACATGACAAAATCTGGAACAGCTGCCTTGGATCCAGAGATGAAAGTTTGTGCTCAGAATGGCAGAACCACCCTGGCAGCTTTGAACGGTTCACCTCTGGACCGTGATAGGAGAAAGAATTTCTATCTTGTTTAAGCCTTGTTAAGCATTTGTATTTGTTTCTCTGTTATAGTACTGGGCCTGCATCTTACCTAAAGCACACTGAAAGTCAAATTCTTAAATTTCACCAAAGAAGGCCAACCCATCAAATTTGCCACCTATACATCAAATCATCTGAGTCGCTCTTTAAGATACTTCAGAGAACACTGGCATATAAAGACAAAACATTACTTACAAGTAAACTTAGATCCACCGACAAACTCTTTCTTGGAAAAATTGGTATTTAAAGATTATGCTTCAAAGTTTAGTAGATTAACCCAGAAACGTGCACATCCTTGGCTAAACAAGTTCTCTCCCTATCTGGGAAGTTTGTCTACCAAAGTGTGTGGCTTAATTTTTGAGAGATGCACACCTAAGTAACGAGGGAGGCAGAGAACATAACCAGCTTATCCAGCTAGACGATGCACAGTAAGTTTTGTGATCAATTTGGTGAAAGATGTCACATCCAGAATGGTCTCCAAGAACTTTATGAAGAAACCACTCCTCTAGATTGCTAAGCTTTTACCACTGTATCAGGATGAGATCAGTTACTCCTTGGTGACAAACAATCCCCAATCTCAGTGGCTTAACTCAACAAAAGGTTATTTCTTGCTTATGCAAGTATGTCCAGTGTAGGGGGCAAGGAAGTCCGCTTGTTGTAGATAGTCAGAGACCCAGACTGATATAAACTACATCTCCAAACATGCTTTCACAAAGGAGAGAACATGGCAAAATGCACACGGGCTCTTAAAAATCACACATTTCATTTCCATTCACATTTTATTAGGCCATGTCAAACTTTAAAAGGTGTGAGGAAAATATAAATTCTACTATATTCTAGGAAGGAAGCAAGCTGGGAATATTGCTGAATGGCACTAATGAATATTGTAAGTGTATATTAAGTCACGACCAGAAAGCTGTACAAGTAGATTTTTATCATCTAGGCTCTGCAGAAATGCCTTGACTTTGTCACAATTTAATGCTACATTCTGGGATTCAATTAAGAAGTGTCCACTTGAAGAATGTTTCTTTATCTTTCATAAAGTGATAGAGTTAAAAATACTGATCTCTGGAGAGCCTGGGTGGCTCAGTCGTTAAGCGTCTGCCTTTGGCTCAGGGTGTGATCCCACAGTCCTGGGATCGAGCCCCACATCAGGCTGCTCTGCTGGGAGCCTGCTTTTTCCTCTCCCACTCCCCCTGCTTGTGTTCCCTCTCTCACTGGCTGTCTCTCTCTGTCAAATAAGTAAATAAAATCTTAAAAAAAAAAAATACTGATCTCTGTGTTAGCTACTTTACCTGGCATAAGGATACCTATACATGCTATAAATTTATTCCAGAACACTAAGCATGGAAAAAAGTTTTATCTTTTTCTTAAAAATCAGAATGCATTTTTTTCTTTTTACCCAAATATGAGAACTAAATGATCCTGCATTTTCTCCCTTTGTCCTAGCTGTCCAGAAAACTGAGTTAAATTTATTGCCCTATTAATGAAACCAATTCACTTCAAGTTTTTTTTATCCATTTATCTCATTTCTCTGTCAAATGATTTTTAATCTTTCTATTATTTTAATAGTCATTTAAAGGGATCTTTTATATTACAAGATATCTCAAATTGTCCACATAGGGAGGCATTAAATTATCCAAAATGTCTATAAAGTGAAAATCAGATATAATAAAGCCTTATGACTCTCTTAGACTTTAACATCTTTTGTTCACTGTTGTATTCCCAGTGCCCAGAAAGGTGCCCAATAAATATTTGTTGAGTGGATGAATAAATGAGTGAGTTTGTTTGCCAAGCACGCAGGGGTGTATGTGCATGTGCGCCTATGCACACACTCCTAATTTGGGAATTTTGCCCCAGGGCTCTTTTCCTCAAGAGTCATTTTGTGACTAGATATAGCTAGACTATATAAATTCTTGTAGGTTACTGAAATGATGATATTGAGATAAATATCTGCTTCCAAGAAATAACACCTATGGCATGTAATAAGAATGTCACTTTACCTGGATGCAAGAGACCTTGGAATAACAATAGTGATTCTCGTCCATTCCTCAAAGTCCCCCGTGTGATACATGGTGGGCTCACTGAGTTCCCTGGAGTTGCCCTCACATCCTTTGCCTGCAGAAGCTGGGTAACAGCCTTCTTTCACCAGAAACCAGGACATACCCGCATCATGAGAGTACTGAAGAAGAACTGGGGCAGCACTGCTGAACTGATTGGCACACCCTATGTTCAGCTGTCAAAAGGAAAGACAGGATTATACAAGGTTTGGGTTCCAAGTTATCACTTAACACATTAGGTGCTACAGCAACCAGGGCTCCTGCTACTGAGTCTGCCCTGTATTGACAATGATAAGATTTGCAGCTCAATTCCAACAAAGACCCTTCCACAGGTTCTGGAAATCTTTAAGTGAGCAACAGGTGCTTTTCAAGAAAAGTTGGGCCAGTCGCCATTTTGTGGATTTCTTGGGATTACAGGAGGGAAAATGGAAGCATGGTATCTGTGATGTTGGAGCCAAGGACAAAATCCAAGAAGCCAAGAAATGGTTTTCTTCTTTTATCCCAGACATATAAACAGAGGGAAGCAGAAGATGAAACGCTATCCTCTTCAGAACAAGAAGGTTACCTCAAGAGAGGGCTATCCTCCCTGCTTTCAGTGGAAAAAGCATCTTTACTCTATTTTCTTGCCAAAACTCAGTAAGAAATCATTACCAACTTAGATGAAAGAGCTAAGTTTTTTGCCACTGCATCGAATAAACAAAATAATCCAGAAATAAAACTATTATTGTTCTATGTACTCTTGTAGTGGAATATCATCATAGGATTAACAACATGAAAAAAAAATTGAAACAAGCAAACAAAAAAGCAACTTAAATCCCAATGCCCTAGCACAACTGTTTTTATTTTTTCTGTTTTCTCTTCTAAACTTTAGAAAGAAGTGTATACTTTGGTCATATAGTTGAAGTCATCACACTTCTAGAACATTCCTTCTACTTTCTATTTAACCTATTATTTTATTATTATATGCAGCATTGCAAAGAATGTGTATTTTTTTCTTCAGTTGATCTGTTAATACCAGATACACTCCTAGCAGTAGTATTACTGAGTCAAAACACAGAAACACTTAAAATTTTTTATTTTTATGTTTTCATTTTTAATCAGTTGGGTTCACATGAATCAGTCTTACCACAGCTTTGAATATTATTCAAGTTTAAAACAGTTCCTTTCTAAATTGGTAAGTGTATAAATAATTTTATTACTGTTTTAGTTGATATTTTTTTGGTAATTATAAATGTCAAGCTCTTTTCCTGGTATTTATTTAATTATATGCCATCTTATACCAATGACCTATTCATATCTTATTTCATTTGCTGGTGGGAGCCACCATAGAATTTCATTGTATAAGACTATAGATAAGAACAGTCAAAATTTATTGAAAAAAATCACTGAAGTAAGCACTCAAAGGAACATGATCATGACCACAGAAAAAAGGATGAAGGGAAGGTAGGGCTGGAGGCAAATAATATTGGCCCAGAGCTCAAGAGGTCAACGAGTTCATCCTTGTGACTACTGGTAGCTTGATCTGGTCTTCCAAAAGAAGATTCTATATTTTCCTTATTCCCATACTCACAGCTAGAAAGCATCTCTCAGAAGGATTTATAATTGGGCTTGTAGAAATTTTATTGTGATACTATGTGTTTATCCAAGTTTATATAGTTCAATGTCAACAATATAAGCAAAGACTTGACAATCTCCAGTGTGTGATTAAACCATTCAAACACAAATTCCTTTTATTATGCATAAGTAAGCATAGCTTTTGGTTGGTGTGTGGTGACAGTAATTACAATAGGCACACATAGTTAGCTTTTCATTGCAGACCTCTTATGACTGCCGTTGTTTCTAAGGTAGGCAATTCTCGGGAACCTTCAGTTCTCGACAAGTCTGTGCCTTTTTTAACTGACCATTTAGCCTGCCCCTTAACTGTCGATGTTTTCTAGTCTTCAATTCTGGGCTTTCTTATCTTTTTAGTCTGTACATGCTCCCAAATCTCATTCACAACCATCATTTCAAATCCCTTCTGAATATCTGTAACTCCCATATCGGGCTCCTCTCCGGCTCTCTGGAATGTCCATAACTGATTTCTACGCATTTCCCCTTCAGCAGTCCCCAGGCACCCCTCGTTCCACAGGTCCAAGTCTGCTCTCATGATCTACCACCCTCATACAAATCCTACTCTGACTCTATCTCCAATTTCAGTGACCGGAGCCAGAAATGTGGGAGTCATTCTCAACTCCCTTCTATCATCCAACAGGTCACCAGAACCTGTTGACTATGCCCCTTTAACATCTCTCAGATCCATCTCCTTATTTTTGTAATCCCATGCAATGCCTTATCTGGCCTCCTCAATTTCTTCCTTTGATGATTGCTCTAGCATCCTTTCTTTCCTCAGAATATATTCCACAATCTCAGCACCTCCCTCTGCCTCCTCCACTTGCACACAATCCTCATTGTCTTTTACCTGGATCAATGCAATAGCTCTGCCCTTGCTTCTGTCACTGTACTCTCAACACGGTCACCAGATTCTTTAAAAGCCTAAGTCACAGTACATCACTCTTCTGCTAGCCATTTTACTTCTACAGCCCAAGTCTGACCTCCTTTCTGCTACCCGTCTCCCCATTCTCTCTCTCTGTGCTCTACTCACAATGGCGTCCTTGTGATTTTCTGAACTTTTCCAAGCACACTCCCAATTCAAAGCCTTTGTACTTTTTGTTCTCTGTGGCTGGAATGAGCTTTCTCAGATAGCTGCATGACTCACCCTTTTAACTTTGATAGGTCTCAGCTTAAAAGTCATTTTATTAGTGAGGGAACCTGACAACTCTTCATAAAATAATAACTACCCTGCACCACCCTAGTCCACATTCTCTATTCCTATTTATTTTCATAGCCTACAACAGAGCCTGGTGCACAGTAGAGGCTTTACAAATATTTGTTGAATAAATGAATAAATGTACTTGTTGATTACAGTGTCTCTTGTTAAGTTAACACCCATACTGCTGCCGAATGATCTTCCTAAACAGGTCTGATTCTTGCATTTAATAGATTAAAAATCTTCCATGACTCATTGCTCTTGGATTAATGTCCAAGTGGCTTAGCGTATCATATCAAGCCAATTAGGATCAACTTTCTTTCTTACCTCTGTGGCACATACCCCAAGCTCCTGAAAGTTTCCAAATTATCTATTCTCATTTGCATTTCATGTGTTTTCATATATTTGCACATTCTGTTCGCTCTAACTGGAATTCTTCCCCCTCCATTATTCTTTTTTTTTTTTTTTAATGATTTTTTATTGTATTATGTTAGTCACCATACAGTACATCCCCGGTTTCTGATGTAAGGCTTGATGATTCATTAGTTGTGTATAACACCCAGTGCACCATGCAATACGTGCCCTCCTTACTACCCATCACCGGTCTATCCCATTCCCCCACCCCCCTCCCCTCTGAAGTCCTCAGTTTGTTTCTCATAGTCCATAGTCTCTCATGTTTCATTCCCCCTTCTGATTACCCCCCCTTTCTTTATCCCTTTCTTCCCCTACCGATCATCCTAGTTCTTATGTTCCATAGATGAGAGAAATCATATGATAGTTGTCTTTCTCTGCTTGACTTATTTCACTTAGCATTATCTCCTCCAGTGCTGTCCATGTTGTAGCAAATGTTGAGAACTCGTTCTTTCTGATAGCTGAGTAATATTCCATTGTATATATGGACCACAACTTCTTAACCCTCCATTATTCATCTGGCTAAATCTGTATTTCTGGAGACTTTCCACTTCACTTTATCCATCCATCCATCCATCCATCCATTCATCCATCCATCCATCCATCCATCCATCCATCCATCCATCCAACTAACAGATGTTTTTGAGCACCTGCCAGGCACCATGCCAGGTACTCTCACAACATCCAGAGCCTATTTCTACTACAATACTCCTGTGATAATGACTGTTCCTTTTTCTGGCTCACTTGCTAGTTTCTGAGCTCCTTGAGGGCTAGGACCATATTTTTCATGTCTATATTCCTAGCAACTAGTGTTTGACAAATGGCACACAGTTGCACCAGCACTATGTACAAATGACACCAAGTTCTTGTCACAGATTCCAAATATACATTAATCAATTTCCAAGTGACCCATAATACATATCTACTATCAACTAATGGCCACAATCAAAAGTTTTCTGCTGGTATGATTTGAGAGTTGAGATTTTTCTTAGGCAGGTGCATTCTTACTGGTTAACTACTTGGAACATTTAATAATGTTTTCTTGATTTAGATTTTTTTAAACACCAGAATGCCATCTTCCAGATTTTAACACCTACACTACCATGATTTTGTGGCTAATTAAATCGAGAAGGTGTCAGGTGAGAAACAGCATAGTATTCCAGCCAACGTATTTGTTATTGCTGTTATTCTGTTACCATTTTAAGGCAGTACCAACAAATTAATACCAGTCATATACTGCTATTAATGGTTTTTTCATTGTAGTTTAGCGTCAAACTCTAAACAGAAGGATAACATCTCACTAATCATTTTATTTATGACTAACTTCCTTGTTTACAGACCTGTGGAAATTATATTTGAAGAGCTGCCTATAAACATCTGATCTCTTTAGTAATTCCATTTGTAAATTATTTAGCATCTCCATCCTGCCGTTATGTAAAGACCATGTAGTTGTTCTACCTCATTAAAACTGCATTACTTTCGACCCCAGAATTCACCAATGGGATTTTATCATAAACAAAATGAAATTTTGATTAGGCTTCTGAAAAAGAGAGCTTGTCAAAGTAAATGCTTGCTATACACATTGACATGTTATCACAGTGCTGAAAATCAGCAAGCTTTTAAGAGAACAATGATAATTAAGGTACGAATTTACTGAATCAAAGGAAGGGCAATTGTTTGAAAATCCTGTGGTACAAACACAAACTAACTCATAAGCCCAAAAAGCACTCATAAACTGAAAAAGAGATTTTCTCTCTTACCATTCAGAAGCATGGGATTCATTAAGTCACAATCAGATTGAAAATCTAAAAGTCAGTTTTCAAACTAACCAGCTTGTCCTTGTGGGTAGAGCTAACTCGAGAGCTTTACCATTCTAAGATTGTCAAAGCTCTGTTGATCTGAGTCCCTCCCACAAGAGAGTTCGAAAAATTTGTGTCCTTTCGATTTCACTTATGAATCTGGCAGATGTTCTGTTTTTTGACCTGCCCTGGGAAGAAATCTGTGCATAAATACCTTGAACTGTAGCACATATCCAGGTTTCAAAGTCAAATCTCGAGTTACTGCAAATCGATCCCCATCTGATTTTCCAAATACCATGGCTGATGGTGTGGCAGAGCAGAAAGTTTCGTTTTTAGCCATTCCTTCATTAGCCAACATCAACCACACACTCATTTGATTAATCGGGTAATCAAAAGCTGGCTTCTCATAAAAGTTCTAAGAGAAACAATAGAGACAACACAGAAAGGCTTTGAAAACAAGAAAAGAATTTTCAGTTCATGATATGCAGGGCCACGTGCCATCTGTATTTCTAGGAAATACAGCAGAACCTCTAAATTATTACTTTTTTACTGCCACAAACCTTTTATCTTGATGATTTAACAACCATAAATATTTTGCCACTGTGTATTTAATTTTATAAACACAGTACTAATTGTATTTGATGTCTTGGCCAGACTTCCTAGTCTTTATATACATACATTGTATATATTATAATTTATTGAATTATAAATTATTATATAAATATAAATAATCTGTGAACTAGTAGCACAGAGAGATAATAGAACAGTTAAGTGCAAACCAGAAAAGTAAGTACAAATACTGAAAACTTAGATAACTTATAAAACTTATGTTCAAGGGTAAAGCACTAAATCTTTGGGGGAAGTGAGAACCTCTTTAATCTCATTTGCTTTTACAATCCCATCCTCTTGGAGCTCAGACATAAGAAAGATACCTGAGGTAAAGTTGGGTTCACAATTGGGATGACCTGCTTTTGCTTCTCTGACAGGATGATGATGTCATCCACCGCCCACTGGTCGTAGCCCTCCCCCGAGAACACAGGCTGCCACCAGCGAAATCTGGTGCAAGGGGTCTTAGCAGCAGCTGGGAGCTCCAGGTAGACAAATCTGTATAAAAGCAAATCATTTATGGCTGAGAAAGGAAAAGCTGTGTTCTTCTTAGCAGCTGTTAAAATAGGAGTAGCTACAAGAGAAAGTTCAGTTTTGTTTGATCTCTTGATATTTTTGAAAAGTTTCTAAGTTTTTTTTTAAAGATTTTATTTATTTGAGAGAGAGAATAAGAGAGAGAGAGAGAGAGGAGTGGGGAGAGAGAAGCAGACTCCCGGCTGAGCAGGGAAGCTGATGTGGGGCTCAATCCCAGGACCCTGAGATCATGACCTGAGCCAAAGGCAGACGCTTAACCAACTGAGCCACCCAGGTGCCCCCCAAAGTTTCCAAGTTTAGACAGATCAAGAGGGTTAAAATTGCAAGTGCCTTTAGTCCTGGTCATGTTTATTCCATTTGGAATTGTATCTTTTGGAGGCAAATATTTCTACTAAATTTGATTTACTGAACAGTCTTTTGATTACCATGACAATGGTATCACAGTTTCAAGAAATACCTCGAAAAAACCTGTTTTCTTTGTATATTACATTAAAATAGCATTAAAATTTTTTCCAAAGCAGTTCTTACTGTGTGTTAATATGAATTAAAAATGAAATAAAAAATCACCCATAATCTCCTGCATGGGGTTGACCTCTGTTAACATTTTGATGTATATCACGAAAGCATGTAATCTTTACATAGGTGAGATATATGTAAAATTTGGTATCCAATGGTTTAAAATTTCATATTATATCATACGCACATTCTCATGTCAGTATCATTACTTCTTAACATCATTTTACTATTTTCATGACACGGACATACTATTGTTTATTTTACTTTTCCCTGTTCTAAATAATTCTGTGATGAAAATCTTTATGCATAAAGCTTTACGTACACCTCAGTTTATTTCTTTAGGGATGATTCCTAGAAATGGAATTACCAGGTTGAATAAACTAGTCATGTTTAAGGCTCTTGCTTTTTCCAAACTTTCTCCTGGTGGAGTCCTACAGTTTGCAGAAAGACACCAGAGCACCTGTCTTGCTACTCCCGTGTGGCGCGAGCACCAGTGCTATCATTAAAGTATGACCACCAGACTGTTGAAAAATCATATCTCTTTTATTGCAACAGAGGTTGGCTATTATTTATATTTTATTAAACCTCTAGGCTTCCTCTTGTGTAACACTGACTCATTTCTTTTACCCATTTCTTAAATTGGGATCTTCGTGGCGTGCTTGCTAGTCTCTCTACGCTCTTCATACAGGAACATCAGCCCTCTGTTTCTCATATTAGTGGCAAATATTTTTTCAGGGTTTTTTCTTCCACTGTTTTCTGTTTTCTTTGACAGAGACGTGTTACATGCGTACATAGGTTTATGTCTGTAGGTAGTATATTTCTATGCGAGTAGCACTTTTCTCTGTTAATTCTTCCATTGAATTTGTGTTTAGGAAGTTTAAATCTCTTTCTAAGATCAGATACTCACTTCAATGTTTAGATCTTTAACCAGTCTTTAATCGTTTTTGATGGCGTCGGGTAATGATCTAAACAGCTAATTCTCCCCAAGAGCCTACCCATTTTTCCTAACACTGCTTGATTGAATAACCATTTCTTTTGCATTGATAGTTGATGTGTCTTGTCTTAATATACAAGTTTGTACATACATATATCTGAGTTAATTTCTAGGTCATCCATTTGGCTTCATTGTTTGTTCTGTCTATCCATGCACCATTTAAATTATTTAGGTTTTCCGGTGTGTTTTAATATCATGTAGGGCATTCCTCTATTTTTTTTTGCAAGTTTATGTTTCTAGTTATAAAGTTCCCCAAAACATACCACTAAGATTTTCATTGGAATGGCATGAAACATAAATTAAGAGATATCTTCATATCACAATATTTAGTTTTCCTATCCAGAGACATTGTATTATTTTCCACTTATTTGTTTTCTTTTATATCTCTGAGGGAAGTTTTGAAGTTTCATAGTACTTTTTTACAGAGATGCTCAGTACTGTTGGTTAAAGTTATTCCTTATATTTATGTATTTGCCACCATGAGCGGGATCTTTTTCTGATATCTCCCAACTCAAAATTTCCCAACCATTTTAGTGTCATAGAACTCTTTAAGAATGTGGTGAAATATTCTGGCCCTAAAGAAAAACTCCCATTAATAAAAACTGAATATTTCTGAAATTTGAAAAAGCTACCAAATTCTTGTGTGTCTGTATAGTAATCTAGCCACTTTGCTGAATGTTGAAGAATTTCCAAATTGACAATGATGACATTTGGAAAAAAGAATTTGAATTATTCTAAATTGTTGTTTAAACTAGTTTGGCACCATTATCAATACCTCTTGTCCTGTACTGGGGGAAATCTCATCAGGTTCTGTCTCCCACACACCGTTCCTGACATTCTCCCTGGATGTTATGTCTTTCGTTTTACCCAGTTACCTCCCTTCTGGTTTCTGCTTCTCTCTGTGTCTCTTAGAAGAAAAGCTTTTGGTTGGTCTGTCTGCGTGTCTACTTGTGTTATATTACGGAAAGTTATGTCACCTTTAAATGACTCAATGTTTTAAAACAACAAACTTAGGAACCTTCAAGCTACAAAACAGCTATATGTTATACAGTGTGTTCAAATATATTTAATTTGTGAGAATTGGATCTATATTGTCTTCGATAATATTTTTATCCAATAAAACAAGGTTGAGTTGTAAAATGCAAAACAGGATGTTAAAACTTGAAACGGTTGATGGTCAACCTATAAAGAAAGATTCTGTTTTTATGTTAAAGTGCAAATACTGAGATTATAAAATGGAATATTCTACAAATGATATCCTTGAATAGATTTTAATGACACATATAAAATATAAAGTATAAATGTAGAATTTCAAAATACTCCATAATTGTAAAATAACAAAATTTAAATACAGAAAAATATATTGATCGCCTGGTATAGGTATTAGTATTAAACATGAGTCATTTTCCCAAACTCCTTAACTGTCATTGTCTAAGACATTTTATTACATACATTCCTCAACCATGAAAATAAAGACAGGGATGGACCAGTAAAAAATTTTAGAAAAATCTGAGCCCCACAGATGTTGTCTAGGATTAGCTCTGGTACCATATGGATACTTTGAATAAAATTATCTTGCTGTTAAATCTAATCAATGAACATATATATTTATATGTTAGTATATAAATGTATGTTTATATTCTATATATATAATTTTATTTTATACATATTTTATATAAATTTATATTTTACATATATTTAATTTTATAATAATTTTATTATATATAAATAACTATGCATATATATATATATATAAAATATATGGGGTGTGTGTATTTTAAAAACCTGGGAATGGGAAAAGTGAGCCATAGGAAAACTGTTCAATTGTCTTACTTTTCCTCTAGTTAGAATTTTTCTTAAGTTCTTTAAGAATTCAGCCATGACATTTAGTTTTATTTTTGTTATTTTCTTCAATTAGCCAACATATAGTGACTTAAGAGAACCTTACATTTTTATGATATTCATTTAAATAGAGTTTCTTTATGATACTTTGAAACAATTGGAGAAAAATAAAATTTATCATTTTGTGAATATAAAAATTTAAAAAAAAAAAGAATTCAGCCATGAAAACAAGTACTTTTTGTCCAGAAATAAATGAAATGAAATTTTTATATGCTGGGCTAGCCTATCAGATACTTATGAGTTTGTCTACTTTTGCAAGAATTAGCGACATATTGGAAACAGTGCAACAAAAATGTACTCTCTACCCTTCCTGGAAACCACCGGAAGGCCATCAGGGGCAGTTACCTGGGTTTGCTGAAGTCGGAGAAGTACATCTCTGCCAGCAGGTGCCACTGGATGCCCCCGTTGTTGCTGTACTGGAGGAGGACGCCCTCCTCCCTGCTGTCCGGCTTGTTGCACGCGGCACTCTCTCCGCCAATCTGGATGTAGAACTGGACAAAGTCCACCCAAGAGGTATCCAGATCCCAGCTCACCAGCTGTCTTTTCCCAGCCTTTCCAAAAGATGGAAGAGTCACAGATTCAATCATCTGGGAGCTCTTTGGCATTTTGCTGTTTTAGTTTCAAGATTATACAAATATCCTAGCACCACCTGGAGATGATTTTGTCCCCATTTAACATTGAGAGGCGCAAGTCATGCCATTTAATTCTTTGCTCTCATTACGGTAACTGTTCCTGACTACGTTTGATTAGTCTCTGCATCACTGACTCCCAGACTTGGTTATGAGACCCTTGGGAACTGCTAATTATAGAAAGAGTATTCAAAAGTCTTTAAAAATAAGGCAAAATTAATTTTAATTAAAACACTCCCTCTATTTGCTTTGTAAATCTCTTCCAGGCAGAGTAATGGGGAAGAGAGACCATTCACTTTGAAATCAGTTGGAGTTGGGTTGGAATTTTAGCCCATTATTCATGCTGTTCACTAGCTATGTGACCTTTCTGAGCTTTTATTTTCCTCAAAGGTACAATATGGGTAATAATACCTTCCTTATAGGGTGCTGTGACAATTAGATGAATACATGTTGCATATAATTTGCCAAGCACATGGCATGTCTTGTTGAAGAAACATCCTCTCCAGAGATCGCCCTGACCCCCCCTCCTCCCTGGGAATTAAAGTGAAACTGGCAAAAATAGAAACTGACAAAAAGAAAGAGTATCCAAGTCTCTGAGGCTCCTAGTCTCTGTCTCTTTCTGGGAAACAGAGAGGTTGGGAGGGATCATTTCAGTAAGTTTTTGTGACTGTGAAATGGTCTCCTTGTGTTTTAAAAATGTGAAAATTTTCCTCGAATCCAGCAACTTGCTTCCTTTGCTCCGTGTGTCCCCTACATGTCACAGTCCTGTTGTGAGTAAATGGGTTCATGCTAATGGAACAGAAAAAAGGGTTTGCTCATGAGATTCTTCCACCCAAACAGATACTGCCAAAGCTAATCCACAGACTGCACCAAACTGGTCTTGGAGAGCCCCCAAGGAGTTCAATTAAAAGTCAGGGAGAAAAATTGAGATAGGATACATAGTATAGAGAAAAACACCCACACACTTATAATTTAAACCCTACTCTAATCCACTAAGTTAATTAAGAAAGGGTTTCAGTTATTAGAAATCACAGGGGAAATACTTGGGGGTAATTAAAACAGTACACTGTTACTGATAAATCTAAAGCCAATTAAGAGATTCTCAAATAACCGAGGGGGCCAGTGAAGTGAGAACCGAAGTTAATCCTGAGACAGGAACTTACTCTTTGGAATTCTCAATTTTAAGTAAGTATTTGAGAAAAGCTTACAAGTAATATGCATTTTCAATGTGCTATGTGCACTTTTTTCTTTTTGTTGACTTGAAATATTGTAAGGGAGAAACACCTCAGAGGTTATTATAATCTGGCCTAGAATTCTCATGCCTCAGGATCATTACAGGAAGAATCATTTTCAGAAGAAAACCTACAGAACCTAGCTAGTTAATTCCAATCCAGCAAACTTCTGTGAAAAATTTGGCACGTGGAAATGAGCCAAAAGGATAAAGATGTAAGGTGAGGAGAATTATAAAAATCCAATTATCACAATTAGCTGGTTGGAATGATTGGTCTATTGTGAAAATCACAGAGCGGTGTTGTTTTTCCAGGAGACTACGGTGTTGGTCGACAAAGGTTCTGAAAGTCTTCTGTGGGGTTTTTGTAAGGGGTGGAAAATATCATACAAATGCTTAGTTTGGCACTGAAGATGTTTTTTCCCAGAGAATAGCACAAATCGTTTTCTTTTGTTCAGTGAACTGAAATGTTGAACATTGTTTTAAGGGGAGATAAAAAAGAAAAAGGAAATGGTTCATAGCAAACTTTTTGTCAGAGTTTAGAATCTGATGTAACATGTGCTAGTTTCTCTATTCTACTATGATCAATGTATTTACATGTGTATGTCTAGACATATATACACGTGTAAAGTGCACACGCATATGTATTGGAGTCATAGGTTATGGATCTCCTGGAATGTGAAAAATACTCTATTTCCCCCCAACATTTTAGGTCAAAATGGCTCACTGCTTTAAGGGTTTAGATAAAATAAAACATATTTAAAGGCAATGCCTTCAGAATCTAGAGACTTAATAACACAACCTCTAAAACATTTCATAAAACTTTACCCTTTGCCTCCTATTAAAATCTTCTGTAATCAAAGTGCTACTAGAAAAATAATTCTACTATGTTTATTTGAAAATAACCATTTCTTTAGAACCTCTTGTTTTCCATTTTTCTTTCATTTGTTCATTCATTCCTTTCTTCAGTAATAATTATTGGGCGCCAGTCACACCAGGCACAATACCACACACTTGAAAGGAGAGTTCACAAGTATGTATAGTGACGATAATGACAATTAGAGCTGCAGATCAAATTCTATTCCTTGTCGAGTCCCATTTGGTCATACGATCATCTGTCAATTCTCCAATCTATTCCGTCTCAAACGTACTTACTGATTTGTAAATGCCTACCATGTGGCATGTTTTTTCTGAGCTGAACATCTTATCTAGAGTTCAGCTCAGTCAGTAGGACTCAGCATCTTGCTGGGTCCTATGGGAATAAAAATAAAAATATCATCTATATACGTACAGAACACCAATGAGGGAGGAATTCAAAGAACGGAGAGATCAGTGTAGTTTGCCATAGTCCCACAAAGCTCCACGGAGCAGCAGGATTTGAGCCAGATGCTACAAGGTTTACAGGGATACAGAGATGGTGGAAGGCATCATGGTAGGCAGTGGAGATTAAGCGAAGACAGGGAAATTGGCAAAACCTGGGATGTGGAGGAGAGATTTCTGTGTGGAGCAGAGCTCTAACTTTTCAAGAAACAAAATAAGTTGTATAGTTGGGGCAGCAGTACTGGAGAGCATCCCGAATGTCTGTGATAGAAGTGGGACAGGACAGAAGCACGTTCTAGGTTTAGGGTGCTTTGCAAAAGCTGGTGGCTGTGCAGAGTTGTTCCTTTGGGTCACTGCCCCTGCTGGTGGGGGCTGCCAAACCCTATATACCAACTCTCTGCTGAAGGAGTGGGCACATGACTCTGGCTATGCCACTCAGAATACACCATTCCCCAGCACACTGTGATTGGCCAATTAGAAACCTTTCCCAGATTTTTCTACGGAGCTGCTCAGGAAGCCCTGTGGCCTCGGTACCACTCTCATAATGACAGCTGACCTGAACACAGAGGAGAGAGTTCTGTGGGTGATTGAGTTTCTGGTTCCAGAGATCTCTGAGGCCAGTTTCATCTAAGCCCTCCCTTGTGTTTTGATTACATGAACCAAATTTCCTTTTTTGCCTAAGTTAGTTTCTCTCACTTAGAATTCAAAACAGATCTGCCTGATACAAGAGAAAAAAGGAAAAAAAAAATGTTCTTCAGATATTTTGGCAAAAATTTAGGGAGAAAGCTGGATTGGAAGGGGAAGAGAATGATTTTACTTTTGAAATGCTGATTTTGTAAAAGATTTATTTATTTGAAGGAGAGAGAAAGAGAGAATGAGCACTTGTGCACAAGTGGGGGGAGGGGCAGAGGGAGAGGGAGACGCAGACTCCCCGCTGAGCAGGGAGCCAGACGTGGGGCTCAATCCCAGGACCCTGGGATCATGGCCTGAGCTGAAGACAGACACTTATCCCACTGAACCTCCCAGGCACCCCTGAAATGCTGATTTTAAGTTAGTGGCAGGGCATACACATGGAAATATCTAGTGATACCGATTTTAAATATATTCTCATAAAATGTAATTGTGATAGCTAACACTTACTGAGCGATTTCTATGTGCCCAACACTATTCTTTATTCTTTGCCTTCATTAACCCACTGATCCTCTCCAAATCCCATTTCACAATAGAGAAAACTGAGGTGCAGAAAGATGTTATAAGTCTGCAAGATGAACCAGCTAATGAGTTTTGGAGCTTAGGTACAGATCCAGGTAGTTTTACTATAGAGATCATCTTGAATTACAGTTATATACATATTAATATGTAACCTTTCTATGTTTCAAATATTTGTGTGTATGCATATGTGTTTACTGGGGTGTTTGGTTAAAGGATTCATATTGGTTAAGGATTCATAATATTATCTAAAATTGATGCTTATGGGAGAGAGAACCTTCCCATTTCTGAACAATTACACAGTGTATCCAGATCTGTGGAATGTATATTGGTCACTTGGGGACAATTATCTTTAACAATAATGACCAGAGGATGTTCAATGTCAATGGATAGGAAATATCATCAAATGGAATTCATCCCTGATTTTCTATCATTCTCTATCTTGTTTACTTGCTGCTGATTCTTTGTTCTGCACCTGCATCAAAACAAAACCTGTACCTATTTTTGCATTTGCATAAATTAACTTATTTTGGATTTCTGCCCAGATTCCACAACATATGAGCCCTACAGTATATCACCCACACCTGCGTATTTGTTAGGTGATGTAGACTGGGACATTTCTAGTTGTCCTAGAATTGGTGGCTACAGTCCTTGCTGGAAAGAAGTGGTTTTAAGCACCTGACATTCTAAAGAGAGCTGCTAATAAGTAGGGTTAGACATGTAGCTCAGGTTGGAGAACTGGACCTGCTCCCACTCTAGTCTTTTTGAGGACTAAATAAAGAGATGAATTGGAGGAGGGAAAAAGAAAATAATGTCCTGCCTAGATGGTAGCAAGGGAGGAGAGGAAGGTGGTTCACCCTTCCCCGTCACTAACCAAGCAACAGGGGTTGGGCGTGTTCCAAGAGATTCAGTCTTAGAGATTCTGGGTGGCACCTTAGTCCTTCGGTGGTCTACTGACCTGTCTGCCCAACCTGGTGCTGTCCCTAGTGGAGCCGAACACTGCAAGACAAACTTCTACACTGTCTCTGTATGGACTTCATGTCTGTGTCCCCCAAATCCATATGCTGAAAGCCTAACCCCTAAAGGGATGGTATTAGGGGGTGGGGCCTTTATCAGGTTATTAGGTTATGAGGGTGAAGCCTTATTAGGGCCCTTATAAGACCAGACACAAGACAGCCTGCTTTTTCTCTCTGTGCTCTCGCCACCATGTGAGGCCCCAATGAGAAGATGGGCATCTATAAACCAGGAAGCAGGCCCTCACCAAGCACTGAATCTACTGGTGCCTTCATGTTGGACTTCACACCTTTCACAACTGTGAGAAAAAAATTCTATTTAAGCCACCCAATCTATGGTACTTCCGTTATAGTTGCGTGAGTTGACTAAGACAGACCTGTATTAGCAGACACCACCAGGAGCCACCAAACTGAGCCAAAATAGGATGCGAGGTGTCTGCTCAACATGGACAGTTAGTCCCAGGGAACAGCTCTGCACATCCCCAAAGCTCACCATCATCCCTCATTCCTCCAACCACATTCTTAAGATTAATGGATTGACAAGTTTAGCAAACACGTATAGAAGTGCGTTCTGTGGGGGCGCCTGGGTGGCTCAGTCGTTAAGCGTCTGCCTTCGGCTCAGGGCGTGATCCTGGCGTTCTGCGATCGAGCCCCATATCAGGCTCCTCTGCTGGGAGCCTGCTTCTTCCTCTCCCACTCCCCCTGCTTGTGCTCCCTCTCTTGCTGGCTGTCTCTCTCTCTGTCAAATAAATAAATTTTAAAAAAAATCTTAAAAAAAAAAAAAGAAGTGCGTTCTATGTGCTCGGCACTGTCCTACATGATTTACAAGTACTGCAGCATGACCCCAAGGTGGAGTACTCATCTCCACTGCACAGATGAGGAAGCCAAGCCCCACACTGAGGTAAGGGATTTGCTCAAAGTCCCACAGCTAGGGAGTGGTGGAATCGGACGGCAGCAGGAAGGTGCTGCTCTTAACCTCGAGGCTTCGCCTTTGCCTCCACTGCTCACTCCTCGTGCCCAGGCCACACGCTCACACACCCTCTGATGCCAGGGCCAGAAGACACCAAGTCCCTGCCCCACTCAAAGACCTTCAAGATATAAGCCCGGCTGGCATGGCAGGAGAGGAAGGCAACAAGATTTCAATCAGGGACAAGAAGGGCAGGAATTTTCAACGGTCCTAACCTGGATTTGTAGTAACCCGAACAATCATCAAAGTACCAGAGTTTCCCAAAAGTAGTTCAGGGATAGGAATCTGACAAAGGAATTTAAAAGCAAGCAGCGTGGGGAAACATAAAACTGTCTCACGTTTGTACCTTCTGAGTTCAGACTGCTCCATAAATCGCTCACTTATGGAAATAGCCATTGCTCTGCTTACGTATTCCGTAGCTTAGTCAGACCTTAGTCATCACTCGCCCCCAGCTCTTACCTTGCTGAAATACAGAGATGAGCCAGATGAGATGACTCCACACCCTTGTTCAGGCTTTACAACTTCTCCCCCAATGACTTCTTGCCAGTCAGACTCCCAACCATTCTGGTTCTCAAAATCCGACATAATCGTGGAAGGAAGAGCAGCTTCCGGGTGGCATTCGGTGCCTTGGTATCCCTGGTCACACCTGGGAGAGAGGAAGGGCCACGTAAGCAAGTCACAGCCTCTTCTGCGAATGCCCTGGCCACGCACCTGCAACATTTCCCACTCACTTTTGCTCAAACCTTAGCAGTCACATGAGATTTTTCTCTACAATGTCTGTCTGTGTATGTGGTTGCAACAACCTTCAGTTTTTGACACCAGAAAGAAAAAAGGGCAGAATCCTTTCTTAAAAGGAATGGTGCTGTAACAGCAGAACCGAGGCACCAAGGAGTAAGGAAGGAGGATATGGGTGCAAGCACGCGTTTATGCGTGCGTGCGTCTGTGCATGTGTGTGTTTGCGCATGTGTGTGCGTGCGTGCATGCGTGTGTGGGGGTGGTCGGCAGCTGCAGGGGAAGAGTGGGATCTTCATGTAGGTCTTGAAAATCACATAGAAATGTTTGCTCATCCAACATGTATCTCTGGCCATGTTTTATGGCTCCTCTTCCTGATTAAATTACATCTCTTTTAGAGTCTTTACGTATTCAAGGGTGTTCCTTTCTGATTCCTCATTAGTGATAATCACCGTCTTCCCCCTGCTACAACCTTGACGCGGGGCAGGACAGCGCGCAGCAGCTGTCTGACTTGTGTTTTAAGACTGTCAGGGGAATGGAAGTGAAACAATAGCAAGGCTCTTTTAACCCCCAAAGAGGACTTTGGGGTTAGTTAATAAACTCTGAAATTTAAACCCAGGAGGCCTCGTCTTGAGGTTAGATTTTGAAGTTTAGCATATACGGCTTCAGACTTTACTTAAAATGTAACAGCATCTTTTACATCTAAAATAAGAACAGAAAAGAGGATCGTTTCCTTTTGGCTCTTTCATTATTTATCAGTCTGTCCATATTGCTCTGATGACAACTGCTGTGCTATCCCTCTGAACACAAACCCCGAGAAGCAGACAGTCGATCATATGTGGCTGTGTGTGTACCTGCACACGCCGTGGTCACATGAGCCATGTCCACTGCACATGTTTGGGCACTGCTGTCCAATGTAAATGCTGTCCAAAGCCCACTCGTCTTGGGCTGTGTAATAGCTCTGACTCCAGCGGAAGCGGGTGGCACTGGACCTAGAAACAAGGAACGGTAGTGAAAACAATATTTTAATAGACATGCAGTAGCACAAAGAATGTCAGAGTTCAGACTCTTTCAGATAACGAACTTTCTGGAACTTGCATTTAGCTGTCAATCATTTTTCTTTGGTAGTTGAAAGTCTGTCTACTCAACTATTAGCCAATGCAACAATTTGATTAGGATGAAAAGTTAAAAAGAAATCTGTGGTTTAGATATATACCTCAATCTTAATTTAATTTGCAACATTTTAAAGAAAACCAAAATACCAGATTTTTTTGTTGCTGTTATGCAGAGACTTGATGTTAGGAAAACCAAGCAAGCAAGCAAGAATATTAAAAAAAAAAAAAAAAGTATATACAAAAGAGCCTCTTTTCCACAGAAGAAAATGTGAGGTGTTTCAATTATAGTAATAAAATTTCTTTTAATAAATACACAGTAGTTATTGGAAAACTTCCAGTGAGCTCTCAAAATAAAAGTTTTGTGTGGGGGTATTGTTTTGGGTTTGAGGGACATACTACAATGTGCTGTAAGAAGAACATGTTCTAGAAGTAAGAACATCTGGGTGCTAAATTCTGCTGATTATTTCAGAAACATTAAGTTGGGTAGGTTTCACGGACAAGCTGATGTTAAGTGGAAACAGAAAGTTAAACAGTCCATTACACATAGAGAAATACCTGGGACCTTGATTCATCTAAACCAGACAGAAAGTCTAAAGAAGAGGGTATTTTGAGAGCAATGTCAAGAAAGTTTCCATCCACTGACAGTCACAAAAAATTCTTTCCAAATCCCATCATATATTTTGCCTCTAGAAAATTTCAGGGATTGTCATTAGTTCTTTTTGGTCAAAATGCAAAACAAAAGAAAACAAAAAGGGTTTGTGGAATTAACGTGCAGGCTCTGTTCCATTGATTAAACGCTCGTCAAGCACACTGTCTTACACATTCACTTGATCTTAACGGCTCTGAATGATCTCTTAACATCTACTGCATCAATTACCCACATATTAAATACTCCCTAAGTATGTAACAGATTGTTAAAATCCAGACTAAGTCTTTATTGTTTATTCTGCCAATGATCTGTGGCAAATATGTTGCATTTTTATTCCTAGTAGGGTAATTCAGGATTCGCTGAGATGCATCCAGTAGACACTGATTTGTTGCATATCAGTGTTCGTCATGATACATGCAATGACACAGGTACACCTCCTCTATGGCAAGTTTATATCTGAAATCTAATAGCCATCACAATTTTCATAGTGCAATGAAGAAATGGTTCCTGTTTGCACAGGAACATAATAAAGTAGGTATACCAAAAGAGAGTGCTAAAAAAATGAGTCAATGAGCGGATGAACAGGCCAGGAAAGGGCAGCCTGTTTTTGCCTTCTGTAGGTAATGGCGTAAAGAATGTGCTAGGAGTCTGGGAACTCGACCCCTTGGACCTTAGCTCTGCAATTTATCAGCTGTGTGACCTTAGTGAGAAATTTAAGCCTTCAGGCTTTCTAGTTCCTCACCTCTCAAATAAAGGGATTGGGCAAAATGATTTCTAAGATCTAGCTCGTAAATTTAGTGCTTGTTCTGGTGGTTGTTGACTGAGGTGATGGTTTATTTCCTATGTACTCACATGTCTACGTGAAAGGCAAGGCATACATTGTTTTGAAGTTCTGATATTTCAAACATTAAAATGGGGTGGGAGGGTTTCAGACGTCTGTCCCAGTTTATTTATGTTTCTGAACAGTCACACGTAAAGACATTCTAAATTCTTATACTAAGTAAATTAGTCCTTAACATGCATCTGTGAACTCTGGAAAAAGAGAATACTTCCTTAAGATACAAAGCTTAAAGTGGGTTTTTCCATTTAAAATGACAACTCACAGTTTAATGTGCTGATGTTAATTAACAGAAAAGGAAGTAAGAAGAGGTTGAATATTGGCTTCGTTTTTCGTGAGAAAAAAAATTCATTGTGTGAGCAATCTCCAGCTGGTCACACATGAGAACACAAGGTGTGATCTCACTGATTTGCAGCTGCATCACTGCTAAATATTGCCCTCAATACAAATATTTAATTTGCCAACCCCCCGCCCCCAGATCTAAGCATTCTTACAAGGAAAATCTTGTGTACTTTGGACTGGGTCTGAAAGTAGGACCACTGCTGTGTGGATCATGCAATGAAGTTGACTTGCATTTAAAACCCAAACTCTATCGATTCCCCAAAGCAACAAAACTTGTCAGTCTTATCTTTATTTGATTTTTTCCCCCATATAAACTTCCAGACTGAATTAAAGGAGCATTGAGTCATCTCTTGATAGTTAGGTATTGAGGTATCAAGGCTGAGGAATCAAGGTAAATGAACGCTGACTAAATTGTATTATCCACCTTCAGAGTTACTGTAATTACATTTACCCAATTATTCTGAAACTCATTCAGTCATTAGGTGTGGATTTGTTTATGAAGTCAGCAACTGACAGCTGTTTGGGTCTCATTAGGCCCTGTTCTTATGTAAATGTCTCTCATAAAAACAAAATTAATTTTCATTGGGTAACAAATGTTCAGTTCATATACAATATAATTTCTCCAAGCAGGTGTATACATATTCAGTATTTCCACTCTAAGTTGTCCTATCTAGCATATTTTCCAAAGTTAACAGATCTTTGGTAATGTGGGGACCCCACCCTGGCTTGTGTGTATTCAATTTTGAGCTGTATATGTGTGAAAGCAGCAGAATGAAGATTTGCCAAAAGGAAAACTGCTTCAAACTAGACTGCACTCCCTTTTCCTCAATGCTTGGGAAAAACATGCTATTTGCAAAAGTTTGAGATGAATATAATAAATAAAGTTATCAAGAATGCCAGGGACACTAAATGCACTTTATCTTAATAGCAGAACTTTTAAAAAGCATTATAAATCCAAAGCCAATGATAATAACCAGATGAACACTATTTTTTTTTAAAGATTTTATTTATTTATTCGACAGAGATAGAGACAGCCAGCAAGAGAGGGAACACAAGCAGGGGGAGTGGGAGAGGAAGAAGCAGGCTCCCAGCGGAAGAGCCTGATGTGGGGCTCAATCCCAGGACTCTGGGATCATGCCCTGAGCCGAAGGCAGATGCTTAACCACTGTGCCACCCAGGCGCCCCCCCCCTTTTTTTTGATATATAGCAATCATGTTTAAGTATTAGCCGGAATGTTAAAAGAAAATACCTTATTGGGTTTGTTTTTAAAAACTATTTTTAGGGGCGCCTGGGTGGCTCAGTCGTTAGTGTCTGCCTTTGGCTCAGGTCATGATTCCAGGGTCCTGGGATCGAGCCCCGCATGGAGCCCTGCATCGGGCTTTCTGCTCAGCAGGAAGCCTGCTTCTTTCTCTCCCACTCCCCCTGCTTGTGTTCCCTCTCTTGCTGTGTCTCCCTCTGTCAAATAAATAAAAATCTTAAAAAAAAAAACCCAAACTATTTTTACTTTCTTTACCCAGGGCTTTGAAAAAAATTTGGAAAAGCAGAGTTTAGTTATTCACTTACATGGACTTAAAGGTAAACCGTTGCAGGAATAATCCAATAGACATCGAGGCACACTGCATTAAAATTCTACTCAATGCCCCAACATTTAATGAGTACCCAACATGTGGCAGGCGGTGTTGGAATGGAAGTGTTTAAGGGTCAAGTAGATTTCCTCTCAAGTGTCTAATAAACATTGATGAGAATTGATCTTTTCTGACTATACTAAAACTTTCAACTCAGTGGTACTATCTTGTAAGCTAGGAAATAATAATGCAACATACAATCTGAATGTGAAATAACATGCAAAGGTATTTTTTTCTTTTTTTGATAAAGGACAATATATTTTGGATTCTGCCTAAACTACATTAAGAATAATAGTTCAGCGGTGCCTGGGTGGCTCAGTTGGTTAAGCATCTGACTTCAGCTCAAATCATGATCCCAGGATCAAGCCTGCATTGGGTTTCTTATCCACTGGGGAGTCTGCCTCTCTCTCTCCCCTGCCCTTCCATGACTTGTGATCTCTCTCACTTTGCTCTCGCTCTCAAATAAATAAATAAATAAATATATAAAATCTTTAAAAAAATAATAGTTTATAACATTTCTAGGGATGAAAAGACATCATCTCTGAGATATACTATTAAGATGACCTTGCCATCATAATTTTCAAATTATACCCCACAAGTCAATAAATAAAGATCAACACTTTTAAATAATAAGGGTGATACACTTATTGGTGAAATAATCATAAAGAAAAAACCTCAGTAGCTTTACAGCAAGTACGACTACTATTTCAAATTGTTGCTTTTTTATAATCATGATAGAAATGCTTGGAATATCATTGAAATTAAATACAGATCTTGATTATATTCTCAGCAGTAGACATAAAAAAAAATAGGATGTCAGAGAAAGTAGCAACTTGTCATACAAAGCATTAACAGAGTATCCAGGAAATGGCTCACAGTTGGATGTAAAAAAAATCTGTGGAAATCAAATTTCAAGCATTTTATTCCAACTGACATAATGATGAATCCTTAAAAATAATCAAGGAGGCATTCTTCTATAATTTAGTAATTCAATCTCCAACTAAAGGACATATAAAAATGTTAGGTTGTTATCTAACCAATTGTTTTTGTGTAGAACCTAACTTCCATGTAAAATAATCAAAGAAGGGTTTATTTGGTAATTTTCTCTTTACAAAAGGGCTCTTGGAAGGCTGATACCACAGAAAAATGTAATTCTTGTCTCTTTCATGCTTTTTCTATTACCCATGTCACAGAATCTTAGAATTCCTGAACTGAGAAGGACTTTTAAGATCATCTAATTAAACTTCTTCATTCTACTTACAAGAAATCAGGCTTGAAGAGGTTGTGAATGGTTAAAATCATGTGATTAATTAATCACTGGTAAGGATAGACTGAGAGATCGGGACTTCTAATTTCTAGTCTAATTTCTAGCCTAAGGTTCTTTCTGGGCAAGCTTATCCTGTCCCAGAGCTTCAAACAGTACTCATGGTATTTAACTCTTCAACCCAAACCTCTCTTCTGAGCTCCAGATGGATAAATCCAGTTGGCTTCTTGACATTTCTGCTTGGATAGATAAGTATCTCAAACACTGCATCCCAGAAACAGAACACTTCATTTCCTGCCCCAAATCCACTCCTTCTCCAGGCTTCTCCACCTCGGTCAATGGTACGACTATCCAACAATTTCCCTGGGCCTCGGATTCAAAAACTGTTTTTGATTCTTTCTTTTCTATCACAGCTCCCATGTAGTGCACCAGCGCAAGCCCTACTTGATTAAAATACATTTCACAGTGATGGCTCTTGTCTTGTCTGCTATAGTCATACTCCAAGCCACCCAAACACTGAATGCCTAGAAACTTCTAACTCGACTCCCTGTCTTCGCTCTTCCTCCAGCAATCTATTCCTCATGAGCAGATGCCCAGGGTGATCAATCTAACACAAAATTATGTAATATTTAGGGAAAAATGTATTTTTCTCTTAAACACTATCAAATATTTAATTTTCTCCTTAATCACTGAGGCTTTAGCTTCTTGGGGGATGATTTTTATGGTTCCTGAAAGAATGTGAATGGAAAAACAAAGCGTGTATTAAGTTTTTGAAATAAAAAGTAGGGCTTCGCAGCGAGAAAACAGCCTTGAAAT
Source organism: Ursus maritimus (assembly GCF_017311325.1). Lineage (NCBI taxonomy): Eukaryota > Metazoa > Chordata > Mammalia > Carnivora > Ursidae > Ursus > Ursus maritimus. The sequence continues at coordinate 83,882,934 of NW_024425563.1, forward strand.
CCAAATTGTCTTGACATAGGAGAGTTTGGATTCCTGTATCTTTTCCTTCTACATATGTCAAACCTAAAGGAACTGACTCTTTGAGTTGGGGCAGAAAGGAAGGTCAGAAAAAGCTAGGACTTACAGGGTATAATGCTAAGTGAAAGTCAGACTGAGAAAGACAAATACCACATGATTTCACTCATATGTGGGATCTAAAATACTAAACAGGGGAGCTCGGGTGACTCAGTTAAGCGTTTGGCTTCGGCTCAGGTCATGATCCTGGGGGTCCTGGGATTGAGCCCTGCATCGGGCTCCCTGCTCAGCAGGGAGTCTGCTTCTCCCTCCCCCGTTTCCCTCTGCTTGTGGTCTCTCTCTCAAATAAAAAAATAAAATCATAAAAATAAAATACAAAAAATTGAATAAACAAACACAAAGCAGAATCAGACCAACAAATACAAAGAACAGAATGGTTGCCACAGGGTGGGGAGGGTGGACAAAATGGGTGAAGGGGAGAAGGAGATACAGTTTTCCGTTTAGGGAATGAATAAGTCACGGGAATAAAAGGCATGACATAGGAATACGGTCAATGGCATTTTAACAGTGTTGTGTGGTGACATACAGTAGCTACGCTTGTGAGCATAGCATAGCGTACAGAGTTGTCAAATCACTAAGTTGTGCACCTGGTATACACAATGTAACATTGTGTGTCAACCATACTAAAATTTTTTAAAAAGTAGGACAGTTTGGAAATCAAATTTTCGTCAGCTCTATTTTTCAAATATCTTTGGTATAAAAAGAAAGATCTGGGTCTTTTGATGACAAAGAAAATTCATCTTGCCATTGTTCTTAATTCTCCTTCACATTCAAGCCATGCTAACAGAGATAGTCAAAGTTAAAGTCTCAACCGTATCTATGGATGTCATCTCTCACCAAGTTTTCTGGGGAAGAAGCACTATGACTCTTCTCCACTGCGTGAACTCACTGGCATGGTAAATACTTGCTGACGTGAATTCCTGACAACTCGGCATACTTGGAAGACATTCCTAAGAGAAAGGAAGGCAAAAATTAAACTTGGCTTCTATTCCTCCAGGGACAATATATTGACTCACTCACCATAAGTGCCCAAGGCTTTAGAGAAATCTAATGTCATAATCTTAACTATTTGCAATATGAATGCAATCCATGGTTCTTCCTTCTGTGAAGCTAAAATATTTGGGAAATAATGGAAACAAGTGTCACCATGAAATTAAATGTCCTTTAATTCTCACATAAAAAAACAGACACGGATTAGGATCCATTTTTTTGACCTGCTATTATAACACTGGCATTTTAAAATTATTCTATTTGGGGCGCCTGGGTGGCACAGCGGTTAAGCGTCTGCCTTCGGCTCAGGGCGTGATCCCGGCCTTATGGGATCGAGCCCCACATCAGGCTCCTCCGCTGGGAGCCTGCCTCTTCCTCTCCCACTCCCCCTGCTTGTGTTCCCTCTCTCGCTGGCTGTCTCTATCTCTGTCAAATAAATAAATAAAATCTTTAAAAAAAAATAATAAAATTATTCTATTCATGTGCTATTTATGCATTTATTGTAAAGTCAGATCACTGTGTATATACATAAAGAAGTACATTTGATCCTAAGAATCTGGATCTATGCCTTTCTTTCTTTCTTCTTTCTTTCTTTCTTTCCTTCCTTCCTTCCTTCCTTCCTTCCTTCCTTCTTTCTCTCTCTTTTTTTTTTTAAAGGCAAGAGATGCCAGATTCTTAATACGGTCTACCTACAGGTAAAGAGACTTAGAAAGGAACAGATGAAGACAGGCTATAGGGAGAGAAAAAAGAGAGGAAGGAGGAAGGAAGGGTTAGAGAAAATTCATGGAGGAAGAGGGTTAGAGAAAATAATATTCCAGGCACCATCCTAGAGTATTCAGTCCTGAAGTTATTCCCATTTCTTTTTAATTTTCAATTACAATTTAGTATCTGACAGTGCAGAATGTGGAATCCTTATTGCTGACTTGACGTCAATGCTAAGTCACAAATAACATTGTTCCTTTTCAACCAAACCTAAACTTTTGGAATTGTAACTCTGCTTCCTACATAAAAAGAAGGAGCTTACCTATCACAAGCATTAGAGAAAATAGACCTACCTCTTGGACCAGGTGCCAGGTGAGGCCGTGATTGGTTGAGTACTCCAGCTTCACCTGGTTGTCCATGTGCGGAGTGTATTTCTGGCCACAGCCCATCACCAAACTGAACTGAATCATATAGGATGCTCCTATCTGCATTGATTGTGTTTCCACATAGCGCATACTCGACGCAAGTTTAGAATCTCCCGTGAAACTGAAAGACAGAGGTGGGAATCAGAAGGTTAGAAACAGCGATGTATGAAGGGAAAATCGGGCTCTTCATTTCATACCATACACCAAAATAATTTCATTTTACTTGTTTAAATCTTGCCAAGCTCGAGAATGGATTTCAGTCACTCTAGTAAATGCAATTTAAAACAATCTGCCTATAAAGAAGCAATTTTTTTAAAGTTAATATCCAGAGTTGTCAAATATATTTGAAAACAGGTACTCACTCATATATTGTTCATGAGTGTAAACCATTTGACTCATTAATCTCACTTCTTAGAATCTATCCAAAGGAAAGAATCCTAAATTCAAGGACAGTTTTATAAAATACGATGAATATTGCAGGTCTACTTAGAAGAGTAATTGGTAACCATTTCAATGTCAAACTACAGGGGAAATGGAATACTTGAGTAAATTGGGATAGCCACTTGACAGATCACCCATATTTCAAATATTTATGAAGGGAATGTAATCACATTAACATGCTTATGAGAAAATAAATTTTTAAAAATCCACAAAATGATGCATAAAGGAAAGTCACCAGAATGCTTGGAGTGGCTCTGTTTGGTGGTGGGAAACTAGACAGTTTACAGCTTTTTTTTTTTTTCCCTTATTTTCTAAATGGTCTTCAGTGTTGAGGCATTAAATACTGGAAACATCACGATGTAGTTTTAATCACTGTGCCTCAAGCCAGCAAAATTTTACTGGGTCCCAGTTAGGTACCCTGTAATTGTAAACTGTTTGAAGACAGGCACAATCACTTTTTTAGGGCAAGCTGCTCAAGGAATTTATCATCCATCAGAGGAGATTAAAATATGGACACGTTTTCACTATGGTTAATATGGGTCAACGTAAACATTCCCAGGGTTAACCCCACTGGGGTTTGTCTGCCACAATGCTTGGTGCTGGTCTTGTGAAGCAGGGCCAATACCACGCAGCAGCAGCAGCTCCTACTCATCAGGGGGCTGAGCTGATATAAAGGGAATGGTGCAAAAATCTGTGATATCTTTAGGGCATTTAATATTTTTTCTTATTTGTCCTTTGCTGAATCAGCAAAATAAGGAGCAACTCCTCTGTCTTGCTTCTTGCAGACGTTAAGATGACATTCAAAGATGGGACATTGTCCATATAGAGGATCATCATGGGTTTGGGCTCAAGGTTACAAAATGCAACAAGCTTTTTCCTAACAATGACTAATTACTCTTTACCAATTTCAAATTAAGTTTTTACACTTTGACAATGCATAGAAGAATAAAATGGTTAAGAGACCCAAATTCTGCTTTAGCTGAATGGTCAGTAAAAGGAAGGGATGTCTCATATTTATCACTGCTCGTGTTACACATCCAGTGAGTACAACTTGTTTATCATTAATAATAAGGATGCCCACTGTTGTTGAGGCTAGGCCATCTCCTCAGACGGTGCTAAGCACAATACCCACATTATCATCCTTAATTCCATCCTTACAATAACTCTGTGATGTAGGAGTAATATCTCTAGTTAACAGATGGGCAAATGGGGATAGTAAATGGTAGAGACGGTATGAACTCAGCTCGCCCAACTCTAAAACCTCTTAACCAGTACACTATCTCTCTGTCTTTCTATTGCTATAATATGGAGAAGAAAACACTGCAGTTTTGAATTACTTTCATATACAGTTAATTTAAAAATCATTAACTTTCTGTTACTGTGTAATGATACTTTGGTGTTAGAGATAATAAACCCATGATTGCCTCTGGGTGACAGAGCGTATGGGATGTATGCTCGCAAACACAAAGCTGCAGAATGCAATTTCTAGCAATGTTACAAAACAAAAGAATCAACATAGAAGAAAAAACACTAGTAAGCTCTACAAGCACACACTAGTCCATATAAATTCCAGAGTCTTTTAAGTAAGCAAAAAAAAGTCCTGACTGCTTCTCTCCATGAGAAATAAATGTTGCTTTTAACTTGCTCTTTCTAGTGCCCTTTGTGAGGAAGGTAAACAGAGGGAGCCAACTAATTAGCCATTTGAATTGTTTACTTTAAAGTTATACTATCTATCCTAGGCAAATGGGAAAAACCACACAGTGTGGGGCAGCACAGTCTGCAGTCCATGGAGAGCCACTAGAACTTTCTCACTCAGATCCTGCACAGTATTTCCTCACCCCTGCATTTCTGAAATAATTTAAGATTATTTTCACAATCAGCTCCTTGTAAATTACTCCCTTCAGAGATGGTTTAGTGTCCTTGTAATTCTAAGAGAAGCAAGGAGAAATGTTATGTTTTGTAAATACTGCTTGCACCTAACTCTTGCATGGTTACAATCGAACATGAACCTGGTTGAAGACAGTGAGTATTCAGACCTGAGAAGGATGTGCTCTGTGAGCTACCCTCACAATAACAGCTTTTAAAGGTGCCAAGACACCAAGAAAGAAAAAACATAAAAATGATATAAAAGGACAAGTGTCTCAGGTGCCTGGCTGACTCAGTCGATAGAGCATGTGACTCTTGATCTCGGGGGGTTGTGAGTTTGAGCCCTGCACTGGGTGTAGAGATTACTAAAAATAAAATCTTTAAAAAAAGGACAAGAGTCTAAATGAGGTCTGTTAATCGGTGACAATAAAATTCTTACTTAGCACAAATATCTGTTCCACCAGTAGTTGTGTCTTTTCTTGTTTTTGTTGTAAGCTAGAGATTAGAAATCTATTTGCTTTCTAACCAAAATGCCTGCCATACCTCATGGTATCATATGATACCTATCCTATCTTTTATTTATTTATTTATTTATTTATTTATTTATTTTTATTTTTATTTATTTTTTTTTATCCTATCTTTTTTTTAAATTTAAATTCAATTAGCCAACATAGAGAACATCATTAGTTTCAGATGTAGAGTTCAATAATTCATCAGTTGCATGTAACACCCAGTGCTCATCCCATCATATGCCCTCTTTAATGCCCATTGCCAGCTACCACATTCCCCCACCCACCTCCCCTCCATCAACACTCAGTTTGTTTACTATAGTTAAGAGTCTCTCATGTTTTGTCTCCTCTCTGATGACTTCCCATTCAGTTTTCCCTTCCTTCCCCTACGATCCTCTGTGCAGTTTCTTATATTCCACATAGGAGTGAAACCATATGATAATTGTCTTTCTATGACTGACTTATTTCGCTTAGCGTAATACCCTCCAGTTCCATCCATGTCATTGCAAAGGCAATATTTCATTTTTTGATGGCTGTGTAATATTCCATTGTGTGTATGAGTGTGTGTGTGTGTGTGTGTGTGTGTGTGTGTACACCACATCTTCTTTATCCATTCATCTGTCAATGGACATCTGGCTCTTTCCACAGTTTGGTTATTTTGGACATTGCTGCTATAAACATTGGAGTGCAGATGCCCCTTCGGATCACTACATTTGTATCTTTGGGGCAAATAGCCAGTAGTGCAATGGCTGGGTCATGGGGTAGCTCTATTTTCAACTTTTTGAGGAAACTCCACACTGTTTTCTAGAGCGGCTGCACCAGCTTTCATTCCCACTGACAGTGTAGGAAGGTTCCCCTTTCTCTGCATCCTCGCCAACATCTGTTGTTTTCTGACCAGCCATTCTGACTGGTGTGAGGTGGTATCTCATTGTGGTTTTGATTTGTATGTCCCTGATGCCAAGGGATGTTGAGCATTTTTTCATATGTCTGTTGGCCACTTGTATGTCTACTCTGGAAAAATGTCTGTTGATGTCGTCCGCCTTGTTTCCATAGTGTAGTGGTTATCACAGTGGTATTCACCTCACCTATCCTGATACCTTATTGGAAGCAAAATAACACAAGAAAAGCACAGACATCTATGCCTTAAAATCTTGACCATTCATAGTACAAGTTCACTCAGTTGTTTAGGATTATTCAAGACTGGCTGAAAGCCAGTAATATTAGGTCAGCTTTTCCCCTCCTAAATACACTGATGTTCTCACTCAGCTGGAGCTGTAGAGGTGAGAATTTCACAGACTGCCATCCTTTAATTGATAAAACTGCTCCTCTTTGTTGCTTAAGTCAAGATAGGTTCATAAAGGCAAAAATGAAGCTGAACTTCTCTGTTAGAATCAGAGAAATGAAAAAGAATGGTCCACATCAGCCTTTTGGGGAGAAATTCTGGAGACAGAATGCATTGGGAATCGGGACGCTTAGTTTCATTCATGTTGATTTTCAAGAGTGCCTCAAAAATAAAGGAACGGTAAAAAAGCTCCTGCATGTAATTACAAGATTTAACAAGAAAATGGGGACAATTCTTTCCGCTAGGACAAGATTACCTCTGGTAAAATGGATGACACCGTAATGTAACTCAGATCTCCACAGTTCTATACTTAGTCCATAGCACAGCTCCTTTGCCTCCTCCTCCCTTGTTAATCTCACATACTGCCAAGGACCTGTTTTCCCAACTAGGTTGGAAGCCTCTCTGCAGAGAGAGATCATATCTCATTCACCCCATCCCCTGAAGCACTCAGAACCTGTGCACCTCACAGAAGCACCAGCTGTTGTGGCAGGACATCGTGGCTTTCCAACAGCTAGATTATCTTTTTGACCTTTGAGTCAAGGTCATTTGGGAGGCCATCAGGGATCCTTAACACTGGATTATGGAGATGAAAAACCAGAGGCTGAGTTGCTGGCCCCAGAATCACACAGTCACTAAAAAGCTAGAAACCAGGCCTTCTGATTTCTACTTGGATGTCCTTTTCACTATGTCATGCCTATTAAAGGCACTTAAAGAACGTTGAATAAAATGAGCACATGAGTGAGGCTTCTCAACTGGGAAGAAAGCAAGTTTCACAAAACCATAGTTACTTACATGCTCTAGTGAACACAGACAAGGTTTTTTGTTTTTAGTTTTTTGTTTTTCAAAATGAAATTAGAAGTTTAATGAACATTCTGGATATACATTCCATTTTATCATCCCAGGTAGTAATTTTTTTTTTTACTTTTATGTGTATTATAAAAAGTGTATTTGCCTAATACAATGATAAAATAAACAAATTTTTCTTATATTTTTCCCAAAAAGAGCTTTGATAAGTCGATGGAAATGTAATACTTCTTGTTTGTTTAAAAGCCTTACCGGTTTGTGTTTAACTCTACAGATATTTATTCAGTTGGGCCATTAAACTGCTAATACTTTATATTGTTTAACAATAAAGTATTTGTAGGAAAACTGCTTTTTTGACCATCTAATAGTCATATCCTAAGACTCAGCCCAGATACTTCCTTATGTATAAAGAAGTTTGATCTTCTGTAAAGACTTTACCACTCTGTAGTGCCTTATTATTTCTTATTATAGCCCCTATAAAATTGGTAATACTGTTTTTTTGTTTAGATTTTCTTCATTTATCTAAACTATAAGCTCTTCAAGTAAAGAACTGACAGGGGAAATTACATAATGAACACAAACAAGGTTTTGAGGTTATCCTCACTTAAAGAAATCACTCTTCCTGCATTTCCCCAGCAGCTCTTTCCCATCTCCATAAAAATGCTCTTTTATATGAAGGCGGATATACATAACCAACATAAACGGGAAAACACCCACCGCAAAATTCCTTCAAGGCACATTCACCCAGGGACTGAGCCATTTTCAACAACTGATCCCATCTCTTTAAGAAAGGTTTGATAATGGGGTGCCTGAGTGGCTCAGTTGGTTAAGCACCTGACTCTTGATTTCAGGGTCCTGCGATCCAGCCCTGTGTTTGATCCTGGAGTCTGCCTGGGATTCTCTCTTTCTCTCTCCCTTGTCCCACCCCCACTTGCCCTACCCTGCTCCCCGAACATGCACTCGCATGCTCTCTCTCTCTCTCTCAAAAAGAAGAAAAAGTTTAGTAAGCTAGACAATGCGCCTGAAGTCTCACTACCAGTATGCCACAAGACAAGATAATGCACCAATATTTACATTTCTTGGAAACCTAAGCAATATTCCATGATTTTCAAGGACCCCACAGAAAAGAAAAGCTCTGCAAAGCTCATTTCCACAACAATACAGGGGCAACATAAAACTGGTTTTGGTTTGACACCACTCAGGAGTTATATTCATCTGTAAAAGGATATGTAAATGAATCTAAGCCTAATACCATCCTTTTTGTTTTGTTTTTGCAATCATCAAAGAAATATTTGGAGTTGACTGTCTTGTTGATATTGTGGAATTAAAGGTGGCATTTTAACTTATTTGTTATTTCTATAATATTATACTTCAAAACAGAAATAACTACTATTTTAGTGGATTATATAAATTTTAAATTTTTTGGAAAAACCAATCTGACAATATAGAAGTATTTTTTTTTTAAAGTAAAAATCCACAGTTCTACTACCTAAAGATGATCCCTGCTAACATTTTGGTATAAATACTTCCAGACTTCATTATGTTTATGGACACATAAACACTCACTTTTTTTTCTTTCCAAAAAATTCTTATAAAATCATAATAAACCTGTTTGGTTTTTTTTGAAAGAGAGTGAGAGAGTGTGCACACATGAGAGGGGGTAGGAGAGGGGCCTGGGAAGGGAGAGGGAAAGGGAGAGAGAATCTTAGGCAGGTTCCATGTTCAGCGGGGAGTGGAGGTGGGGCTTGATCCACAGATCATGACCTGAGCTGAAATCAAGTCAGCCACTTAACCGACTGAGCTACCCAGGTGCCCCTCTCTCTCTCTCTCTTTTTTTCCTTTTTACAACTATTTCACTGACATATCTCCCTACTGAAAAAATGTTGAGAATAAAGCCTATCTCCAATTATGGAACTCTTTGGAGATTGCTCCATTTTTCACTGTTATAAACAATGCTTCTATAATATGCATCCTTATATATCTTCGTGTACTGGTCCAATTATTTCCTTAGGATAAATTCCTAGAAGCAGAATTGCTTGGACAAAGCAAATTTTAAAAATGAGCATTTACTGCCAAGTTGCCCTCAAAAAAGGTGGTACTGAGTTAGGGCAGTGGGAAAAACAGCCTTCCAGTTATGAAATGAGTAAGTCACAGGAATTAAAGGCACATCATACTGAATATAGTCAAGGATACTGTCATAGTATTGTGTGGTGGCAGATGGTAGCTACACTTGTGGTGAGCACAGCATAATGTAGACAGAAGCTGAATCACTATCTTGTACACCTGAAACTAATGTAACACTGTGTGTCAACCATACTCAAATTAAAAAAAAAAAAACTTTTTTAAGTTCTTGTGTATTTCTAAGTAGCTTATTTATTTTGTTGATGTGGCCATCAAGGGTGTGGCAAGAGAGAAAAATACATGAGGAATCTTTGAAATTCTTTTTTTACCCTTCCAACTATGAGAAGCCAAGCAGGGCCATTTTAAGACTTTTAAAGGACCTTGATAATTTTAATGTTGGAAACTCCATTATACATCATGGCAAACACATTAAAATACAGCCATGTCCATTAAAGATTTCTTTTCACTGTAAAAACCTTCAAATGGATTTCATAATTTTGCCTTTAAATTTTATTTGGCTACTAGTAATGCTTATATGCTTATATTTTACATTTGGTTGTAATTTTTCAGCATACTCAGGAATCTGACCAAAAAATTATTTCCAGTATCATGAAATTTTATGAATATTCAAATTTAGCAATGAATGGAGTTAACATATATTATGTTTTGTAGATAGTTAATTTAAATTTATTAATTCTTAATTTTCTTATCATATTTTTGAGAAAATATTCATTTCCTCAACTCCTGGAAAGCTTGCTGGCCCTGGCATGTGCCCAAAATGACTAATAAAAGAACTTTCCAGGAAGAGGCAGAGCTAATGCAAAGGTACTAGAAGAGGAAAGAGCTTGACTTGCTGGAGCAGAGAGAAGGGAGATCAACATGTTTGGGGTGGACTGAGTGAAAGGCAGGGAGGTAGGAGAGGCCAACTGGGTCAGGCCATTCTGTCTACCCTGGAGATCTCCTGAACCACCGTCCATAGAAAGTAATTGTCTCAGCTTATTGAATTTCTGTTTCAACAAGCCACACATACCATGAATCTAAATCATCAAATGTAGAATTCTCTTATTAATTTGTTTAGTGATGTGTTCTCTTACTTCCAAAATCTCACTTAGCTACTTAGTCCAAATGGAGATTTTTAGGGAAATCTCACTTTGGAGAAATAAATGACTTAAAAGTCAACTGTCTGGATGACAACTGGACGTGAGTGTTGGAACACAGCCATTTTATCCATTTCTTTGGCAGGTCCTAAGGCTTTGTCCTTCAATATATATCTTCAAGTGGTCCACTTCTCCACTGCATCATTCTGTTCCTAGCATCATTATAAGCACGTGCAAATGACACCATTAGACTCTGAGCTGAGTTTTTTTTACTGCTTCTTCTATTACCCTCTATCATCTGTTCTCCAAAGAGCAGCCATAGCAATTTTTAAAATATAAGAACGAACACATCACTCCTCTGCTCAAACTACTAGGTTCCCATAAAACTCAGAGTAAATTCCAAAATCTTTATGTTGTTCTATAAGGTCCTAGGGGCACCTGGATGGCTCAGTTGGTTAAGCATCCGACTCTTGATTTTGGCTCAGGGCATGATCTCAGGGTTGTGAGATCAAGCCCCAAGTCAGGCTCTGTGCGGAGTGTGCAGCCTGCTTAAGATTCTCTTTCCTTCTCCCTCTGCCCCTCCCCCTTCTCTAAAAATAAATAAATACAAGGTCCTAATACAATCTAGTTCCTTGCCTGCCTCAGGGCCTTTGCTCTTATTATTCTCTCTACCTGCGATGCTTTCCTAGCACACTTTTACACACTGTCTCTCATTATCCTAGTCTCTGTTCTAATGCTTTCCTGACGATCTTACCTAAAATCATTTTGGTCTCCACTTATGCTATCTAACACTCCATTCATTTATCCTCACAGCACTGACCACTTTCTGAAATATTATTATGAATTTGTTTACATGGCTAATGGTGTTATTCCCCTTTAGATTGTAAACTCTGCAAACAAAAGACTTTTCTATCTTCATCTCCAATACCAACTGCAACACCTCTAGCACAAATAGTGCCAACAGTGCAATCAATAAACAGTCAAATGTATAAATAAGTCTATCAATGGATGAAAAATTTCATGTAACAAAAATCCTCATGTTAAAAAGCCTAATAAGTAGACTCTATTTTAGAAAGTCATTTGTGAACCTATTTGGGGGAATACTCAATTATATTACCAATTTTAGAGAGGCACTGATACGCCTGGGTACTGAAAGTACTCTTTAAATAGTTGTTGAAAACAACAGTTAGTGACTTGTCAGTTTGTCACTCAATGTATTTACCTTATGTATCTGCTAAGCTTCCAAGTACGATCACTTACCGTGAAATGGTCGTTGAAGTGGCTCTTGGGAGCCACCTCACCCCAAGTGGCTTCCCTGAGCAGCACAATTTAAATTGATTTACAGCTCTTTTTTAAGAGTCTCTGTAAAAAATATTCCCAAGAATACTCTAGGCTTACTAACCAACTATTTAAACTGACAAAATTTCTAGATAAGATATGGGTTGATGTTGAATGAAGGAAAAATCCTAAGGAAAAGTACTTGGCTGTGTCTTCTAAGAGAAGCTGCTGGTGGCATTGATAAAACTGAGTATTCTTTTTGATGTAATCGTCAATGGGATTGTTTTCTTAACTTCTTTTTCTCATAGTTCATTTTTAGTGTATAAACATTTGATTTTTTTTCTATATTGATTTTGTATCCTGCATTGTTATTGAATTTGTTTAAAGAATATTCTACTGGAATAAACAACAGAATATTCTTTAAACAAATTCAATAACAATGCATGATATGGACTCTGGGAAACAAACTGAGGGCTTCAGAGGGGAGGGGGGTGGGAGATTGGGATAGGCCGGTGATGGGTAGTAAGGAGGGCACGTATTGCATGGTGCACTGGGTGTTATACACAAGTAATGAATCATGGAACTTTACATCAAAAACTAGGGATGTACTGTATGGTGACTAACATAATATAATAAAAAATATTATTAAAAAATAAAGAATATTCTATTGGAATAAAAAAATAGGCAAAATTTAGCTAGACTCTCACACACACACACACACACACACACACACACACACAAGACTCAAACAAATAAAATCAGAAATGAAAGAGAAGTTACAGCTGATACCACAGAAATACAAAGGATTCTAAGAGAACTATGAACAATTATACGTCAAAAAATTAGACAACCCAGAAGAAATGAATAAATTCCTGGAAACATACAACCTACCAAAACTAAATCCTCAACACAATATTAGCAAACTGAATTCTAAAATACATTAAAAGGATGATACATCATGATTATGTGGGATTTATTCCAGGGATGCAAGGTTGTTTCCACATGTGCAAATCAATCAGTGTGATATACTACAAACAAAATTAAGGATAAAGATCATATGATCTTCTCAAGAGGTAGAGAAAAAGCATTTGGCAAAATTCAATATGCATTTATGATAAAAGCTCTCAACAAATTGGGTATAAACAGAATGTACCACAACATAATAAAGGTCACATACGAAAAGCCCACAGCTAATTTACCATTCTTAATGGTGAGAAGCTGAAACTTTTCCTCTAAAAGCAGTAACCAGAGAAGGATGCCCACCCCACTTTTATTGAGCATAGTACTAGAAGTCCTAGTGAGAGCAATTAAGCAAGAAAAATAAATAAAAGGCTCTAAGTCAGTAAGGAAGAAGTAAAATTGTCTCTATTTGCAGATGACATGATATGTATAAAAAACTTTAAAGCCTTCACCAATAAACTGTAAGAACTGATAAACAAATTCAGTAACAATGCAGGATACAAAATCAATATAAAAAAAAAATCAAATGTTTATACACTAAAAATGAACTGTGAGAAAAAGAAGTTAAGAAAACAATCCCATTGATGATTGCAAAATACCTAGGAACAAATTTAACCAACCAGGTGAAAGACCTATACATTGAAGTCAATAAGACAATGATGAAAGAAATTGTAGAAGACACAAACAAAGGGGCACCTGGGTGGCTCAGTAGGTTAAGTGTCTACATTCTGCTCAGGTCATGATCTCAAGGGTCCTGGGATCGAGCCCCACATGGGTTTCCCTGCTCGGTGGGGAACCTCTTCTCCCTCTCCTCCCTGCTTGTACCCTCTCTCACTATCTGTCTCTCAAATAGATAAAACCTTAAAAAAAAAAGACACAAATAAATACAAAGATACTTCATGTTCATGGATTGGAAGAATTAATGTTTAAATGCCCATTTAGTTGCTACTCAAAGCAATCTACAGATTTAATGAAATCCTAATTGAAATTCCAGAGGCATTTTTCACAGAAATAGAACAAACAATCCTAAAATTTTTATGGAACCACAAAAGACCCCAAAAGCAATCTAAGCAATATAGCCAAAGCACTCATGAGAAGGAAGAACAAAGCTGGAGGCATTATACTTCCTGGTTTTAAACTACATTACAAAGGTATAGTAATCAAAACAATATGGTATTAGCATGAAAACAGACACATAGATCTAACAAAGAAGAGAATAGAGAGCTTAGAAATAAACCCACACAGATATGGTCAATTCATTTTTAACAAAAGAGCCAAGAATGTACAATGAGGAAAGGACAGTTTCTTCAGTAAATGGTATTTGGAAAACTGGACAGCCAAATGCAAAAGAATGAAACTGCACCACTATCTCACACTGCACACAAAAGTTAACTCAAAATATGAATCAAAACCTTGAACATAAGGCCTGAAACCATGAAACTCTTAGAAAAAAACAGATGGTAAGCATCTTGACATAGATCTTGGGGATTTTTTTTTGGATCTAACACCAATCAAAGGCAACAAAAGCAAAATTCAACAAGTAGGACTACATTAAACTAAAAGGTTTCTTCACAGCAAAGAAAATCATTAAGAAAATGGAAAGGCAACCTATGAAATGCGGCAAAATATTTGCAAATCATATATCCAATAGGGAGTTAATATCCAAAATGAATAAAGAACACATACCATTCAATGGCAAAAACAAACAAATAATCTGATTAAAAACAGGCAGAGGATGTATGCAGATACTTTTCCAAAGAATACATGCAAATGGCCAACACGTATGAAAAGCTGCACATGACTAATGCAAATGAAAACTACAGTGAGATATTACCTCACACCTGCTAGAATGGCTGTTACCAAAAAGACAAAAAATAGCAAGTATTGGTGAGGATGTGGAGGAAAGGGAACCCTCGTGCACTGTTGGTGGGAATGTAAATTGGTGCACCCACTATGAAAAGCAGTATGGAGGGTCTTCAAAAAATTAAAAATAGAACTACCATATAATCCAGCAATTCCACTCCTGAGTATATATATGAAGAAAATGAGGTCATTATCTTGAAAAGATATATATATTCTCATGTTCATGGCAGCATTATTTACAATAGCGAAGACACGGAAACAACCTAAGTGTCCATCCATGGATGAACCGGTAAAGAAAATGTGATATATATGTACAATAGAATGTTTTCAACCATAAAAAAGAAGGAAATCCTACCATTCACAATAACTTGGATTGACCTTGAAAAAAACCCAAACTCATAGATAACAAAGAACAGACTGGTAGTTGCTCGAGGTGGGGGCTAGGGAGTGGGTGAAATGGGTGAAGATGGTCAAAAGGCACAAACTTTCAGTTATAAGATAAGTTATGGGGGTGTAATGTACAGCATGAAGACCATAGTTAGACTGCACAGGCATATCTCCGATATGTTACAGGTTCAGTTCCAGACCACCCCAATAAAACAAATGTCCAAAAAAGCGAGTCAGACGAATTTTTTGGTTTCCAAGTGCATACAGAAGTTATGTTTACACTATACTATAGTATGCTAAGTGTGCAATAGCATTATGTCTAAAAAAATGTACATACCTTAATTTAAAAATATTTTATTGCTAAAAAATGCTAACCATCATCTGAGCTTTCACTGAATCATTATCACTGATCACAGATCACTACAAAAATATATTAATAATGATAAAGTTTGAAATATTGTGAAAGTTACCACAATGTGATACAGAGACACCAAACAAACAAATGCCAATAGAACTCTGCTTGACACAGGGTTGCCACAAACCTTCAATTTATAAAAAACCCCATGTATCTGCAAAGTATGATTAAGCAAAGCATATAAAACGAGGTATGCTTATATTGTGTATTTGAAAGTTGCTAAGAGAATAGATCTTAGTTCTCGTCACAAGAAAAAAATATTTATAGCTATGTGAAGTGACTGGATGTTGACTAAACTTAGTGTGGCAATCATTTCACTATGTATACATATATCAAATCATTATGTTGTGTACCTAAAACGAACACAATAGTATATGTCAATTATATCACAATAAAACTGGCAAAAATTAAAGTGGAAAAAAAAGATGGAAAAAAGCTGTAGTTTTTATCTTTAGTGGTGCTTGAGGAAAAGCAGATTTAATTAAAAGATTTAGGGACCAACGAGATGTACAAATGTTGAAAGCCTTCCTAGGTACTTTGATGGGTGTTAAAATAGAAGGTACTCATTCCTTATTATGTGTAATTTTGTTTTTTTTAATTAAAGCACTCTCTTTTCTTTATACCAGTAAATCAGTACTACTTGTCATGTTAGGGTTGGTTTTTAGAAAGAGAAATTTCCTAAGGTTTGTCTTGAAAGTGGAGAGAAAACAAAAGAGCAACATGCGAAAGTGAAATGAGTGGTGAATGACAACAGGCACGAGAAAACAGGGTAATGTGATGTGGTATTTGGTGCTGTGATGGGAGGATCTGGGAAGCCTAGTTTCTCACACCAGCCGCAGGTGGCACGGTCAGCCCTGGGGATGCAGGAAAATAGAGGTGTAAAAGGGAGAGGCAGCTACAGGGTGGGTGTTCCATGTAATGAAATCCTCATGTTGAAAAAGCCTAACTTTTTTTGATGCGTTGAAGATTTTATTAGCGTTCAGTTTAAAAAAGCTTTACATCTGTGGTATGCCAAGACACAGGAGTTCTTAAAGAAGTTACCCTTGGGGCGCCTGGGTGGCTCAGTCGGTTAAGCATCTGCCTTCAGCTCAGGTCATGATCCCAGGGTTCCCTGCTCAGCCGGGAGTCTGCTTGTCCCTCTTCTTCTGCCCCTCCCCTCGATCCTGCTCTCTCTCTCTCAAATAAATAAATAAAATCTTAAAAAAAAAAAAAACCAAACCCACTCTTAACTTTCATTGATTAACTTTTCTACTTTTTAATCTCTATTTCATTTATTTCTGCTCTGATCTTTGTTATTTCCTTCATTCTGCCAACTTTGGGCTTAGTTTTTCTTTTTTATCTACTTCTTTGAAGTGTAAGTTAGGTTATTTACTTGAGATCTTTCTTGTTTCTTAATGTAGGCATTTATTGTTATGAAACTTCTTTTTGCTGCATCCCATACATTTTGGTATGCTCTAATTCCATTTTCATTTGTCTCAAGATATTCTTTGATTTTTCTTTTGATTTTCTTGACCCATTAATCTCCATTTTCATGTATCCCATACATTTTGGTATGCTCTAATTCCATTTTCATTTGTCTCAAGATATTCTTTGATTTTTCTTTTGATTTTCTTGACCCATTAATCTCCACATTTATGAATTTTCTAATTCTCTCCTTGTAATGATTTTCTAATATCATATCATTGTGGTAGAAAAAGCTGCTTGATATGATTTCAGTCTTCTTAAAAATTTTAAGACCTGTTTTGTGTCCTAGCATATGATCTATCCTGGAGAATATTTTGTGTGTGCTTGATAAGAACATGTATTCTTTGCACGGGATGGGATGTCCTGTAAATATCTGTTAAGTCCATCTTGTCTAACGTGACCTTAAGTTCAGTGTTTTCTTATTGATATTCTGTCTGGATGCTCTATCCATTGATGAAAGTGGGTTACTGAAGTCCTCTGTTGTTACTACATTGTTGTCTATTTTTTCCTTCAGGTCTGTTAATATTTGCCTTATATATTTAGGTCCTCCTATGTTGGGCACATACATATTTACCACTGTATATTCACTTGTTGGACTGACCCCTTCATCATTATATAATGACCTTCTTTGTCTCTTATTACAGTTTTTTTCCCTAAAGTGTATTTTGTCTGATATGAGCATAGTTAACCCTGCTTTCTTTTGGTTTCCATCTGTGTGGAATATCTTTTCCATCCTTTCACTTTCAGTCTGTATGTAGTCTTTTTTTTTTTTTTTAAAGATTTTATTTCTTTATTTGACAGAGATAGAGACAGCCAGTGAGAGAGGGAACACAAGCAGGGGGAGCGGGAGAGGAAGAAGCAGGCTCATAGCAGAAGAGCCTGACGTGGGGCTCGATCCCGTAACGCCGGGATCACGCCCTGAGCCGAAGGCAGACGCCCAACCGCTGTGCCACCCAGGCGCCCCTGTATGTAGTCTTAAAGCTAAACTGAGTCTCTTGTAGGCAGCATATAGTTGGGTCTTATTTTTTTTTATTCATCCAGCCACTCAATGCCATTTGATTGGAGCATTTAGTCCATTTACATTGAAGGTAATTATTGATAGGTATGGACTAACTATTCCCGTTCGTTAACTGTTTTCTGGCTGTTTTTAATTTATTTGTTCATTTTTTCTCTTGCTCTTTTCCTTTGTGATTTGGTAATTTTCTGTAGTGGTATGCTTAGATTCCTTTCTCTTTCTCTTTTGTGTATTTACTATAGATTTTTGCTTTGTTGGCACCATAGGCTTATATAAAATATCTT
Source organism: Ursus maritimus (assembly GCF_017311325.1). NCBI lineage: Eukaryota > Metazoa > Chordata > Mammalia > Carnivora > Ursidae > Ursus > Ursus maritimus. Next base: position 83,900,972 of record NW_024425563.1, read on the forward strand.
ATATTTGTAACAGTCTATTTGAAGCTGATAACTTAAGTTTGAATGCATACTAAAAAGCTCCACATTTTTACTCCCTCTACCCACATTTTATAGTTTTGATGTTACAATTTACATCTTTTTATCTTGTGTATCCATTAACAAATTATTGTGATTATAGTTATTTTTCCTACTTTCCTCTTTTAGTCTTCACACTAAGTTTATAGTGATTTAGCTGCCATCATTACAACATTGGAGGTAGAAAAAAGTTACACATATCTACCTTTGCCAGGGAGGTTTATACTTTCAAATGTTTTTCTATTGCTAGTTAGTACCCTTCTGTTTCAGCTTTCAAAGCACCCTTTAACATTTCTTGTAAGGCCTGCCTAACAGTGCTGAACCCCTTCAGCTTTTTCTTTTCATTTTTTTTTTTTTTAAAGTACGCTCCACACTTAACATGGGGCTTGAACTCATGACCCTGAGATCAAAAGTCACATGCTCTACTGACTGGGCCAGGCAGGCACCCTGAACTCCTTCAGCATTTGCTTGTCTGGAAAACTCCTTATATCTGCTACTAAAACCAAATGTCAATTCTAATATGCAATAACAACCATCCCTCACAGTTATATACACTTCGAAACCAAAATCTTATATATATGACAGCAATGTCCTTACCACCTATACACCTCGCTAGTCTATTAGATAAGATAGAGGAATGTCAATATCCCTTGGTATTATCACTAATAGCATTAGTCAGATAATCTTTAATGAACCTCAATTAAAATTATTCCCTTAGTGATCTTAAAATATATGGAGGAAGTTTTAAAGACTATTTTTAGAACATAAAGCAGATAGAGGTTCTGATATCAGATACTGTGCATGGAAGAAAGGAAAGTACTACAAATAATTAACAACAATTCATTACTCTGTGGAAAAAAGTGCTCTATGATGACACATTGTAAAGTGATTTATAGCATATTGACTCTAATTCCTCTAATGAAAAAGCAATTGTCCAAGTTCTCCCTGGAGAACACTCAGCAACAACAATCCATGCACATGGAAAGTCATGAGTTAGAAAACGAGAACCAAATGAACTCACAGCTGGGAAAAGCCAACAATAATTAATTTAACACCAGCCATTTGTAGAGAACACGTATACATTTCAAAATTTCCCTTGAGAGGAACAAGGTCATTGAAGGGCAGAGGCTACATACTTGAACATGTTCAAAGAATGTTTACTTAATAAGATAATATGCTCCAAAGATTTTACATAAAAAAAAATAACAACTCATCTTGGACTAGGAGGTTAGGATAAATAGTTGGTAATACCATTACTCGAATTTCAATATTGTAACAAGTGCTTCTGAAAAACATTGCCAAAGTGAGCTCTTGTTGAACTTGAACAATATATTCCTCAACAGCAGCAGAGAGAAAACAGTGTCATTAAAAAGGGCTTTATTCTGACTCATTGGCTAAGAAAATGGGAACAGTTTGAGATCTTCCGTGTTGTTTCATTTTAATGAGCAGCGAGAATTTTTCATGTCCTTATTAAAGTGGTTAATGTATTTCTCTAGTCTCATTATCACCGCCAGAGTATACTCTGTTGTTTCATAACCAAGACAACTCCTTTTCGTTTCAGAGAAGATCAGAAAGTCAAATCTGATTGCTCACATGTGGTTGTTAATAAAACTCCCACGGTGCTGCTTAAGGTGCCTATGGGGATTGTACAATTATTTATATTTTCTTATAGTTTTCTATAATTACTGTGATTGTATTTTCACAAAGTAAATGTATCTCCACCAATTAAAGCAGTGGTGGGTTAAGAATATTCATCAGACTCGTGTGAAAGGATATTGTTCTTAGGGTTTTGATCAAAGCACAGAAATTAAACTGCTGTTATCATGCATTCAACCCAAGTGTTAAATTAAAATGCTCAGCAACTTTGGAGTTTATTTGAGCAGATGTTAACTATTTATGAAAATAAACATGATACAGGACTTGCATTCATGATATGACTCTTTGTTGCATTAAAAGTGCTGGAAAAAAACCTACAGAAATCTTGGAGGATATGGTTTATGGTATATGGCTGATTTGAATTACTGCTAATTCAGGTCAATTTAAATTTTCAGAAGCATGTAATTCTAAGAAATCTCATTTTGGTTTACATCTCTGTATCTTCTTACTTCGCCTCAACCCTTTGTCTTCCTTGAAGGCTCGGGGACTAAGAAAGAACATCCATAAGAACAAGCATCTGAGGCTATCAAATAAAAAACAAACAATATAGCCTTTCACACTTTCCCATATAGAAATTTCATTCTATCTATTTCAACAGTGCTTGCAGCAAAAGTGACCAGCTGTACTTCCATTCCATTAGCTGTCATTTTGATGCTCGAATGTTAGCCTGCTGTGTGTGAGATGTGATGTCCATGCACAATTCCCATCAAAGGTAATTTTCTGTGCAATGGTGTGTAAAATTTACCTCTAATTATGATAAGGTCACTGATGGGTCATTTATGATATGTTCTCTGGAGACAACTGCAGTGAATAGCTTTTGGTGAGATTCGTCTGGAGAAATTAAATTGGTCTGATGATGACTCCATAGAAAGTAAAACTCTCTTAGAAAATTATTCCTCAATCATGTTTAAGGCCCTAGAGGAACCCAGAGAGGGGCAGTACGTGCACTGGTGAAGGCTGTGGGTTTTGGTATGATGCAGGCCTGAGTTTTAATCTAGAGTCACTGGGCCAGGAGCCCTACATGGTCTGGCCTCTGCACTACTCTTGGCTTCTATTCCTGACATTTGCTCCCTCCCTCCCTGGGCTTCCTGGTCCTTGAATATGCCATGGTTAGTCGCCCTTCTGGAGTTTTTGCGTGGCAAATTTTCCTGTGGTTGGAATGTTCTTCTTTCAGATCTTCATGTGGCTGGAATTTCCTTTTTCTTCTACATTCTAATCAGTAGAATGCATCATATCCACCATCTGAACTCCCTGAATATAGCCTCCTCCTCCTCCCTACCTGAAGTAGCCACCTCCTGATGCCAGTTATAATCACTATTATGTCATCCTACTGATGTTCTTAAAGTCTGAATCATGGTGTTAAATTTTTATTTACTGTTTATTGTATTTATTTACTGTTTATTGTATAATTAAGCTTGTATTTGACTATAAATAAAAAATGGAAAGGTATCTTGACTAGGATATTTCACAATCTTGAAACCCCAACAACGTTAACTATATGGGTTAGAGTTCCAATATTGCTTGATAAGATGGATTTAAAAGGAGATCCTAATTAATTAATTAGGGGTGAAAAAACTTCCTGGACTTTATGTAAGACAGCATGAAAACAGAACTAGTTATGACAAATTTTATTAAAATAGTCCTTAGAGTGATTTCACATTTCACCATGATCATGGCGGGCCTCCACGAAGGGACAATGTGTTAGTCACTTTAGTTATTAACACTTTTGGAAGAGGTTTTTATATGTAACAGTGGGAAACAAAAATTTGAGATTAATAACTATGGTGAAATTTTATATTTATTTAAATCTATCAGTATTTTGTTTTCAGTCCTCCTTCCCAAGGTATCTTACTTACAGACATAATAATGACTTTTGAAATGGTTCCTATTCAATAAATATTTGTCAGCAAATGACTAAGTGCTGGATGGACTAGAAGATCATTCTTGTGTTCCAATCCTCAATGCAAATTAGAACAACAACAACAGAGATTAAATTCTTACCAAAGTGTCCAGTCATGGCCACAGTATGGCTGAACATTTCCAAGGTAGAATCCCAGAGATTGAGTGACCTCCACAAGATTGGTAAAGTCAAGGCTAATGCTGTTGAAAAGGACAGATGTCATGATAATCTCATCAATGGCCCATACGTCTTCTCCCTGGGAAGAATGATATGGTTGCCACCATCTGAACTGAATTCCGAACTGTCTTGCATCATCTGGTAACTCTACAGAGATTATTCTGGAGAAAAAAATAAAAGTATAAGTTCAGATTACTTTGATATCTTAAAATACAAATATTTATGGCAGAATATTTTTTCCTGTGGTATAGTATTTAAAAGAAATAGTTCTCCTACTATTATAAATATTCTTTTGAGATTTCCAATTTCTTGTCTGATTCAAACAAAGTCTCCTAAACACATCCAAAAACGTGACTGCTTTCACTCATCTGCTTTCAGAAAACCTAACTCAATAAAACACAGTTGTCAAAGTGGCAGGATTTGTCTTCATCTGAAAAAGGATCTTGGGCATCTTGCTACACATATTACAGTTTGAGGCTGGTTGGAACTGTGGCACTTCCTAATTCCTATGAGCACAGTGTATGAGGTGACTTGCTGTGTCATGGTGGCTATGACAACAAACCTGTATGTGACAAATGGGGAAGAAAATTAAGAATAATATCTAATTTCCAGGAGCAATTACTGTACACAGCAGCAGGAACCATACATTAATTGCCACTGCAATGACATCTGCTTGAAAGCTCCATAAATCACAGTACCATGCTGCTCACATCCATACTAAGGTGAGATATGAAGCAAATGGCAAATGGAACATTTGTCTCCATCAATGTACAATTAAACACCAGGAGAGGTATTCGCAGTAAACACACACTAAAGGGACTGAGTCTTTTTCCCAATGAGCAAAGGAAAACTCCCTAAGACAGGTGACTAGTTGGATAACTTAAAAACAAATTATTTAAAAACTTCAATGTCTAAGGCTGGATGTAATTAGAAATTAGATTGATTTTCTTATTTATATTCATTTATTCTTAGTTATTGCATAAAAAATGTCAAATCACATCTTGGAAATGTAATATTTTATATAGAGTTATTAAAAATAATATCTATTTTCTCTTTAAATAATTTGTATATGGAAATGTGGGATAGAATAACATGATTTTCATCACTATTAATTATACAAACTACCAGTAAAAAACTGGTAGAATTTTTTTGCAACGTGAGAAAACATACTTTTTAAATAATAAAAAATCAATATTCAAATACAGAAATATAAATTTTAAAATGCTGCTTAAATTAAAAAGACATAGCAATAATGTTTATGGTTTTTAAATACTTTTAAATACTTATGGTTTTAAATACTTAAAATCTGTTAATTTTTTTTACCAATCTGAATTTATTAGAAGAGTAAAATTCAGTTAAATTACTTTAGTGATTTTCACTTTAATTTCTAAGTATTTATTAAGAAATCAAATAAGCATATTTACTTGTATTAACATAAAATATGTAAAGAAATAAAATAATTGAACTATATTTAAACTGGCTCAATAATGAAAACATTATGCATTAATTTAATAATTTGACATCATGTTACTAGAAAATTATAATTTTCCTTTATATTAATAATTTTAAAAGCAGTTACTATTCTCTCTGATGAAAATAAATGTAATTTAAAAATAACGACTGAAAAGTTGAGTTTCTCAGGCAACTTCAAAGGTTATTTTCCTTTATTTCCCTTATTTTAGTGCATATATATATGTGTGTGATAACAGTAATTGAAATGACCAATATTTTCCTTAGCAGAGACGTTGAGACTATGGGTCTGTAATCAGACTCTTGGGGTGAAGTCCGCACTCTGACTTATTAACTAGTAGTTGATAAGCTCTATTAACTAGCAGTTAATATTAACTAGTAGTTAATAAGTTCACAGCTGCAGGGAAGGTACTTAACTTCTATGTTGCTCAGCATCTTTGTCTGTGAAATTGGGATAATATCCTTACAGCAAAGTCAGAGACATTTTTTGGTTTTTCACTGTTGTGTCTTAGTACCTAGAATAGTATCTGGCACACAACAAAAACTCAACAAATTCCTGGTGCATAAATGAAGTACATATTGTCCGTATACCCCAATAGAAATTCGAATACTGAGGCACAGGAAGGTCAAAAACTCTCCCTAATGTTAAGCGGCTTTTAGGTGACAAGGCCCAGTGCTAGATCTAGGCAGGATGGCTGTAGAGCCTGTGCTCTTGACATTTACTTCATGTCTGGGGTGGGGTGGGAATGTCTGCCTCCACTACTCCGTGCTTACTGCAGTGGCTGGTTACAATAGTTATGGAACCATTTGATCTGAATATTCCTAGATCCCAGGGACTTGGGTCAACTTTCTGTTATCAATCTTCCTTTTGGGGCAGATCTAAGCTCAGACATTTCCTGTCATCACATACAATAATCAAAGCAAAAATAAAAATAGGCTTCATTATAATAATTTTAGATTAAGAAACAAGCCCTATAATTAAGAAAAATCTAAATAATTTTAGTTTCAGCAGTAATATAAAGTTTTACATTAAAAATACCAATTAGTTCCTGACATTCTAGTCAGTTTGAATTAAAAGATTCACTTAGATAAATGTACAGGCTTTACATGTTATAAATAGCAAGCAGAGTTCTATTACTTACTGAGTGGCTCTTAGGCAAACAAATTATTAGAAATCGGCCAGGAGTAATAGTGGTTAGCTAAGTAGCATATCTAATTTATGGATCATACTTCATTTTCGAACAGCCAAGGCCGAAAGGGACAATATGGAATTGACAGCAATTGTAGGTAGCAATTTATACTGAAGAAAATACAACAAATGGCTAATGGCATCGAGATATATTTAACTCTCCTATGAAGAACTTACATGGTTTTGTATTATTTATCATGTAAAATATAATTTAGAATCTAGAATAGATCAAATCTTACTTCTGCCATGTTACCTTTTATTAATATTTGTAAGAAAGAGGGAGATGGAGGAAGAATTTCACAGACAGAGGTACATGTGTGGAAAATAAAAGTGTTCTTGATAGCTTCACCATGTTCTCTTTTTTAAAAAATCTCCATTCAATCTTAATCTTTCAAGCTATGCACATACCTAGCGCTGAAAAGCCATGTTGATTCTGCTTAGAAGAAAAATGTTGCTGTCAAATGGCATGCAAGATTAAATGCACCTTTGCAATAGCACATTAAATGTGTAATTATTTTTCATATCAACAAAGATTAATTAAATTTCATGATAAAGATTGATTATTGAGTTTTGGAGCTGTTCATCCTTGTTAGAAAAAATCGTGTTTTAGGCCAAGTTAACTTCGGACAGTGATATTTTCTTCATGTTTTCATCATTATTATTATCACCTTGATTTTCATTTAATTTTCTTTTAATATTTATTATGGAGAGTCTATGAAATGTTTGATATTCCTATGTGCTTACTGACTGAGAAAGTTGAGCTTCACCTTTCATTTACCTTTATAGGGAAAATACTCAACACATTTGATGTGTTCTTAAAATTTTATAATGTAAGTAATTGTAATTCATAACAGTTGTTAACTATTATCTGTTACATGCTACTTTATTTTCAACGAGAATAAAAGTTCTCATCTACTTACAAACACCTAAATGTAGGGACTGCTGTTGGCAACATCTTTAAGTATATAAAATCTATGATCCGTGCCCGTCTTTTTGCATTGGTTCCAGTGCAAACCTCAGAGCCCAGAGCCCTCACTCTCTTTCGTATTTCCCCATGATCAAAATGTACTTCCAGAAAGGCAAATGGTGTTAGTTCTTTACTAACTGTGAATGTAGCCAGAGTGTTACCTCTTCTACAGGTATTTTAATTTCTCATGCTCCTTTTCTGAAACTTTTAAAAGAATTTCAGTGAGCAGGTTAACAGTGTTCTAGAAGAGGAGAGGACCCTTCAGACATTTCTGAAATTGTACCACTAATGGTGATTACTACTCTGCTGACATCGAAGGATGGCTCTGCTTCAAGTAAAACTTAAATCTCACAATTGCACCTATAGATTATGAAATGCGTAAGCTAAAGAAAAGCAGAAGTGGCCTGAAGAAAGGACTTCAAATAAATCCTCACACTCCATTTTTGCCAGGGACTCTGTACTTGCTAGAAGAACTTCACGATACTCATTACTTAATCATCTTACATGCAAATTTTAAATACATACTGGTTATCAGATTTTATGAATTACTGTCTCATGTAATTTATGATAACATATTATAATATATTGGTAACAAATACTTGTTAACAGAATTTATAATTTAGTACCATATCAAAATCGTATCCAATAGGCTGCAGTAGAGTTGAATAAGGATAATAGTGTTAAGTATTTTTCTCTTTCCTGGGCATCAAAATATTTCCCTTAGATATACACTTCAAAATATGAGAATAAATTTCTTCAAATTATCAGAAATCAGTAGGACAAATGAAATAGGAGAATGTGACTTGCTAGTTTTTTATTGCAAGACACATCAATCTTTGTCCTCGTCATCTCTCAGTGGAAAAATACCTTGAATCCTATACCAGTTGAATGATGATTTCCTCAGGAAGGAGATATCACTCTAACCATTTTTCCAAATGCTTTCCAACGTACCTGGGCTCATGATAGTTGAGATATGAATAGTGCTCCAAAAGTTTCCAAGTTATCCCATTATCATACGAATAATGCAATAAAACTCCTTCACCAGGCTGGTCGGGGGCTCTGCATGTGCTGAGAACAGACTTGCTCCCCAGCCTCAGTGTGAACTGGAGAAACCTGGACATGAATTTTCTGTAATTAGTGTGTGCATAAACATTCTTAATCATAATGCTCATTTTAGCTTTTAAAGAATTCCAAACAAATTTAAATGAATTACTCAAAAGCTGCATGTTTCCACTCATCTCTCTTTTATAAAATGTAAGTAATTTCACTGTAGGATATATGAATATGTGTGGAAGATGAGGTCAATGCATGTTTGTATGCAGATATATCCATACAAATATAAGTGTATGTTTATACATACTTGTATACTATGTACTTGTGTACATACACTTAAAATGCCAATCATTCCTTTACTGCATTATTTATTAGGCACTGGGGGAAGGGAAGATGTAGAATAAATCTAATCAGCCTCTGCAAGCTGTCAAATAAATAAAACTACATAAATAATTAACTAGCCCTTGGCTTAAGAACACAGTTTTGATGCTAACATTTCATATGTCTAAAAACCTAGTCAGTCATTAGTATCTTAAAGTCATCAGTAGGCCTTTTAATTTATTATAAACTAGGGCAAATTAACCCCATATAAACTAACTGTAAGCTCTCTCTCGGTTAAAAATGGAAAGATGTACGTATCAGCAAAAAAAGGAAAATAAAGAGATCTAAATTCAATCATTAGCATCTGGTTTCTCTATGTATTCCACCATGACTTAACTCACCTGGACTGTGAGCTGTCAAGGAAAGATGTAATTAGCTGACGCCTCCCATCCTTGTTGAAAACCAGGGCCTTACCACTGGCCAAGACACCACAACCAAAGCTGACTTCAGCACCACGGATAGAGTAAAAGTTATGGTAAGAGGAGAGCCTGGAACTGCCAAAGCTTTCAGAAATAAACATTGGGAATGTCTGCGATGCCATCTCACAAGCTGGGCCAGAAAATCCAGGGTCACACCTGAAAGACATAACATAAAATACAATCTTAAGCCGTTGGTCCTTTCAGAGCTCCCTGAATCTAATTCAGGGAGGAGGAAGTCCAGGGGCCAGGATTTAACTGAATGGTAAACGAGGCTCATTAGTCTTTGGAAAACAATGAATCTGAAGACTTGATAAGGGTGATTGACTGCAAATATTCCAGAAAATATAGTCTTTGCACAGCCCTGCTATAAAAGCTTGTGATTAAAACAATAATTAAGCACTCATCTTTAACCAATGCCAGCTATGTATCTGCATCTAACATTTGCACACATTTCCAATTTAAAATCTTTGTAAAAGGTATATTATTATGTATATAATTTTATTTACAATGATGTTCATTAAATTTGTAAAAGAAACATCAATAAAATACTTCCAGAGACATCTAGAATAAATTACCTCTAAGAACAAATGTAAAAATACACATTATGTTTCTGATAAAAACTATTTGAAATATTGGGAAAAGACTGGAAAATAAATCTATCTTTATTTCAAACTTAGATTGACACTATAAAGGGAATGAGAACAGCCTGACCTGGAGAGGTGTTCATAGCAGAACCGTGCTGCTCACAGTGGAATCCCAAATTAGTAGTGCTTCAAGAAAAAGAAAAACAAAACCCAACAAACCCCACACAACAACTTGCCTCCTTCTGTATTTATATTAGAAAACTCACCTCATATAACGCCTTAGCTGAACATCAGAAACTTCTTATATTTTAAGGCATTTACTCATCAGGAATTAGTTTTAATTTTTTTTTTTTTTACTGCACTATTTCTTTTTCACTATCTATACTATGCCACCTATTACAAAATCAAATTGGTGTCTTTTGGGGTGGGGTGAGGGGTTCTCATCTAAGCATTCGAAACCTCCTAAAGTCTGAAACAAGCATTTTAGAAAGCCATGAAGTTCCAATGAAGTGATATTATGGCATAATTCTGAAAACCACTTTTTTAGCACTATGCTGAGACTGGGATCTATGCTGGCCTCATAGAGGGTCCATGGGGTGCATGAACAAATGCCAAATTGTATGTGTGTTGGATATTATTGGGGAGAAGGTTTATAGTCTTCATCATATTATCAAGGAAGTTGGACCCCAACATGCCAAGAGTTACCACAGTGTGAAGTCTGAAGGTTGTTTGGCATTAGGGATGGGAGTGGGAAAGAAAACCAGTATTTATGGAGCATGTAAATAACCCTCAAACAGTTTACTTCTTTCATATGTTATTTCACCAGCTGAGACTGTGAATAGCCAAGCAGTTTCTAAAAAGGAGAAAAACTTAGCTAACCAGGACACCATCTGACATTGGAAAACTGAACGTGGTTTTCCATGGCCACAAATTGGAATCAGTGTCCCCCAACAAGACCATTGCCAGAATGCATTTCTGTGTCTCTTAAATGTGTCTTCTCAGGACCAGTGATAGGGAGAAATTGGTGATTATTTAGAGATGACTCCTATTGGAGTCAGTTCCCATTAAGTGGTTTTGGAAGTGTACTTTTAATCAAAAGTTATAGAATTGGGATAAAATGCTGATAAAGATTCCATTCATATATTTAAAAATATATTTGTAGCCTTTGTTTTGCAGTGGAACAGTAGGGTAACACAGTTGGGAGATACCAGGAATGGCATGAGGCTCTCCCGACTCCAAAAATATCCCCTATTGGTTCCTCTACCCAACCTTAAATGTAGCATTGTGGTCACCTTGTATGTCAGGATAAAAGGCCCCAGTGTTAAGCTATGTGGATGACACCCATGTAGAAAGGTTTCTGCTTTTTGCACTTCTCACTAATACCTCTAACAGGGGCGAGCTTATCAGGATGAAGAGTTGTCAGTTTAGAAACCCAGGCCGGGGGATTATACACAGGCAAGAAAATGTTAGGCAGCAGGAGAGGCAGAATCCTGGTAGAAAATAACAGTAGTGATGAGGGGAGCAAAGTGGGAAGAAAAACAAAGCTGCCGGGGCCCCAAATTCGAGGATTCGTTTAAAAGAAATAAATAGTAGTGAATATAAATTTCTTTTCTATGCCATTTTGCTCCTACTTGACAAGTCACATATTGCTGGAAAAGGGTGTAGTAGCCAAACATTTAGTGCAGCCACAAATGAACAAAACCGATGACTATCACATAAAACATTGTCAGAAATAGGGAGAAAACTCAAGTTCCAACTGGTGAAAATATTCTGCAAAGCCTGAGAAGGAGGAAAAGGCTATGATTATTCAAGATAATGTACAGTGTCAAAAAAGAGCAATGCCCAAAGGCATAAAACTGCCATTCAGATTTCTGTTTGCATCCATCAAGAGTGACACAGATGGCTGCCTTAATAAACCCACGAATGCTAACAGGGAGACTGTACACAAAAAACAAAGTATGAAGTATAACTATTCTAATTATAGATGGGTCTTTTAGAAATAGCACTTTCTATTTTCATTAATAAAAGCAGCTGTCATTTTAGATAATTTGTTTTCAAAACTTTTCAGGACAACTTCAGGAATTACACAGATGTCTGGCGTTCTTGTGTTAATTTTATTTGAAATGCACTAAACGAGAGGATGGCCTGGTTAGGGATGACAGATGAAGATAACAACTTGAGGAAAACACCAGAAAATGCTGCACAGATCTAAAGAGTCAGTGTTTTGGGGCGGGAGCTGGTAGATTTATTGAAAAGCACAGAGATGCATATTCATTTTTTAAATATGAAGAGGAACTTTTCAAACTTTGATACTTTCTAAAACATTTCTATTGTGCAGAGTGATTTCTTTGTTAATTAAATTCATTGCAATGTAGTTAAAAAGATAACATGACACTCTAATGTCAGTGCTGACAAGTGTCTTGCCTCATACATATAATTTTCAAATGATCAGGTAGAAATCTCTTTTATGAGTTCTCTATTAATTAATTATTACTCTTTTTGTTTGGAGGACAAGAAGAGACAGACTAGATGATCAGTGGTTGAAAACTGTATAACAAAGATTGTGGTTTCAGGAATTTCCAGGATATTTTATAATTAAATGTTAATGTGGGAATGACATAGTACATATGCATATCCATTCTTATTATAAACAGTGCTTCAGTGGTGACTAGATATTAACTATTTATATATAATTTCAGACTTCATATTCAACATCATTATTATGTAAAATACTTTATATACCATTTTGAAGATTCAAATGATGTTTGAAAGTAAGCAAGACTGCAAAACTATATTTAAAGATGAATTTTCTTATCGAATTTGCTAAATTTGGCTCATTCTAGTTTCCTTTAGCCTTGGGTCAGTACTGATTTGCATAATTCATTTATAAAGCATGCTAGGAATTAAAATATGGCGCAAGAACACTAGAACAAGTTTATGGAAAAAAAGCATATTGAAGAATGTAACCAAAGACAGAAAAGGAAATCATCAAGCTATGAAGAATTCAAATTTGTTCACAAATTTACACGAGGTATGCTAAATTTGTTCACGATGTAGCTTCATAGAAAAGTTATTTATTCATCAATTTCCACCTACAGAAGACACTTAATACTCTATTACGCTTAAATTCCCTTTGAAGAATCCTACTTTGGTCTTGAAAAGACCTCAAAAGCCTAAAAAGGAAATTAAAACAAGTCAAAATGACTTGTGGCCTCAATATATAAAGTACATATAAAAAAAAAGAAGTATAATTAGTATTTTAAAAAATGCTTACTTGCAACCATGTCGAGTGCATTGTCCTCGGCCAGAACAGAATTTGAGACACGACGGACCAATATAAACTGCAGGTAGGGCAAAAGACAGCATGTAAAAAAATGGCAAAACCAACTGGAAAAACCAAGAACAACATTAGCATGTGAATCAATTTTGTGAAGCGATACCCATAAAATCTAGCCCTTTATACACGTGTTGTGTGCAGGAAGCCAGGTGACATACAAAGTGTTGTGTAACAAGGTGAGTGCTTAGCTACAGATCTGCTGGAAAGGTTTTAACTTAATTTTCAAGATTTTAATGTTCCATAGCAAAAATAGGTAGGAACATATGATTTGGGTTCCTTAATGGAATCTCTTCAGCTAAAATGATTTCAGGCAGAATATTGTGCTTCTGACTTGAACTTTCTATAAAGTTTAATATTTTTTTTAGGTAGAAATAAAGAATTCGCAAAGGATCAATTTGATATATCAAGAAATGGAGACGTTATAATTTAACTTAAAAACTATAACTTCCATTCTTATCTGGGAAAAATGTATAACACATTGCAGACGATTGTTACATATCTTTCTAAATATTAACCTGTCCTTCCTGAAATGGGGAGTTAAAAATCTTTTTTTGTGCATCAAGTCTTCTCTGAAATGCAGATCTTTTCCTACATGGTGGTTCTGACTGATAATGATACTACAAACCTCAATTCTAATCTTTGGAATGCCAAGGAAAGGGTTCCTGATGGTTGAATGGTAGGTTCTGAGATAATCAGACAAAAAATACATTCAAAGATATTAAGCCTCTTGATTACCAACCGGTACAATGAATAACACACCAAAAAGTGTGAAAATGGAACAAAACCAATGAGGAATTAGAGATGCAATGGTTGTTAAGACCTCACATATTCAATTTTAGGCACAAACAAATTTCCATTCCATTATCATTTTTTTCCTGTCTCGTAATCATGTCAAAATAGTCAAATGATTTCATTATAAAATAAATTTCCCTGTGGATAATGCTCCTATGAACACTTGTTCTCTGGAGCCAATTAATTCAAGTGTGATACAAAGCAGCCAGGAACAACTCTTGCTGAAGGCAGCTCATGGTTGAGGAAGAGATCAGATAGCAGTCTGAGTGGTTAAAGTTACGGGTTTAAGGAGTCAAATAACCTTGGATTCAAATTCCTGCTTCACCTGGAAAACTCTAGATAAGTGAGTTCCTAAGTCTAAGCCTCAGTGTTCCTACTCTTTAAAGTGGGATAATAATCCTTGGAGGAAAGAGTAAATGAAACGTTCATGCTTTAGCCTGCTGCCTGATACCATGTGGTTACGTTCACCATGATACTGGGGTCAAGAATCCTTCCTGCTCCATCTGCCTTGTTGGGCTTTACTGGACAGCACGAGTACCAGGAAAGGGCTTCGTTCTTTAGCTTGGTAAAGCTTATTGATTGTTTCCCCAGCACACTTGACTTTATGGCTGCAGTAAGATCTGTTCTAAGGCCTGTGAATGGTTCATTGCATTTTGTGGGATCACTCTGGAGGGCTGCCCTAGAATGTAGCCATGTCATAGTTCAAAAAACTTCCATTGTAAAAAAAAAATTTCAACAATAAAACAAGATTTTCCAAGTCAATGAAAACATTGCAATTAAGAATCTTGTCATCCCTTCCCGCTAATGATGGGGTCATTGAGATGCACATGAGTAAGTTTATAGGCCCTTTTCCCTACGAGCGTGGAAAGGACAGATTTGTTTTTATCACTATTATTCATTTAATCAAGTTGAAAAGATTAAAAAGTGATAACAAACATACTTTGCTCTAGGATTTTCCATTTTGCTAAGAACTGCTGGATAATTCCAAAAATACTTCCTGTACACACTAACAGGAAAAACATACCTAACAGAAGTAGGATATTGACCTGTTTTTTTCTCTTTTTGGTTTCCTTGACATGATTTGGAATTCCACAGAGAAGTGGGAGAGATTTCAGAAGTGTTCTTTGGCAAGTTGGCACACATTTCTCTTGGAAAGGACTGAGTGTGTGTCCTTTTTTTTGCCTTATGAAGAAGCTGGAGAGCAGGTCTTGTTTTTGTGAAAACCTCACATGTAGGATGATAACAGAATTGAGATTCTGCCGCAAGTTTTGCATTTGACCTGCACTGCTAACCACGCTCATTCCATATACTGTTGTTAACTTTTCTCACTCTACCCAAAACATGACGGTGGGATGCTTTCTGACTTGCAATCATGTAAGAGCCTTCCTTGGGAAATTTAGATATGCTTTTCAGAGGCTTATATGTGCTTCATAGCACTCTTAATTTCCTTGCTTTACTATTGTTTTTTTTTATTTCTTTTATTATCAAAATAATATAAGTTCATTATAAGACCCTTAAAAAGTATGACAGCAGAGGAAAAGTCACCCATATCCTACTATCCAGAGGCACATACTTATTCCTAGAGCTAATTAACAGGTGTTGTAATTCAAATGCTATGCAAAATGTTCTGCCAATGGAGGAAGTCCACTTTACCAAATTAATTTTTAGATGGTTTTGCAAAAGTACCATGTTTATGTATTATGTGCTATGTTAACTTATGTGGTCTTTGAAGACTGGGCCTCTTATTGGTCTTCTCTAAATAGAGACTGCTTAAAGAATTTCCATTGGCTTATCAGTAAATTATCTTGCCTGAAGTTATTCCTGAGTTTCAAGAATGTATTCCATTAAATGTGTATCAGTTTTTTTATTATTCAAAAATAGCAAAAAGATTGGGGCACCTGGGTGGCTGGCTCAGTCAGTTGGGTGTCTGACTCTTGGTTTCAGCTGGGGTCATGATCTTGGGGTTGTGGGATTGAGCCGCCCCGTCAGGCTCCACACTCAGCTCGGAGTCTGCTAGTCCCTCTCTCTCTCCCACTCTGCTCCTTCCCCTCACCCCCCCTCCCTGCTCGTGCTCTCTCTCTCTCTCTGGTAAATAAATAAAATCTTCTTAAAAAATTGCAAAAACATGACTAAAACATGGAAGATCAGCGTGAAACAATGATGTAGGCTTTTCCTGCTTTATAAAATTGACCAAAGTCAGTGGCTATGCTAAATTTGCTTAAGTATTGACATTTTGTCCCTCCTTTCCACCCTTTCTACTTCCTCATAGTGTAACTCTTCAGTCAAATTGATGTACTCTGAAAACAGGAAATCTATGAATCTGCCTGTAATTAGAATTATTAAAAAACCAGAGTGGGCTATTAGTAACAAATACAAAAAATGTGTAGTCATACACCCCAATAACTTAAAATATCTTCTCTCCTGTACACTTGTTCCAAGTGATATTGGCTTTAAAGTTACACAAAAATTACCAACAATTCACTTAAAAATTAAAGATAACATAGGATATTTCATGTATATCTACATTTTCGTCTTATACTGTTTTCTGAGAAGGAAGTAGAAGTTTTGCTTCAGAAGTTTCATTTTAGAGATGATGCTCCCTTCTGTGTGGTGTCGGCATCTAAAAGATAAGCGTTCCAGATGTTGCAGTAGTTACTAAGAGAAGAATGGGTCTTATTTTAATACATGCAGTATGGTAAGTATTTATGTTAATTTTGTGTAAAACATTCAAAGAAAATGTTAGGATATCCCCTGTCATCAGCTGTGA
Organism: Ursus maritimus; assembly: GCF_017311325.1. NCBI lineage: Eukaryota > Metazoa > Chordata > Mammalia > Carnivora > Ursidae > Ursus > Ursus maritimus. Next base: position 83,917,718 of record NW_024425563.1, read on the forward strand.
ATTTGAGTTTCAGGGCTTTACGCATTTTTACATTATGTATGTTGAAACATTCTGGCATCTAATATTGCTGACACTGCTGCCTTTTTTTTTCTGACTGTGCATCCCTGGGCTTCTAATGGAATGCAAAGGAGAAAGGGAAGAAAGGGCGTTTAATGAATCGCAAGACCATGACTTAGAAATGTGATTAAGTCTGTGCCAACGAACAAAAGCACAGGAAGACTCTACATCAATGGCATGTGATTATGACAGGCATAAACTAACCATTATCAATTGCCCACATGTTTCCAAGGATTGGTCCCATTTGTCTCCAGCGAATTCTGGTGTCCCTGGTTAGTGCTGCGTTAGGAAGGGGAATCGTTATGCGGTTCCACCTGCAAGAAATTTAGCACAAAACAGCTTCACAACTACATTCTCATCTTTTGAACCTCTTTTACTTGCCTTTGATGTTCTAGTTTCTGAATGCTTCGGACAGCACTAAAGTTTGGTAATAAACTCTTTAAATTCACCTGTGGAGTTTGTAGTTTCCAGACAGACCTAGAACTTCTAAAAACATCTGTATCACACTAGAGTAATGAGTTTGTTCTTAGTAGCAAGTGATATTTACTTCGTTTTTGGACATTCTTTTTAGGAATTTTTACATCAATACTCAGACCTTAGATATTATTCTATGATATGCATCTGTGCCGACATGGGGGCTGATTAGCATTGATTACTTTCTATTTTTTGCTCTCCCCTTGTCCTATGGACATTTCAAGAGAGGCTAAGAAAGAAATTCTCAACTTAATTTTGCCATGCTTGGAGATATTTTTACTAGTTTATCCAGGGCTTATTCTGTAAGGTGGGAAGTATTTGGCACAGTCACCTTTAATTCTCTAAACAACCCTCAACGTCGTATATCATTGTTCTTAATTTATGTGGAAAAGAAGGGGAAAGTGAGAGAGGAAATATCATTACTCAAGTAGAGGGCAGAACCAGGATTTGAACCCACGGCTTCACTTTCTTCCACCTCTCTATGCTGCATCTTTCCCTAATTTTTGGCAAGAAGCCTTTTGGCAATAACCATGCAATCAACTATACAGAATTTAAATTTATGTATCCAAAATATAAAAGCCAAGTACATAGAGAATGAGTGACCCTACAAATCATGGTCTTGCATCAGATTTACTGAAGTTATCTTTCTTCTTCTTCTTCTTCTTCTTCTTCTTTTTAATGAGATACTTCCTACATCACCTGAAAATGAGAAGGCAACTTCCTTACCTATTATGGAAAAATAGTCTCAGGCTTACTCCTGGATTTTTTTTTTTTTTTTTTTACTCCTGGACTTTGAGTCACAGCACGGATTCAAATCTCCTGATCTCTCAGGAAATGTACTCACCCACTATAGTTTTCGGAGGAGTAGATCGTGCTGTGGGGGAGGTGGGGTCCAGCACAGATCTCAGGCAAACACTCAGTGTGGAGGAGGGACCAGGAGCGCCCATGGTTGGTGGAAAACTCCAAGCCGACGCTGGTAACACCAGGATGAGCACAACAAAAAAGTGCAAACATTAGAAAATGAAGAGACTCACCCTTTGCTAAGTACCTTAAACATTTGCAGAGCTAGGGTAACAAATTTTAAGATGTTGTTTCCAAAATGATCGTTTCCCCCTCTGCTGCAGTCTGACCAGCCTTCAAAGGGCAAACGGTTAAATTACTGCGAGAGAAACAAACCATCTTTTAAAGCCAACAAATGGGAACCGGCGTTGGCGTGCTTCAATCTGATAGATGGCAAGGCAATTACCATGTCTCACACTGCCACCTCATCCTGTGAATGTGAGACTCTCAAAATTCTTAGAAAGGACTAGCAACACTTGTGCGAAGCGAAACCGAGAAGTCATAGCTCTTGAAGTGCTAATTGATTTCTGTGCCTATTATTAGGGGGTCACTAACCAACATGAGGTCAAGCTTTTTTTTTTCAGTTATTTGTTTTTTTCCTCTCTGGGCAATCTGTCAGCATGGATGGCTGCCACAGCATGTGCAAACACTTCTGATACCTAAGACCAAGCTTGTAGAATGAACTCATTTCTACTTAAAATTATCCAATCATACTCTGCATATTAATTGAAGGGCTCCTCTTTGGGGGAAAAGTGTGTATTTTTTTTTTTTTAAAAGGACATTTCATTTGAAAGTCAGCTGGAAACCTACTGAGAAGTTGCTCTGATTTAGTGGCCAAGTCCACATGTTCATTTTTTTTTAAGATTTTATTTTTTAGGTAATCTCTACGCCCATCATGAGGCTCGAACTCACAACCCCGAGATCAAGAGTCGTGTGCTCTCCCGACTGAGCCAGCCCTGAGCCCCCACGTGTTCATTTCTAATCAGTGTGTCAGTTCACACCCTCACAAAATAGGACTTCCTACCTGTTACCAGGTTGATGTGTTCCGCAGCCCAGATTAATGGAAAACTGTATCATGTGAGACATCGTAGAAGGGAGAACAGGTAAGACGTGAAAAAAATCGACAGCCCAGACATTCCTGTTATGCCCTTGATGGTTCTTTTGCCTGAGACAAAATCTGGTAGCAGGCGTCTGAAGTTCAGGATTGATGACGACAGAAACTAAAGATGGAACCTTCAAAACAAAGGAAAGCAAAATCACTCATCATCCCTCTATGTGAGTCTGCGTGAATTCTCCTAGCTTCACTCTTGCAGCTACTGTAACTGCCATTTACTGAGCACCAGGCGAGGTCCTGCGTGTTCCACTGTTATTTCCTGTAGCCGATGCAGTCTTTGGTGGGTATTTGTGTGAGTCACTCAGGATTCCTCCTTGGCAGGTACCTGGAGCTCTCTGTGTGTGACTGATCAGCCCCTTTCTGCATGAAGATTAACTGGTGTAAGGTCTTTAAAAGTTATCAGAGCGTATGTATCCATTTTATATACCTTGGCACAAGACAAAGGCAACTTCACAGTATCCTTTATCATCGGTCCTCTTTTAAAGTGAATTTGTATGGTACTAGCCGTTGCCAAACTAGGTATTCTGAAAATAGGATGCTAAGCAGTAACAGCCAATGAGTTAATCCATAATAACTTACATAACTGACTTGGTCTGAGGCATGCAGCTGACCAGAGCAGGTATGACCCTAGCTAGTCATAGGTGGAAAACTAGTCCATTACGCAATCCTAAATGGTCTAACTTGAATGACCCTAGCAGATGGGGTATGCTGGATACTTTCTCTGGTCATTCCCTATTCTAGCCTCAACGTTTATCTCCTATGTTCCTAACTGAAACCACGAAATGCTGGGTGCGGGCTGCGTTCAAGCTCGTTACAGTACCGAGGGCGCCATCAATGTGGAGAAAAGCTGAATTAATACTGAATGTGGGAGTGGAGTCTCAGCACAAAGAAATCTACTACTAGAAAAAAAATAACCCTACACCTAATGATAAGCATCACACATAATTTTGAAGATGTTTGCATATAATCAGAGCCAGCACATATCCTAAATCCAAAGGGCAAAGGAAAAAGGTCAATTTCAGTGGCTATAACAACAACAACAACAAAAAAAGCGAAAGTAGCAATCATCTATACTTCTACAATGTCTTCTGCCTAGGAAATCCTAAAATGCTTGATAAATAGTCATTATGCCTGATAACAAGTCTGTGAGGCTCCATAATTAGAGCCCTTTTAGGGCTTTCTAGGTAACAAAAATAATTGTCAGAGTACTAGGCTCCATCTTATCATCTCTAATGGGCTGTAATTCATTTTTCCTGATAAAAACCTCTTTTTCATCTGTATCAGGAAAAAAAAAAAGAGAATATTAAAATGTCCATGTCACTTTTAAAGAAATCTGGCAACTTGCTGGGCTTCTAAAAGAGAGTGTTCTCCTAGGCATCTAGCAGGGTCTTCATGGTTTTGACCTTGGCTTGTCTAGGGCGATCTGGGGTGGGGGCCATCTGGCACATGGATTGGCAACAATACCTTATAGGAGGAATAGGAAAGACTGTCCAGTGTAATGTGCTCTTTTCTTCCTTCAATCTTTGCATACAGGGTGATATCATTTTCAGGAGAATCTCCAGGGTCACAAACTCCTCCTGTACAAAACAAAAATTGTAAGCTGTTGGTACCAAACTGCATCCATAAACATGTATAGTGTTAACTTTCAGAATAAAATGATGATTACAATTATAAGAATAATAATTATAATAATAATGACCTTAAATAAAAGTAACCAGACCCAAGGAAATAATTTATAAAGATAGTTCAGATAGAACTATCTCATGCTGAAGATCAAAGACTTGATAGTTGGGAAGGCCAGAGGAAGCATGTGCTTAGTGAGATTGCTCAGATGATTGTCTGCAACGAGCCACGGCTGCATGTCCATATTTTAACCCACATTAAAAAAAGATGTGCTTTCCTTTTTAAGAAACTGTCAATTCCTTATATTTGAGGTCTTAATGGCCAAAGTTCAGAACCGATTGACGACGATTTTTAAAAAATGTGGTGACTCACTGCATCAACTATTTCTGAAGTGGTATTACTTAAACTGTTGCACAAAGTATGCTTAATATTTTAGCACATATTAGGTATTTTGATACCTCATTTGGTTGTTGGAAAGTACACAGAGTGGTTCATTCCCTATCTCTCTATGTCAAATGAAATGATGGGACATCAGAACCGAGAGGTAATTAAGATCATCCTGATGAGGAAACTGAATAACACAGCAGGGATCTGAAACTGAAGACGATTCAACTAATCAGTGGAAAAGCCATGAGTCAATGGCATGTCTTTTAACCCTTTACCATCTCTTCTTTTCACTACTGCATTCAGCCCATAATCCTTACTATTGCTGGCATCTATGAACTGTCTGCAGACCCTGGATTTTAAAGGATTGCATGTCTACCCAGAAGCCTCTCCCCACCCACCTCTATCATTCACAACGGCACCAATCATTATAGCAGGAATGTAGGTATATACATGGACTTCCTGGCAAATACTCTATCCTCATGTTCCAAAATTTATAACATTAACTCTTAATTTATTACTATCTTTCAAAAAAAAAAAA
>NW_024425563.1:83922760-83974875 GCF_017311325.1 Ursus maritimus
AAAAAAAAAAAACCCTCCAGTTCTTAAATTAACCACCATTAATGTTAATTTTTATCTATAGGCAATTTCTGTTGCTAATACTCCATGGTGACCTCAAAACTCTAGAACAAGGTGACCCTCTGAGAATTAGTCTAGCAAAATCAACAAATAATGGTTGAGATTCACCATCGGGAGGAAGGAAGGAAGGAAGGAAGGAAGGAAGGAAGGAAGGAAGGAAGGAAGGAAGGAAGGAAGGAAGGAGGGAGGGAGGGAGGGAGGGAAGGAGGGAAGGAAGGAAGGAAGGAAGGAGGGAGGGAGGGAGGGAGGGAAGGAGGGAAGGAAGGAAGGAAGGAAGGAAGGAAGGAAGGAAGGAAGGAAGGAAGGAAGGAAGGACGGGAGGGAAGGAAGGAAGGAAGGAAGGAAAGAAGGAAGAAGGAAGGAAGGAGGAAAGGAAGAAAAGAAAGAGAGGAAGAAAGAAGGAAGGAAGAGGGAGAGAGAAGGAAGAGGAATGTCTGGCACAATCTCAGCCTTGGTAACTGGGGTCTGATTGTGGGAAGAAATTACTGATAGGTGATGTTTTAAGTAAGAAAGCTAGAACTTAATCAGCATAAGAAAGATTATAATAATAGAAGTAACTTGGATGCTGGTATACATGAAGCATAGAAATGTAGCATGTTACATCTGTTAGACATACATAACTTGGCATATTATAAATATTTATTGAGTTAACTAATCTGAACTGAGAAGAGAGAGGCCAGATGTGGTGATAATGTCACCCTCCTCCTAACAGATGTTTATTGTTTAAGGGCAACAACCAGTAGAGAGAACCTTATGACTTTGATATCTGATAGAGTATATTTTTTAGCATTTCATTACACACTGCTACATTATGGTAAATATAGCTAGTAAAGTCATTCTAAACAACTGTCTCTGGAGGAAAGGATCTGCGTGAAAACTAAACCCCAATCTAAAAACCGTAACTTCTTTACTGAGGACCTATTAAAGTCTTACCAGAAAGAGCACAGGAAAGGTGAAAGGTCACAGGCAGTATGGATTTAAAGCAACATGCCCAGACACACAGGAAATGAACCTCAGTCCGCTCTAATTTCATTGATTTGTTCCCTGTAAATTTCTGCTCTCTTAAGAACAGTTCGTGAACTTCACCTGCCTTCCAGAGGGAACGGAGACACATGTGAGAGCTCCTCCCGCCCAGAATGACAGAAGAAGAAAGTCCAAAAGGAGCCAAGACTTTAAAATGATGACAGACTTTATCTAAAAGATCCCTCTGGGGGCAATTTATCAGCTCTGTGAAGTTTCAGTGACAGCAGCTCGTACAGAAAGATATGGATTCTTCTTCAGTTTCATTCGCTTTGATGTATTGTGGGAAGGTATCACTCAAGGGGCATTTTGTACAGCAAGTACAGAAAATTTTAATAAAAACCGGATGGACAGTCAGTTTTTAAAAAGTTTAAGTCCTGCTTTAAGTAGCTTTTAAGATACTAATTTATATTAGGAGAGTGATTTTGTTATTTACTAAGTACAGGACGTTGGGCTTGAAGGGAAAATAAGCCCTGACCTAAACAGTTTGCAATTTAGCCAGGAAAACAAGATTATACACACGAAAGAATGATAATTAGCAGTAAATTGTGTTGTGCTGCCATAATTGCAGACAAAATTCAGAGAAGAGAGATACAAGTGTGGGCTAAAAGAGCTGGGTGTATGGGAGATGTTCAGTGAATATGGTGAAGGAATAATAAAGGAATGAGTGATGTATGTTAGGTTATTTTTGTCTTGTTCACTGCATTCTGGCTCTAAGAACAGTGTTGGATACTGGTCCTCAGTGAATTTGTGTTGAACGAACATCTGAATGAAGGAAACAGACCTGAACTGAATTTTGAAAGTTGAGCAAATTTTCCAGAAATAGTCACAAAAATCGATCTGAACCAAGGGATGAAACCAGGAAGAACATACAGGCAGGGCCAGAGAGGAAGGAGATGTGATCTTGTCTAGATGAACAATCAGATATTGATTTTCCAAAGGCACCAGTATAAGCTGTCTACTGTATCTTACTTCTCTTTCCATGTTGCCTTCTTCTCCATCAGCTGCCAAAGTTTTGAAGTCTTTCTATAGGTCCAGTCTTACCCTACCCTGTCTTTCCCTACTGTCCTGCCCAATTACATCCTCTCCTATCTTAAAAACCACCTTTGCTAGATTCTGCTTTCTCCTCAAGATCCAGACCCCATTTCTTTTCTTCTGTTACTGATGAACTTCTCGAAGGAGCAGTCCTTTTTCCAGGAACACACGTCTTGCATTTCTTTTAACTTATGTGCTTTGGCTTCCCGTGCATCACACCGTGGGAAATACTCTCTCAGAAGTCCCTGGGGGGCTCTCAGCCCCTATCCTGGTTGGCTCCCCTGTGGGCTGATCCCCACCCCTTCCCTTCCTCGTTCAGCGTAAAACAACACCTTCCTCCCACGTCTCTATGTCCTTTCTCGGTATCTTTTGTCTACCTCTATGCCTTCCACCTTTACTTAGATGAGGGTTCCCCCTAAGAACTTTGCCTGTCCTTTGTTTACTCTGCCCTCTGTTTGGGAGAGCACAGCAACTCCAGTGGCTCCAATTGTCACCTGTGTACTGATGACTTTCAATTCTGGTTCACACCTTGAGAAAAATTTCTACCTTCGTATGGCTTTCCAGAAGCCTCAACCTCAACATACCTAATGCCAAAATCTTCTACTCTTTATTTATTTACATCTGCTCTTTATTTATTTTTGTATATTTCCTATTTCAGGAAATAGGAAGAAATCCAAGAAAGAAATCTCTGTCCTTTCTAATACTGGTCTCACAATCCCCACAGTCTTCTGGGTGTGAACCTCGTTGGTTCCTTCTCTTCAGCTGTTTATTTTCTGTCCCCTCCTTCATATTATCATCACTGTCATTGCCATATTCCTTTGTTGCTTGGACTAGTGCAATAGCTTCCTAACTTAGGATTACTGGGTGAAATATATTGCATGAACAATATTTATATGAAGAAATTATTTGTTTATCTGAAATTCAGATTTAAATAGGTAAAGGGGATTAAGAAGTACAAACTTCCAGTTATAAAATAAATAAATCATGGGGATGAAAAGTACAGCATAGGGAACATAGTCAATAATACTGGAATAACTGTGTGGTAACAGATGATAACGAGATTCGTTGCAGGGATCATTTTATAATGTTTGAAACTATCAAATCACTATGATGTACACCTGGAACTAGTGGGATACTGCATGTCAGTTATGCTTCAATTAAAAAATCTTTTAAAGACTATTTATTTGAGAGAGAGAGAGAATGTGTGTGTGCGAGTGGGAGGGGCAGAGGGAGAGAGAATCTCAAGCAGCTCGGCGCTGAGTGTGGAGTCTGACAGGGGGCTCAATCTCACGATCCTGAGATCACAACCTGAACCAAAACCAAGAGTCCAATGCTTAACTGACTGCGCCACCCATTAAAAAAAAAATTAAAAAGCTGTTTTGGTTTTTCTCCACTAATTCTGGTAACCCTACCCTAACTGGTCTCCTGCCCTCCAATTTCTGAGTGTTTCAGTCTTTCCTCCACATTCATGCCAGAGTTATCTAAAACACAGATGAGAATGTGTCAGAGAAGTGACAGGAATCATCTGGTGGCTCCACGCTGCCTAGAGGAGGAACCCGACCACTTAGTCGATATTAAAGAAGATCACATTCTGGTGCCAGTTCTCTTTTCTTGCCCCACCTTCTATCTTTCCACTCTGTTGTATCGGGAAAATCACCTGCCCCAAACATACCACATGAATTTATCCTTGTGCTTTTTCTCAAAATGCTGGCTTAGCTTGGCATTCTCTTCTCCCTTCAAACCCTTAAAAATTTATTTTTAATATTCATAATTCTCCCTGTTTCAATATGACACTCAAAATTAACTATCCCATTTAAATATCGGCAGAAGTATAGGGATAGATTTTTACGTTACAGTTTCTGTTCTGACTTTTGTATCAAATAAAATGTCCCTTATTTCCCTCTACTTTCAGAGAACAATCATCTTTCTCCTGCATCTATTCTCTAGGAAGTTATAATTTGTTTTTGTTTTTAAAACTTTTATTCAAGTATAATGAACACAGTGTTATATTAGTTTCAGTTTATAAATCCCTTAGATTTGCATTATAGCCATCCTTCCATGACCGGTTCAAACGTCATCTCCCTCGCAGGGTGTTGTCCTGATCCCAACACTGCAGTGACCCACAGTGTCCTTGGCACTTCCATAGCATCTTCATTTCAGTACAGCCCATTACATTCTCTCTCTCCCTGAAAATTTTTATTTCAATTCCAGTACAGTTAACATACAGTGTTACAGTAGTTTCACGTACAATACAGTGATTCAGCAACTCCGTACATTACTCAGTGCTCATCATGGCAGACGTACTCTTAGTTCCCGGCACCTATTTCACCCATGCCCCCACCCTCTTCCCCTCTGGTGACCATCACTTCGATCTCTATAGTTAAGAGTCTGTTTCTTCGTTTGTCTCTCTTTTTCCTTTGTTTGTTTGCATCTTAAATTCCACATATGAGTGAAATCATAGGGTATTTGTCTTTCTCTGACTTTTAGATGTTACTTGTGGGCAGGAATTCTAAGTAATTTTTATATATATAAAAAAGATATATTGAGTCATACCTATTGCATTAGGTACTTTTTAAGGGATTTGCATGAATTCAGTCATTGATCAGCAACTCTGAAATTTAGGTACTGTTATTACCCCTGATTGTATTCTGCACGTTACCTAGCTCAATGCTCTCTAGTCAATCAGAATTAATTAATTTTAAAAATTAAATGGAGATGCTTTTATTTGGGATAATAATGTACTTTTGGCTCATTCAAATAAGTTTTTTTTCCTCATAGTCGATATTATTTTAATTGATTCATTAATAATCTGCTTTGTTTCAGAAATAATTAAAGATGACTAAATTTCTTCTACAAAGACACTTATATACACATGCCAGTGTCTTACAAAGGCACCGAATGGGGTTGATTTAGTATGATTCACCTTGAAAAAAATCAAGAAATCAAATATATTATGTGAAAAATGGTAAAAAGGGAAAATGCTTAAAATTAGAAGCATTGACAAGCTGAATGTTTATTACAACTTTTCTGAGGGAAGGTCAAGATTTCCCAGGAATCTTTCTTAATAAAATGAGAGCCAGTTTGAATCCTAATTATGTAAAGGAAATGAGCTCTGGGTCTCTAAGTATACAAACCATTTCAGAGTCGAGGCGGGGAGATCCTTAATGTAGGAAGATTACATTATTATATTTTATATGCACAACTTCCCTGTTATCAAACAGATCATCATTGAAAATGAGGTAGCATCAAGCAGATGGTGTTTTGGAGCATGACATAATCTGAAGTTTACATGCCACTCTGACCTGTAGGAAGTAAGGAATGTGCGGGAAATAAACAGCCAGTGCTGAAGCCCACACTCAGGGGGCCTGTTTGTCCTGATGAGCTGACATCTTTGCGAGTAAGTTCAAAGGTGGTAAATGTTTATTTCCTGTTTCACTTCCAGGTGTTGCCTGTGCTTTTCCAGTCACTCAACAAAAAAAGGCATGTGACACCTACTCACATTTCTGGAATGACATCCAGTGGAAGAAGATGTAACTAACATGATAAATTTGAGAGGTCCCTAATTTCAACCCCCTCATTCTTCCTTGAGTACTTTTCTAAATGTTTACCTACTTATTTGCTCTACAATAATCTGGAGAAAAATACATCTTATGAGCACTTTCTTTGGGTGATTTCTACATATTAAAAAGTAGACAGTGTTATTAAAGTATTATAAACCTATTCCTTAGCTTCCCACAAAAAAACAGTGATGCAATGATGACACACCCAGGAAAACAAATGACTTACCTGGATGATTGCCTTTGGGGGACTTTGGACAAAGGAGTTATTTTGTTCTCAGCTTCTCTCCCATTGTCTTTTCAGCTATGACCACTGAGGGAGAGGTAGGATGAAGGTATATGGCATTTTATCTTCAGGCCTATCAAGGCGCACCAGAACTAGCTTTCTTACAGGATGGTTCTAGTAGGGTGGGTCTGAGCAGGTGCGAGTTTTTGCTCATCTAGTAGAACCCATACTTCGTGAATTTCATTTTTATGTTGTTAGACAACAAACAATCTTACTTCCACAGGGGTCTAGGTTCTGCCTTAGGTCAACAAAATGTGTTCGAAATGTACCTACCCATAACAAAGTAAAATCTTAGGTTCCCATAACCGGTGGTATCCATATATGGGGTGCATAATTTCCTCTCTCCATCTTTGAGGAAGACCATTGATAAACCTGATTCTACTGTTCCACATTCTGTACCAATGACAGCTCCCAAGATGTCCCACCTTAAAAAACAATGAGAATCATGAACAGTTGGAATATTAAGTCAAAGCTTTATAGAGTATAACATTTTATTTTTCATGAGGAACATTTACCTAGTAATCAATAATTCTGAAATAAAGATACGGTACAACAGATTTTAGTAATGAACCAACTTGTAAACACATTCCATTCACAATTATGATTTTTCTGTAGAAGGAGAAATGTAATCAATACTATGTACAGTCTTTATTCTCAAAGTACTTATAGTCAAGAGGGAGGGGTCAGATTTGAACTAAGGAAACAGGGAACCATAAAAGACAGTATCATAAGATCATAAACACTTGTATGGTATTTTGCACATTAACAAATAGTTATAGAATATAAAGTCATAAGAGTGGCAAGAGCCTAGCCAGTTTTCAAAAAAAGATGAGATTTAAATGGGATCATGTCAAAAAATATATACTCGGCTATACGGAAGAGAACAAAAATATCTAATATTTTAAAACTCCTATTTCTCCTTAGTATTTATTTCTGGTTGTGTCTAATCTGGACACTGCTATTCATGCCACTCACCTGCCCACAGATGGAGGAAACTGGGACATACAGAGGTAAGTGGCTTGCCTAAGGCCAACTACCTGTTTAGCTCTAAAATTGAGATCTTCTGTTTCCCAGTCTGTTGTTATTTTAGTAGTTAGGGTTCTAACAAGCGTACTGTGTCAGGGAGATTATGTTGAACCATTTCAGTTTATAATAGATTTGGGACTCAGGTGTTTAGGAAATGCCTATTTTTTTTTTTGTATTTTAACAGATTATATTAATCATTCAAGAAACTCAAAAATAACTTTGTGGAGCAGCTCTTAATAGTGTCAGACCACTGTAAATTAACGAGGAACCTCTCTTGACTCATACAAGAAAATTTCACACTGGTTCATTAGTCTTTTACTTGCTCCATTTATCCCAATTAAACCACTCAGCCTACTGATCCACAAAGCAAGTTAAGGTTATAAATGATGCATATGATGACTCCTTTTAGGCTTTAGAGTATTTTTAAAGTGAAAAATTGAATTGAAAAAGATGGAATTGTCATGGACTAAGAGAACCTTCTATTCAAGTGAAAAATGAAATTAGTAGTCTTTTTCTCATTATTAGTTGTGAATGAATAACTCTTCTAGATGAATCTAAATGAATTATTTTCAAGACATCCGCCACAGATGGAGCTGTGTGAGATATATTCAGACTGTATCTTTCTTTCTTTCTTTCTTTCTTTCTTTCTTTCTTTCTTTCTTTCTTTCTTTCGTTCTTTTTTAAGATTTATATATTTATTTTATGGGGCGACTGGGTGGCTCAGTCGTTAAGCGCCTGCCTTCGGGTCAGGTCATGATCCCAGGGTCCTGGGATCGAGCCCCTCATTGGGCTCCCTGCTTGGCTGGAAGCCTGCTTCTCCCTCTCACATTCCCCTTGCTTGTGTTCCCTCTCTTGCTGTCTCTCTTTGTCAAATAAATAAATAAAATCTTTAAAAAAATTTATATATTTATTTTAGAGAGAGAATCCCAAGCATTCTCCTCACTGAGAGTGGAGCCTGATGCAGAGCTCGGTCTCATGACCCCGAGATCACGACTTGGGCCAAAACCAAGAGTCAGATGTTTAACCGACTGAGCCGCCCAGGCACACCTGTATGTTTTTTCCAATCTTTATTTTAAAGCCCCCATATCTTCCATTTTACTCTATATTAGTCTTTATTTCTCCCACTTTTAACTGTTGGAAGATAACAAAAGTGAAGTTATTTTCTTTCGAAACCCAAATATTTATAATCAAGTGAAATGGAAAGTTTAGTCTGCTTTGAAGAGAAAGAAGCAGAGAGAGATCTAAAAAAGCATTTTGTAAAAGCGTCAGTGATTTGAATAAATTATCTTGCATTTATTAAAAATTCAGTAGAAGCCTGTTGTAGCATAAGCTCATTCTTTCATGAATTTGTATAGAAACTGGCTCAGGCTTAGTTGGAGACAAAGTAGCCTTGAGGGATGGCAGAGACAGCCTTGCACTCCCTGGACTTCAGAGTCCAGATCTGTACGGGTGCAAAGTTGTGGGTCTTTTCTAGTTATAAAAACGACATGGTCCCTGAGCGTCTCCTGACAATCAATTACATGAAGTAAAATTATAACATAAGCAAATCTTTGAGGCCAGGAGTGGTATCTCAAGAGCTTTATAGTTTTAGTGGTATTTTCGATGGCATGGCAATTTCCCTGAAAAGGAGTGTTACTTCTCTACGGTCTAAATTATGTTTTCCCCAGGTAAATGTGGTTGTGTGTGAACTGCATTTGAAGGAATGCCTGCCTACAGGGGAGACACCTCTACAGCATAGCAATTTATATTTACGCGTTGATGATTAACTCTAAAAAAAGAGCCCCTGTATTATTTATTATAAATACAGTGGTGCCTATTATTTATAATAGAGTTGGTTGAATTTGGAACACAGAAAAAAAAGTTTGATAATCAATAAAATGCCCTAAGGCTTTGTTCCTTAGATGTAGCAAGGTCACAATGATGTTTAATTTAGATCTTTAAACTATGACTTTCTGTTTTGTGTCAAAAAAAGAGGAATATTTTTGTAAGTAAAGATAATTTAAAGGAGTTTATTAGCTGGAAAGCTGATGGTCCTCTCTATCAACTATTTTGTAATGCTTTGAGAATACAATTAATTATGTTTTAATCAGCTCATACTTTGATACTTCTAAGAAAGACACAAGAGAGGAGAAATTAAATCTTTTCACACAAAAAAGATAACTATGTTAGGTGATGGATGTGTTAATTAACTAGATGGAGTTCTTTCACAACGAATACATATATCGTATCACCATGATGCACTTTAACTTTCTCACAATTTTATATGTCAATGATGCCTCGGGAAAGCTGAAATTAAAAAAAAAAGATTTCCTTCATTAGCTTAAAAATAGAATGAAATCTATTCTTTGAAGGGTAATTTGGCAGTAACTATCAAAATGAAAATTACCTACCTACATGTATGTATATGTACGCACATATGTCTGATTCTCAAATTTTCCTTTTCTCTTTTAGAAATTTACCTTTCAAAAATACTTTAACAAGTATGCAAAAATTTTCATTATAATATTCTTTGTCTATCAATAGGGGTTCAATTAGATAAACTGGTACGTCACTTTTTAAAAAATACTGATCTATATTTACTGACTAGAAGATACATTCATTATTTGTTAGTTTTTTTAAAAATTAAGTTGTGGCACAGTTTACAAAATGTGACTCTGGTGGGTGGTGTGTGTGTGTGTGTGTGTGTGTGTGTGTGTAATCACAGAAAAATTTCTGAATGAATATATGTGTATATTTTAACTGTGAGAAATGGGATTAGCATGGGAGGACTTTTGATTTTTCCTTTACATATCTGCTTCTCAGTAAGGCTGTAATTTTCAGGAAAAAAGAAGAAAGGCATTCAATTTATAGGTATTATAATTCAGAATGAAAACCTGAATGATCTCATTATAGGTTGATGAAAATACTAAGAATATGAACACAGGGAATAGAGGTCATATTTTAATCAGATATTCTTTGCCTACAAATATTGGCATAAAATGCTCTAAAGCTAATGAAGCATTCATTCCACGTCATCTATGAAAATTTGTTTTATTATATTTTCTGGAATATATTAAATCACCTGAAGTTGGCTACTTTAGGTTTGAGCTAAGATATAGGATAAAGCCTGGCTATGAGATCCCACATTTACCAAATTCATAAGATTTTTTTAATCTCTATGAATTCTCTGAGGTTAAATAAGTTCATTCTATCCATAAGGTCTCTATTTGGGATAAATTCTCTGTTATTTAATAAGGGATGTGCCATAGGTAAAGACCCTTCCACATTCATTTATATTCATGAGGTTTATCTTGAGTATGAGCCCTGTGAGGTCTAGCAAGGTGTGTACTTTGACTGAAGGCTCCTCTACTTTCATTTAGAGGTTTTTCCCTGTAGCATGACAGCTTAGGTGAAGGTAAAGGATGAGCTCTATCTGAAAGCTTCCCTGCATGCACTGCATTTCACAAATTCTTTTCTTCAATTGGTTCCCCTGTATTTCACTCAAATTCAATTTTGTTTCAGGTTTTTATTACATGCATTATGTTGATTTACACTCTTGTCGGAATAACATTAATAAAGAATATTGTCTTCACAATGGGAGAAAGCACTCAGCTTTCTCACCAATAAGACAGAAATATGACCTAGACTGGAGGATGGTTAGAGAAAATAATGTACTGCCTGGGACGTGACAGCGTGTCAGTAAGCGTTAGCTTCCCCTCCTCCTGCCGTAAAACGTAGTGCTATCTTTGTTTTAAAGTAAGTTGAGGAGGCGATTCAAAGGAATTTCTAAATTATAATGAGTGTTTTTATTTTTTCATACAGAATTCGCAAAGCAACAAGACTAGACAAAGTCACTGTACCATATGCAAGTGCTACGACTTAATCTTTAAGCAAGGGGACACTGAGCTGAAAGAATAATTGCACTTTGTCTATCTGTGGATCTTTGGTACTATTCATGATTTCTGTCTATAATCTTCTGGGCTCCTCAATTCATTATTTATGTTATCTAAATGGTCAAGTGGGTTTTGCTTTAGTAAAAATGAACATGCTTATAAAAGAAAAAAAAAGATCCACTTAATACAATATTAACTCAGTTAGACTGCCAACCTATCTTCAGTCCATTTACCTTGAATTATAAGCTTAAATAAAATCCTCCTTTAGCTTTATAAGCATTTTTGTGAAAAGTATTCTAAGTCAGAGAGAACATAATTCTTCTGAGTAGGACAGAGGGAAGAATTTGTAGAAAATACAAGAAGATGCTCAAATCGTTCTGAAGAATTCTAAATAATTTAAAGCCCATTTTTTTAAAAGATTTTATTTATTTATTCGACAGAGATAGAGACAGCCAGCGAGAGAGGGAACACAGCAGGGAGTGGGAGAGGAAGAAGCAGGCTCACAGTGGAGGAGCCTGATGTGGGACTCGATCCCACAACGCCGGGATCACGCCCTGAGCCGAAGGCAGACGCCTAACCGCTGTGCCACCCAGGCGTCCCTAAAGCCCATTTTTAATAAAAGCACCAACTTATATTGAAGGGGCTATAATGGAGATTGTTCTTGTTGGTTTATATGCAGTTTTGGTTTTCAATGGTTATGTGTAAGATTCTTTGCTACTATTTCCCTGGAACAAGGAAGCCGATATAAAATTGTTTTATTGAGTTTATATTGCCTTTTACTTGTCCCCCTGTCCCACTGGATAACACTCAATATTAAGAAAGACATACTGAGTCAGTTGTAAGTGTAATCCAGTTAGCAAGCAGTGCCGTTAAAACATATAACTAATACTTTGCATTTGGTGTCTCTATAGTAAGTCATCTATCAGAGATGAAGCCATGGCTAATATCGGAAAACCATTCTTACTCAAATTTTTTTTCTATAATCTTAGACGAGCTGTTTATTTAAAAAAATATATCTATTGGAAGAGCTTCTTCAGAGCAAATTCATAAAGCAGTTATCTTAATAGGATACGGGTGGTAGTAGAAGAGGGTTGTTAGCAATGGAAGTTGGAGGGAACTGGAAGTAGGTTAGTAGTTCAGAGACTCCTCTCTCTCTAACCTTTGAAAAAGTCAGTGACACCAAATACGGGTAAGCAAATTTGACCTCAGGCTGAGTCCTGTTTGCGCTCTAAGCATCTTTTCTATATCCTGCTGGTGTATTGGAATTCTGAGCATTTCATCATGCACAGTATTTGCCACTAGTTGCTTTTAATTTTTAAGTAGAGGAAGATGTTTCACAAAAAAGATGTCTGTCCCCATGAGGATACCCACATGGAGAAGTACAGTTGGAAATATTTTTTGAAACTTTAAAAAAGAAATTTTATTTGTTTTCTATTATGATACCAGCATTCTCATTACTGAAAAATTGGAAAATAAAAAGGTAGGAAAAAGTCGCCCATAACCACACTCTCCTGGAGGCAAGCACAATTAATATTTTAGTTTATTTATTTCTAATATTTTTGTATGTATATTTCCAAATAGTTGTGGTAATATTATATAGATGGTTTATACTCTTCTTTTACTTCCATTAGTAATGTACACATTTTCCAGGATATTACTAACTCTTTATAAATGAGCCACACAATATTTTGTTATATATATATATATATATACCAAACTGTATTTAGTCATTTTCCTATTTTTGAATTTCAAAATATAATAATAAATAGTTACACTATTTAGCATACTTATGGGCCTGAGGAATTAAATCGTCAATTCCCTAATGCTCCTGGATGTGCTCTCGAGCACAGGTAACTCCAAGCTATGCTTCTTGAGGTGTCAGAGCTCTGCTCTTACTTCACAGAAACTCCTAGATCATCAGGACTGACTTGCGGCCAATGGTGATCAGGTGAACCACTGAGGAAGGGCTATGGGGAACACAGACAAGGTTGACAACATGGGCATCTAAACATTTCAGTGCCAGCAACCTCCTCCAATACCTTCCACAGAGAAATCCTATCACCGGCTAATGTTGTGCCAAGCTGCCAGAAATCAAATCACTTTGGAAGGATTCAGATTTCATTCTCGTTTTCTCTGTGACCTCAGCAAAGATTCTATCCTGGAAGGGAAGCCAGTGGCTGTGTTCTGGATGCTCACACGGACAGCTGGTTTTTGGAGGGGGAGGTGGGTGGCTCCGAACCAACTCAAGAATGGCAGAACCCAAAGCAAAGATGGTGTGCAAATGGGCTGCACATTAAATTGCTATGAAGGAGTTCCAGAACAATATAGCGCTTACTTTTTGTTAGTTGAAATTTTACTGCTTATATTTTTAAAGTATAAAAACAATTTGCTTCAAGAGAAAGTGGTGTTAGAACCCAGGCCCAAAGCAAACCAGAACAAATAAGATATAATCTATGTTCTTTGAACAGTTTGCAACAAGATTACTCAGATCCATTTTAGCACTTCCGCGGTTTTAAAATATATCCAATTATCATTTTAACTAATATGGTCTTTTTTCTTAATGACACTTCATTGGTTTATTTAGAGAATCCAATTTAGGTTTCATTGGCCGATTCGACTTTGTTTGCGTTTCTTCTATATCTCATTAATTAATTTGAGTATAATTTTCCTTTGAGCACCACGTTCCTCACATCCCATTACTAACCTTAATTATAGTTGGAATGAAAGCTAATTCCTAAGTTTTTTGATTGCTTGTTATGTGCTATCATTGTGGCAAGTGTTCTACATATACAGTTGCATAAAATATCCCCTTTTAGCCCTTTTAGTGCTTAAATTTGGATTCTATTTTATTTGATTCGAATTATCTGATTTTAATATGCCTCCTTTTGTTGTAGTTGCCTGGTATATTTGTTTCTCTTCTTTGATTTTTAATTTCTTGTGTGATTGTAAATAATAGCTTACTTTTAAAAACTTACTTTGAAAATCTCATTTAATAAATGAATATAACTCAAATTTATTGGGTCACTGATATGTTTGAAAATCTCATTTAATAACTAAAACTCAGTCAAATTTATTGGGTTACTGATATGTTTAGATTGATTCCTGACCAATTGTTTTCTCTTTTCTATTTTACCCTGTTTTTTATTGTTTCCTTTTGTTACTTTTCATTTAATAAATGAATATAACTCAAATTTATTGGGTCACTGATATGTTTGAAAATCTCATTTAATAACTAACACTCAAATTTATTGGGTTACTGATATGTTTAGATTGATTCCTGACCAATTGTTTTCTGTTTTCTATTTTACCTTGTTTTTTATTGTTTCCTTTTGTTACTTTCCTGGCATGTACGAGACTCAGTTCTCTGTGTCCTATGTGACCCTGATGCTTCAGAAGTTATATGGCCTCTATCTGGCTAATCTAATTTTTCAACACACATATTTACACTTAAAGTTTTCTATTAACATTATTATTATTATTATTAACATTAAGAGTTATCCCAGATCCACATCCTCATTCCAAGCAAGCTAGGAACTCTGGCAGTATTTTACTTCCTTACTCTTCTTTTCTTCTTGTCACTTTCCCTCTGTACTTCTCAAGTTGAGGTCATTTGGGCTTTAATTTCAAATTTTTATTAAAACTTTTTAATAATCAATACTTATTTAGACTGAACTATAGGCTTTACTTTTTTCTTTGATCACTACTCTTTCTTGAATCTGCCATATTTCTCTTGGATTAATTTCCAGGAACATATCTCCTAGTAATTCTTTCAGAGAGGGTTTGGGGGATAGTAAATTTTTTGAACTCTTGTGTGTCTGAAAAGGTTTTTTTTTTTTCTTTTCCCCAATTGAAGTATAATTGACATACAATATCCTATTAGTTTCAGGTGTAGATCACAGTGATTTAATATTTTTACGTATTATGAAAAGATCCCCATGATACGCTAGTTACCATATGTCTCCATACAAAGTTATTATAATATTATTGACTATATTCCCTGTGCTGTACATTACATCCAAAGGTAGAAAGAAAAGTAACAATGAAATCCCATGTATGTAATATACAATTTCGATAATTATTGAGTTGTTTGGTTTCTTTCAATATTGAATTGTATAAGTTCTTTATATATTTTGGATATTAACCTCTTATTGGATATGTAATTTGCAATTATCTTCGACCATTCAGTAGGTGGTCTTTTTGCTCTGTGGATGGCTTCCTTCACTGTGCAAGAACTTTGAGTTTGATGTAACTTCATTTGTTTATTTTAGCTTTTGTTGCCCTTGCTGAAGGAGACTGGTCCAAAAAAATACTGCTAAGACCAATATCAAAGAGCTTAGTGCCTATGTTTTCACTTAGGAATTTTATGATTCCAAACTTATGTTCAAGTCTTTAAGTCTTTAATCCATTTTGACTTTATTTTTATATATGTTATAAGGAAGTGGTTCCAGTTTCATTCTTTTGCATGTAGCTGTCCATCATTTATTGAAGAGACAGTCTTTTCCCCATTGTATATTCTTGCCTCCTTTGTCATAGATTAATTGACCATATAATCATGGGTTTATTTCTAGGGTCTTTAATTTATTCCATTGATCTATGCATCTGTTTTTGTGCCAGTACTATACTGTTTGATCACTATCACTACCATAGTCTGAAATTAAGGAGTGAAAACCCTACAGCTTTGTTCTTTTTAGGGTTGCTTTAGCTGTTTGGGGTCTTTTTTAAAATAAAAATTTTAGGATTCTTTGTTCTAGTTCTGTGAAAAATGCCACAGGTATTCTGATGGGGGTTGCATTAAATCTGTATATCGCTTTGGGTAGTATGGACACTTCAGTAAGATTTTTCTTCCAATCTATGAGCATGGTATATCTTTCTATTTATTGGCGTCTTCTTCAATTTCTTTCATAAACGTCTTATAGTGTTCAGAGTAAGTTTTGTACTTCCTTGGTTAAATTTATTCCCAGGTATTTTATTTTATTTTTTTGATGCAATTGTAAATGGGATTGTTTTTTAAATTTTTTTCTGATAGCTTATTAGTGTACAGAAATGCAACAGATTTCTATATGTCAATTTCATATCCTGCAACATAATTAATTTATTAGTTCTAACAATTTTTTGGTGGAGTCTTTAGGTTCTCTCTCTATAAATTATCATGTCACCTGCAAACAATGACAGTTTTACATCTTCCTTTCTAATTTGGATTATTTTATTTTTTTCTTGTCAAATTACTGTGGCTAAGACTTCCAATACTATGTTTCATGAAAGAGATGAGAGCCGACATACTTGTCTTGTTCCTGACTTTACAGGAAAAGCTGTCAGCTTTTCAACCTTGAGTATGATGGTAAGCTGTGGGTTTGTCATATATGGCCTTTATTACATTGAAGTATGTTTCCTCTATATCTTTGTTAAGAGTTTTTGCTATACATGGATGTTGAATTTTGTCAAATCCTTTTCTGCATCTATTAAGATGAATATATGATTTTTATCCTTGGTTTGTTAATGTACTATATCATGTTGACTGATGTGCGGATGTTGAAACATCCTTACACTCCTGGAATTAATCTTTCTTACTTGATCATGGTGTATGATCATATTAGTGTTGTCAAACTCAGCTTGCTAATTTTTTTTTTTTTTTTGAGGATTTTTGCATCTGTGATCCTTAGGGATACTGGCCTGTATTCAGTCTGTCTTTCTTTCTTTCTTTCTTTCTTTCTTTCTTTCTTTCTTTCTTTCTTTCTTTCTCTCTCTCTCTCTCTCTCTCTCTTTCTTTCTTTCTTTCTTTCTTTCTTGTGGCTTCCTGTGATTTTGGTGTCAGGGTAACGCTGGCCTCATAAAATGAGTTTGGAAGTGTTCCTTTCTCTTCAATATTTTGGAATAATTTGAGAATGATAGGTGTTATTTTTTACATGTTTGGTAGAATTCACCTGTGAAGCTGTCTGGTTCTGGACTTTTATTTGTTGAAAGTTTTATTATTAATTCAATTTCATTACTTGTAATTAGTCTATTTAGATTTTCTATTTGTTTGTGATTCAGTCTTGGAAGACTGTGTGTTTCTAGGAATTTATCCATTTCTTCTAAGTTTTCCAATTTGTTGGCATGTAACTATAAGTAGTTGCTTATGGTCATTTGTATTTCTGTGATGTCAGTTTTAGCTTTTCCTCTTTCATTTCTAATTTTATTTATTTGGCTCCTCTCTTTTTATCTTGATGAGTCTGGCTAGAGGTTTACTGATTTTGTTTATCTTTTCAAAGAACCAGCTTTTAGTTTCATTGATCTTTTCTGTATGTGTTTTTTTTTTTTTTTGGTCTCTTTCATTTATTTCTACTCTGATCTTTATTATTTCTTCCTTCTACTAAATTGGGCTTTGTTCTTTTTCTAGTTCTTTAGGTATAAAGTTAGATTACTTATTTGGGACTCTTCTTGTTTCTTAAAGTAAGCTGCATCACTATGAACTTTCTTCTTAGAACTGCTTTTGCTGGATCACATAGTTTCAAAGTATTTTTTAAAAAATTTTCTCTTTGATTCCTTCATTGACCTATTGGTTGTTTAGTAAATGTTTTGTCTCCATGTGTTTCTGGGTTTTTTTGGTTTTGTTCTTGTAGTTGATTTCTAGTTTCATACTGTTATGGTTAGAATAGATGCTTGATATGATTTCAGTCTTCTTGAACTTACTGAGACTTGTTTCATGGTCTAACGAATGATCCATCCTGGTGAATGTCCCATGTGCATTTGAAAAGAGTGGGTGTTCTGCAGTTTATGGATGAAATATTCTCTATATTCAGTCCATCTGGTCTAATGTGTTAAGGTCAATGTTTCCCTATTGATTTTCTGTCTGAATGACCTATCCATTGAGGTAAGTGGGGTATTAAAGTCTCATACTATTATTGTATTGCTGCCAATCACTCCCTTTATGTCTGTTAATATTTGGTTTATATATTTACGTGCTGCCATGTTCGGTGTATAAATATTTACAAATGTTATATCCTCTTTTGGATTGACCCTTTTATCATTATATAATCTTCTTTGCCTTTTGTTATAGTCTGTTTTAAAGTCTACTTTATCTGAAATGAGTATTGGTACTCCAGCTTTCATTTCCATTTGCATGGAATATCTTTTTCCATCCCTTCACTTTCAGTCTGTATGTGTCTCTATATCTGGAGTCTCTTGTAGACAGAATATAAAAGGGTGTTATCTTTTTTAACCACTCAGTCACTGTATGTCTTTTGATTGGAGCATTTAGTCCATTTTCATTTAAGGTAATTATTGGTAGGTATGTACTTATTGTCATTTTGTTATTTGTTTTCTGGTTGTTTTTGTAGTTCTTCTGTGTTCCTTTCTTCTTCTGTTGGTCTCTTCCTTTGTGGTTTCACGGTTTTCTTTAGTGTTATGCTTGGGTTCCATTCTCTTTATTTTTTGTGTTTCTATTGTAGATTTCTGATTATGTACAAAAAAACCACATGGTTACCATGAGGTTCATATATATTTATAGGAATAAAAAGCGTTTTGTTTTTTCCTAATGCTTGTATGATAACTGACTGGAGAAGAATTTTATGTTCCAAATAACTTTTTCAGAACTAGATAATTTTTTTTAAAACTTATGCTTAGTGCTTCCAAGATAAGTAGTATGAATCTCACCTAGAAGCTTTTAGGATTTCTTCTTTTATCAGTGTTCTGAAGTTTCTTCCTGATGCTTTAGGACTGGATATGTTCCCATTCATCTTGCTAAACATTTCCTTCACAGGAATTACGTCTTTTCTTTCTTCTTTTCTTCAATAATATCTTTGAATATTTCATTCCATATATTCTGACTTCTCTTTTTGGAATTCCTATTTTTTAACATTAGACGAGCCAATTCCCTCCTATACTTTACATCTTTTTTCTTATATCCAGTGACCCTAAGTTTTGGGTAGACTTCAAGACTCCAATTTGTAGCTCATTAATTTGCTCTTCAGCTATGCCTATGCTGACATTCAGTGGAGGAAAAAAAACCCATTAAATTTGTTTCGACAATCATATATTTTCATTTCTCACATCTCTATGCTTCCTCATAAAATGGATTTTAATTTCTCAAATGCAGTACACACTTTTATCCCTCTGAGGATATTCATTATGCTTCTTATAAAATCTCCATTTGTTTATTCTACTACTTCTTTTTTCTCAGACCTTAGTTCTTTAGTTTGATGATTTTTAAATGGAATTGATTTTCCTCAGATTTGTTGATTCTAGATCATTTGCTTAAATTTGTATCTGTTATTATTATGGCTACTGATGGTGGCAGATGGGCCTTTAGGTGGGACTACTGTGAGGGGGGTCTCTGTTCCCCCTTGAGGTTTCCGGTCACCTGGATTGTCCTGCTTCTCCATTCCAAATGTCCACATTCATTACTTGTTCCTGGGAACAGAAGCCTCTCCTTGGAAGTAGGTGTACTGAGGGACACACCTACATGGCAATCCCTATAGCAGTACCTCGAGCCCCATCCTCATTCCTGTGCCCAGCATCTGTGTCCTGGAGCAGTGCTGAGACATCTTTTTTAGTGTCTTATTCAAACAGTGTTTGGGGCTATAGTTCCCTCCTTCCATCAGATCTTCTCCTCTCTTTTTGTGTACAATCCTTTATAATTCCTGACCCAACTAGGGCATATTTTTTTTTGTTTTGTTTTATAGTGTCGCTATAGATATGTTTGCTCATTTTCTGTAATTTCCAAGGATTTGGGGCAAGTGGAGAAGACTAAAGCATGCTGCTTTGATTCAATATTCTAATATTCATTATATTTGTGGAGTTCCTCTTTAACGTGAACAGTGACAGCAGTAAGGTATTTGAATAGTAAAAACATACAGTGTTTGCATTTGGGATAAAAGAGAAGAATACAAAATCTATATGATAGCAGTGTGTTTTTCTACAAAGTTCTCTCCCACCTAAAAGTGGTCTCAGCTAGGTGAGATACAGTGGTTGCTAATTAAATGATGTGTTTGTAAGGTTAAGCCAAAGTTTAGAAAGACTCACATAAATTATCAGTGTATCCATTAAAGTTTCTCTCTTGCTGAAGTAACAGATGTGTCTTCTTTAGGAAAAAGAGAAAAAAAGCTTTACGATCCCACTTAAAAAATAAACCTATCAACATTGGATTTAGGACAGCTTTGAGATATGAGAGGCAAACAGCTCTTGCATCCTTGTGATGTGAGATCAAATGGTTTGACTCAAATGGTAGGAAAACAGGAATATTTGGGAAACCAGATTCCAAAAATAGTGGCTTTCCTTTTTCTTAACATTCATATGAAGTGTTTTGAAATTATTAGAGAGGACTGCATACTCATTTTTTTCTTTCATAATTCTTATGGGAGAAAAACATAGTTAAGTAAAAATATTATATAGAGGTTAACAATTTAATTAATTTATTAAAAAATATTTTTTTATTTTTGAAAAAGTGACCTCAAAATTACAGAGCTCAATCAATTCAATCCGTTGCTCTTGAGCACAATGAGGATTTACTATCTACATTTTCTATTTCAGCAGGTGAGCCAATAATGATAAATTATCAGTGTGGGTGATGACTGAGTTGAAGAATGAGACAAATATTTAGTAAATCTGGCTTGTAAAACAAAACACATCAAGAATTTCACTACCAAATTCCTCATCTGTTTTTGTCAGCTCTTACCCTATGTAAAATATTTCACATTAATTTGATTTCGTGACAGGCTTTTTTCCCCCTGAAGCTATGATTAAAAATTATCATGACAACATTCTTTCCTGGACCAATAAAGCAACATTTGGGAGTGGGTGAATGGGATGCGGAGAGGGGACACACACACACACACACACACACACACACACTCATGGACTAAACCAGCATTTTTATCATCCCGCAAACACAGAAAACACTAGATCCTCTCATTATCCTTTTATACCTTTATGATATAACGCCAAGTTGGATAACTGGGCAACCAGCTGAGAGCATAAATGACGTAAATCTGGGGGGTGTGGCCTGATATCTTAGGGGAAAAGCTGCAAATAAACTTAAAGATGTAGTTGCTAGAATCATTTACTGCTTTTAGAACTTAGAGGAATTAATTGTATAGCAATTAGAGTGGCACAGGTGCTTTTGTCAAGCACATTATTCTATGTTATTGGAACAGAGATCTGCTGACAATGCCATGGTCCAAAAGTATTAGTCTCTTAACTGTGACCAAAACCCTGATACATCCTCAGTACTGAGAAGCGGCCAAAGAGCATAACTGAAACCACCTGAGTCACTGAGTGGATGGAATTTGTGCTGCTGTTCCTCTGTGTGTGTCTTAACTTTAGTTCTTTTTTTAAAGAATAAATACTTTTAGTTCCATCCTTGTTTTGGAGGATGAATGATTTGGTTTAGCCACAAATTCCCTCATACCATTAGTGTTCTGTGAAAACGGAATGTCTGCTCTGTTAATCGGAAAAATTTTTTGCAAGCTATGTCTCTGGACTAGTACACTAATTTTCCAAGATACGTTGGGTTTCTCCTAATATAAAATCAATTCCTTTCTAAACTTAACTCGTGGTTTTCTGTTTGTTTGTACTAAATCTTCACTGATGTTACTAGCAGATTGCAGGATGGACCATTAATCCAACCAAAAAAGCTTTTCTTTTGTTCTTTTATAGACAAGCTTTGATGATACGATAAGGTGGGGGAAAAAAAAGGAAAAGAAAACATTGTGGGACAGGGAATAGATGGATATGAAAGCCATAATTAAAAATAAATTTTCTCTCTCCCCAAAAGAACAAGAGTGGTAACACTGAAGACTTTGAGGAAAGAGGTAGATCGACAGACAGGGATTTATGTGCGTATGAGAGTTATCCTACCGGAAACTAAATTTGTGTTTCTGTTTCTCTCTCTGCTTTAGTGGGATGGGGGCTGGATATCACTGGGAATCATCTATGTCCTCAGGGGATGTGGGTCTCACTGAAGAGGATGGCTCGTCACTTCCACATGGATGGTATTAGCTTGGAGAGATGAAGGACTGGAGGTCAATGAATCTCTTGTGTTTCAAGATTTGGGACTCTCTCGTAGGCAGTCAAGCTCCGAAACCAGGGAAGGGGTTTGAATTGATCTTTCATATCCGGAATCAAAAAGGGAGAACTTATATGCTGGTGATGTTTCTTATTTCCGAAATGTAGGTAAAGAAGCCTTCCTTGCATTGTCAAAATTCTGGACCCCACCAAAGCCCATTGGTTTGTAAGGGGAGTAGAATGAACCCTGTGTGGTGTAAGGGTTATGTGTGGTGTATGGGTGATGATGGCAGGCAGTCTGACTCTTGGGGAAATCCTGTAGATGGAACAGAGGAGCAGTAGTTGTTGGTCCCTCAAGGAGACACCGGAGCCACACTGGACATGGAATTTCAAGGGTGCCAGGAATTTCCAAGGAAAAGAACTTTATGGACTGAAGGCCTTGAACATCCCTGCTAGGCTCTGAAGAAATGAGGTCCCTCAAAATGTCAGCCTCCTTCAGAGGCACCCCTGGCCTGCCCCACAGGCTGGACCTCCTTGAGGCAGGGCTAGGTCAGCCACAGCAGAAATCTAGCTTTCAATAATGAAAGCCCCTGATGTAGCACCAAAAGGTCACAGCAGCGGTGCAGCTTAGGCTACTGGTCAGATTTCTGTCTTATTGGGTCTGAATGCCATTCCCGGACAACACCAAAGAAGCAGAGAGCCCAACAGAGCCATGGCCTTCTTGTCTCTTGGGCACTTAGAAGTTCCATCCAGTTTTGATTTAATTTGTTGAGATCAGAGACACACGACTACATCAAATGTTGTGTTTTGGAAAAGTTTCTCACAGTTAACACTTAAATTATTGTTATTTTATATTCATTATAAAATTACATTTTATGTTAATTTCATTCATCTTCATCATATTCTTAGAAAACACACACTAAACAATAAAGACCTGGTGTTCTGATCACATGTGTTTATTGAAAAAAAATTTCTAGAGTTTCCTTCCCACTCACATTACCTTATGAATTTAGATTCTCTGAACCTATTAATTTTTTTCAACTTTAACTTCTAGGAAAATGCTGCTCAATTAGTAGGAAATACCTTAGGGATACAGGACCTAGAAGAAGGCACACAGCTCAGAATTGCCAGAAAATACTACCACCAAACCATTCTCATTGCTTTAGCTCTCTTCTTCAACATCAGCCCCATCTTCCTCCTTTAAAAATCTCTCAAAGAGGGCGACTGGGTAGCTCAGTCCGTTAAGCGTCTGCCTTCAGCTCAGGTCATGATCCCAGCATCCTGGGACCAAGTCCTGCGTCAGGCTCTGTGCTCAGTGGGGAGTCTGTTTCTCCCTTTCCCTCTCCCCCTGCTTGTGCTCTCTCTCTCAAATAAATAAAGTCTTTTAAAAAAATCTCTCAAAGATAAATTTTACTTCCTAAACAATTTTTATAGATCAAAACTACATTCCACTGAAAATCAGGTAGCATCATCTATAAACCTCAGGCCCCAGGAAGATGACTGAAAGTCTCAATATAATCATAGTGGAGTTTGTCTTCCATACACATTGAAAAACACTTTTTCCCAGTAAAAGCCGAATAAACAAAGATGAGATATAAGTGCTTCAACTGCAGTTAAAAGATATTTGCAATTACATATTTTTAATACACATAAAAATAGTTGATTATTTAATGAATGTTTAAGAGAAGTCTAACCATTTGTCCTGTCTATAAGAACAATTGGCTTTGGGGCACCTGGGTGGCTCAGTCAGTAGAAGTGTCTGACTCCTGATTTCGGCTCAGGTTGAGATCTCAGGGTCACGAGAGGGAGCCCCGTGTTGGGTTCTGCCCTCAGCATGGAGTCTACTTGAGATTCTTTCCCTCCCTCTGCCCCTTCTCCTACTCTCTCTTTCAAATAAATAAATGAATATTTTAAAAGAAGAATCAATATTGATTTAACTGTGCTTTTGCTATTTAATAATATGCATTTAAAATATGTCCAGGGGAATAAATATAAGTGCTATACGCAGCATGGGATAGCAATTACTTACCCGGTAGGCTGGCTTTCAAATTCTTCTGACCACTGCTCTTGAATATCCTCTGTAGAAAGATCTACATCCCGGGTGGTGGCGAAATTGAACTCACTGCCTTCATTTCCATGGAAATAAATGGAGTTCCCATCTGACTGACAGCTATGCTGTAGATGAAAAGAGAGCATGGGGTGGCTGTGGAATTGGTTCTGTAGCTGTGTCTGTCTTACTCATGTATAATTAGAGTTTTTAGAAAAGTCAGTATATTATTCCCTCTGTGATGGACGCTCAAATCAGAAGAGCTTGTTACTTTTTTTTTGGTCTTGTTTAATTCAATTACAATTTCTTTCTAACTTATTAAGTTATCACAAAAAAGGAGTCAAGAGGCCATTTGAGCTTTGCTATTTCAGCCTTCGGTAGGAAACAAGAATATTTTAATTGGAATAATTTCCCATCTTCACCCAGTCCTTGTCGTGGGAATTACGTGTGATAATGACTTGTCATATATTTTCGATACTGTGCTTATGGGCTAAATCACACTGACCTTTTCAATATTCTATATATTTCTGGCTTGCCATTCAAGCCTTTCACAATTTGTCTGTAAATGGGATATGAGTCAAATAGCCAGCTAATCAAAACATGGAATATAGAAAAGGTCAAAGTAATCCCTGATATGATCGTATATTCTCGGCTACCTTTTGAATAAAAGTTTCTGGTGAGACCTAAGTAGTGCATGATGCCCTCAATGAAGAGCTTGGAAATCACAATCTTTGTTATTCTCCCAAAAAGCACAAGGTTTACAAAGAATAGAGAAAAAGAGTTTCCTGTGATACTTCTTTTTTAACCTATATTTTTTCAGCTTAAAGTGAATAGTCAAAGGTACGATCGAATTCTGGAGCTGAGTAATCTGAATACTTTGTAAAAATATGTTTTTATTAACTTTTGGTAGTAAGTCATATATACAAAAATACTAATAAAAGAAAGATCAAATGTCCTTTTAAGTGTCATATGCTCTTAAAATGAAATAGAAATGAAGAAAACTAATTGGACAGAAAATATCAGGCCCAGTGACTGTAAGTTGTGTAGAGCTGGGATCATGTCCATTTTGTTTCTTGCTGTATACACAATGTGTGGCTTATAGTAGAAATTTAAAAAAATTGTTGAATAATTCAATAATGAATGAATGAACGATATGGTTATGCCTTTTTAAGTGATCAATTATTTTTGTACAGAGAACTTACTATGTAGAAGGCATTAAGGAAGGTACTGGGGAGGGGTTTATAATGAAGTATAATAATACATAATCCTTGCTCTCAAAAAATCCCAGTCTCGTTGAGAGATATCAAAGATAGGTCTCAATGCTAGGCAGCAGATGGTACGTGCTAATGAGTGAGAAAAGGTGAGAATCACTGTCCAGGGCTGGTCTAAATACATAGGCTTCATGGATGAACAGGTCTTCAACCTGTTTTAAAGAATGTGATAAAAATCCAAGTTGGATGACAAATACGAATGAACGACAAAGGTGATCAGTAGGAATGATTTTCAAAATTTGACTGGAGCCTGACAATAAAAAAAATCTTAAGTAGTAGTCTTAGAGATCTCTACAATATCCTGTTGGCAGTGGTGTCCTAAAATAAGGGAGTGATGTATGCATAGAAATGTTTTACGACAATTAAGCTAGTTATGGCTGGTAAAATCAATTGAGGGAGGAATCAGAATATCATTTTAAAAGAGTAAATTAAGCTTCCAGAAGTTCCAGAGAGTCATAGCATATGATCCTGGGGAGTCATTTCACAGCACTAACATAAGACACACCCACAGAGCCTGTCATCACCCTAGATACCACTGTAGCACGTGGCATGCACCACCTCCAGAGAATCTTCTTCACACCACAGTGAATACAGATTACTCAGCAGATGCTAAACTGAGCTCTATATGTGATCCATAACCCACACAAACGTATCAAAACTGGGGTTCCGTGTATTTAACAGTAAGTAGAAACTGTCAAAAGGTGACAAACTCAAGGGTCCACTACTATTATCCTGTGAAGACTACAAATGCTAACTAAAATAACAAAGATTACTTTCCTAATAAATCCACCAAACTCTAAGTAACGTTTTTTTACAATTATCTTCACATTCTGGAATCCTGATCAACTGTGGCATTAATATAAGAATGCTGATATCCGCGCAGATGACACATTTAGTCATTGTCTAAGGAAAAGCCATACATGAAATACCTATATGTGTGAAAACAGAACATTTAATTACAATTCAAAAGGACATATTTACATAATAAAAAGAGTGACTCACTTAACATGAAACCTTGGTCATTTCTGGCTAAATATCAATTTAATTATTTCAGTTTTGGTTCTGTGTGCCTCAGAATTGTTTGTTAATATTTTAAGACTGTGTTATAAATGAGTGTTTTCCTATTCTCTCAAAATTTATATTTTTAAGATATTTGATATATATTTTAATTTAGTTGAGATGGAAAATTTATGTAAAAAAAGCCATTATAAAACTAGATATTGTTTAACTGAATATTGTTAAACTGATTTCAAAAAATTAAGATCAGTTGGTGTTTTAGAAAAACAGAAATAATTTTAAAGGATCTTTTTGTTAGTTATTTTGCTGTTACCAAATACATCAGATAGTTGAATAGATCATTTGTAATTGTATAATGATTGAAAATTATCTACCAGATACACATTTTTGACACTATGACTACAGAGCGCCAGCATAGGAAACACAAGTAATATCTACCATATCAAGGGTAAATAAAGCAATCTGAAAAAATGCTAATACTCACCTTAATTGAATGTTAATCCAATTTTCATGCTAATATAATAGGATCTAAAAACTAGTAGGATCTGTCTTTGGTTAGTTTCCATAAGAGAGATAGTGGTATGGTTTTTGGCATAGTTTTAGTATTTCTATAGTGAAGGAGTTGTTGTTTAACAGCTTGTAGTAAAAGAATAATAATGCCAGATCTAAAGTCAAACAGACAGGGCAGTGGTTTAGAACAACCAGCGCTGGTCTTTCCACTGCAAATATCCTAATCCTGTCTGTCAGGTTTAAGGGACGATTTACAGTTAGCTCTCTTCTCCCTTCCCAAATAGGCCCAAAGTCCTCTGGGTGTGGAGGGGAAAAGTACGGCTCTTTGAATATTGTCTTTTTCATAGTCTTAGTGCTGCAACCCAGTACCAAAAAAAGGTGGAGACATATGCAAAGTAAACAGTCACAGCTCAGCGAGAGGCGGCTCAACCTCCCCTCTCTCTCAGCAAGACGGGGCTGTCATTCTCTGGGCAGCAGGGCCTGGGGATGAACAGAACACACACACACACACACACACACACACACGGCGACGGATGGCTGCTCGACTCCCCACCATGCTAAGGAGATCGAGAGGCCACCTCTGCCTCTGCCTTTCTGAGTAGAAGCCAGAGTTTTCAAGGTTTGGAGTCAGGGTAATATGAACCAGCAGGGTCATATTGGGACTCTAAAACAGGGGACAGTTGGTGTGAAACTGGAGTATTTCTGAGTCATCTGAGCAGGAACAGGCAGGAACAGGCCTACTGAGAGGTTGACTGTCTACAGGCCCTGTATTTAAGAATCCTGTGAAAGGCAGGGGAACAGTTGAGGGTTCTCAGTCTGAGGATCCCTACATCAGTTATAAGGTAAGTTAGAGCTCCCTGTGAATTCTGTTTAGGATTTGTCCCAGGGGCTCAAAATCTTAGAATGGGCCTGGTTTCCCAGATGCTCTCCAAACTCAGAACTTATGCCCGAGTGCGTTTGGACGAGGCTAGAATCAGCTTGTTTGATACTGCGTCTCTGTCTCTGGATGGGAACCCCTGGCCCCTGAAATCTACCTCAGTTAATTCAGCACTTACATGAATTGAGATGAAGGTTGGGAAAGAACAAAATCCTAGAAACCAAAACCAATCAAGATGACAAGAAATGAAGACTCAGCTGCTATCCATCCTCAAAGAGTGTGAGGACTGGAATCAGAAGGCCTGTTCCCATGCGTTTGCTCTACTTAATAGCTACATGGCCTTGTATAAGTCAGTTAACCCCTGTAGGCCTCAGTTTCTCAGGCTATAGAATGACGTCAATGATATCTATTTCCTAGAGGTGCTGTTAGAAGCACAAGTTATATTACCCATGGAAATGTATTTCTGAAACGTCTGAGTGCTATACAATAATCATTATTTTATTTCTGGATAGATATTTTTTTTCCAAAAATAAAATGCTATAGTCCATACTCTTAGCAGTATGTGAAAGAGAAATAGAAACATGTGTAAATCTATTTTTAATTGTGTTTCTCATTAGAATAGTCATTAAAATTCTTCAGGTCAACTTCAAACCTTTAGTAAAATATAAAAGAATATGTCCCACAATCCCATATGGCAAAAATACTGCAAACATTCATTCACATTTAGGGCAGGTAGAAGCTTCAATGAGAACTTTAAAGGCCCTCCAAATTTTGGCAGATTACCAAAAATTCTCCAAGGACAGGAAAACTTATTAATGCAAAATGCCTGTTGCCACCTTTTCTTTTTTTTTACAGACAAACTTGCATTGTGTAATATCAGTATACTATGTTAAAAATCCAAGCAAAATGTGCATTGAAAGTATGAAAAGAATTTCAGAAAACTGCTCTCAGTGATTTTTAATACCCAGCTGTTTTTGTTTAACTCATGTCATTTATATGTAATAACAATTAAAATCTAAACAAGTTCAAAAGACAGTTAAATGTCTAATTTTGTAAGATACACAAGTTCTTGATATGATAAAAACAAGAATATTTTGGAATTCAGGAGTATTTTGAGTATACTAAAACTCTATCAAGTTTTTTTTTTTTTGAGCAAATGATCATAAAATTTGATTTCCTGAGTTATAGCTTCTGACTTATGGTGACTACATGTCAAGTAACTAAGCATGTATTGGGGGCGAAATAAAGGTATAAATTCTGAAGATGGCTTTAAATATTTCTATTTCTAGCTCTCCTAATGTGCATTAATTATAATTATTTTTACTTTGTGTCACTATTTTAGTACTGATCAATGACATATACTTTGTAGTTCTAAGTACCAGAGATCTCCAATTTTTAAAAATCCCTTAAATATAGTCCTTATTTGCTTCTATTTGTCAATCGAAAATATTTTCCTACTTTGCAGCTAAACGGGTTTCCTTTACTTGAAAAGCAGAACACAGTGTAGCTAAGTGACAAGAATTTGCCATTCAGAAAAGCATCAACAGGAAACATCCGTGCAAATTCCTCAATATAACAAGTCCTTGGCCACAATTCAGGATAGCATTTTTCTAAGGTTGCTCCCTATCCTCTGCTGCAAATGTTAATGACTTCACCTCTGTACTTGTAAAAGTACTTGCAATCGCCCCCCCCCCATAGTTTAATTAGGTTTTCATCAAAGATGAACACTGAGGCACCTCTTAATATTATCTCCCTTGGGTCTAATGGCCCTGATGCTTCTTTCAGGCATGTGTAGCCTTACAATTTATTTTTTTGACGATATCCTTTTTGTTGGAATGAGTATATTGGGCATTTGGGCAATGCCAGCTTGCAGAGAGCTGGTGGCAGATGGAATGAAATCTGCCTGGTATGCCTTCCCCTCCACATGAGCAGAGAGCCATCCATTTCCTCCATTAAGGAGTTGTCACTCAGCCCACCCAGCTGGAAGACCATTTTTGATAGCCAAGCTGGCTGGTGGCAGACAATTCAGATACAAAGTGCACTTTAAAAGGAAGCTAAAACATCATTTGTAGGAAAATTGAAAATGCATGGCTTCCACCACAGCCAATGTTTTAATGACTGTAATATTTTAAGTGATTATTTTTGCCACTTCAGATTGCTCCTTAGAGAGGAGAGGTTTTTTAATTAAAATCTAGGCAATGCAAATAGATGAGATATGAGGAGCAGAGGAAAGAGAAATAAGATGAATAAAATTAATTAAAATGGCATTGTTGGCAGAGTCATAAATTAGCCAATATCTGGCTGGAAATAAAATATGTTGGTAGAGGAGTTTCTGGCTTACATTGAGATGTGTGATTGAGTGTTTGGAAATTGACTGACTGATAGCCTACCTATCATTGTGTTTCCTAAGCCTTTCTCTGTGCGAGAGCTATTATCATATAGAAATACATATATCCTACATCCTGGGTCAATGGTCTTTAAAGGTACAGACTTTCATGCTATATTTAAAAATATCAAATTGAAGGAGAATGATTTCTCTCATGAGGCAAAATGAATTTCTGTCCTTTTCCACACATTCGATTTCTAGGTAATTTAATGCCAGTTAAAAAACTGAAAACTTGGCTATGAACACAGTCCAGGTGTAGGAGGGCTGACGTGCATTTTCTCTAGTCGACACAATAGATTCAACCATGCTGAGTGAATTTGAGGGAGCTTAAAGAGTATTTTTTCTCATTATTTTCTGGATTTATTGAGCATTCACATTTGAACCACTTTGTACCAAGATTCATAAAGATTCGATTTATGGTATATTTTGTGACAAGTGTATAATTACTTGGCAACAGTTATGACAACTCCAAAATGGCAACAGTGACAGATTTGAATTGGAGTAATGAGAGTAAGAATAACAATGTAAAATTCCATGGGGCGGTTGTTAACCTTGTCTATGGAGATCAACTTGACTTTCACAGGGTCTGAGGTTTTCGGACTTGCCTTCTCAAATTAAGGCTGAGGATGCCAGGTACAATGTGGGAGGCTATAAGAGACGGAGGGACGAAAGGGCTGACTTTCTAGTAAAACACACTTGGCTACAAAAGTCAAAACTGATCTTAAGAGAAGCCATTTGGCCTCTCTGAGCCTCTGTCTTTGCATCTGTGAAATGGGAGTAATTGTGAAGATTAGATGAGATACTGTAGGCCATGCCTCCTAAAGATTGGGGAATGTCAGGAAGTTGGTAAACGTTCATTGCCCCCATCTTCACTCATTCGCTTAACAAACCTTACTTCATTCATTCGCTTGACAAACCTTCCTTCCGTGAGTGTCACTGGGCAGGTTACCATGCTATGTCCTGTGCTAGGCACAGAAATGATGAAAAATGTTATACGTTTTTGACGTTCATATAGAGCAAAATAGATCTCACTGAACATTGAGTTAATTAGTGAGTAAATGTGTCAGCTTCAGACCAAAAACAAACAAAAAAGGGTGCATCCGTTAGGGAGGCTCTGGCGATTTGTTTGACTAGTCGCTTCCAGTAGAATTTATCAAAATTATTTGATTCCGTGTTATTGCCACCCTTGTCATGGTGATTTGGCTCAATTCCATGTTTCACTAATGCTATTTCACATTAATTACTGTACAAATAGGCAGCATTGGAGGGAAATTGTGAAAAGCACTACTTACGTTTAACCCTTCATCCCCAAAGTACTCTTATTAGCTTGACAAATTATATCCTGGCTCCTTCTACAATATTATGCACCCACCTCTTGGGGGAAACATGACAATAAGAGCAATGCAATCCAAAGTGAAGAACATCCCAAGCAAAGGGAATTTAGGTAGACAGCATGCAATTAACCAGGCTGGAATCTGGCCAGAAAAATCATAGTTAACGTTCCGATTCTTAATGGAAAAAGACATGGGAACATGGACCGGCCACAAGTCTTACTGAGTGCAGGTTGATCGTCATTAGAAAGCCGGGACTCAAATCCCTCAAGTTACACACCAGATAGTTTCCAGTACAGTGCTTTGCAAAGCACATTTCTGGAAAGTGTATCTGATTTCCTCCTGTTCGTCCTTCTACTGTAAAAAATAAAATAAAATCATTGAATGGATCATTGAAACCTTCTTCTGGGTGCTTAATTTCTGGAAGAAAAGTTGGGCATTACAGTAGGAGAGTACTGACCTGCCAGGGGATTATATCCCCCAAATCCTACATTTAAAAGTGAACTCTGCTTTGAGTGTGATCACCCCTTTCACCATTCATCTGAGGGTTTTTTTATTAGCCACAACCTGCATGAAGACTTTACATTTTCAGACAAATTAATTTACATGTTTTCAAAATTGGGACATCATGACCTTTACTCTGCATTAACAATTCCACAATTTATGACAAAAGTACCAGACAGGTGACAGAAGACTCCAGAATGAAAGCTCCCATTCTTACTCAGGACTGGATATCTGCCTAGCATCCACTGGGACAATGAATTTGGCAAATGCTTAATGTACAAGAGCTATAAGAAAATTAATAGACTCTCCTGTTCTGACTTAATGCTTCCCCTTAATGGGTTGTTGATTTACCTAATGGCTGTTGTCTTCATTAGGGCCTTTGGTGTTTGTTAAACAGGAAAATTGTCATTATTACTGCATATTTATCAACAGTAAGTGTAGTAAAGAGGAAGCAGTCTGCGGAAGTAGGAATAGAGAAAACAGAGTAATAGAGAAAAACTAATAGAGAAAAGATTAACATACGACCCTTCTAAATTCTGTCTACTTAGTTATTCCAAATCCCTGGCCAAAATTTGAAAAACTTAATAAATTACTTTTTAGGAAATTCCTTTTAAATGGACTCTGAGAAACAAACTGAGGGCTTCAGAGGGGAGAGGGGTGGGGGAATGGGATAGGCTGGTGATGGATAGTAAGGAGGGCACGTATTGCATGGAGCACTGGGTGTTTGTTATACACAACTAATGAATCATCGAACTTTACATCAGAAACCAGGGATGTACTGTATGGTGACTAACATAATATAATAAAAAAAAATTAAAATAAAAAAATAAATACACGTGATCAAATCACAGCCTATTCTAAAGGACAAATCTTCCTCACAGAATCTGTGACATTTAGCATTGATTTACTTCCCAACACGAGTTGACATAAATGTGTTGAAGGAGTAATCTGGAATTCTTTGCTAGCCACACAATGAACTCGGGCAGTAAAGAGAGAAAGATTAGCAGGTGCAGGCACAGCAATCAGAGTGGGAAGAGTTCTTAAAAATAAAAAATACGCGGAACGGCACCTATCTCACAGTGATCTGCATTTAATCTGTGGGTCAATTCCAGAGTCGACAGAAGCCAGTGATTTATGCCTTTGCAAGCCGAGAGTAACCAGGCTAGCTGAGCAGATATTAACATTTATTAATGGTGACTGAGCAAACACATACCCTCTCTCTCTCTCACACACACACCAAAGAGTCACGAATGATACATGCTTTCAAAATACAAATTTTTGGCTGCCACCGAAGATGAGAGTAAACAAACAAAATGAAACACCTGCCGGACGAAGAGTCGTCTCCATCACACGTTGCTCCATTTGGGAACCCTGCTTCATGGGGTACTATCAAAGGATGAGGAAAACAGGAAAAAAAAACACAAAAAAACAAAAAACCCAAACCCAAACCCTTGCTCACAGCCCTTTGCTCATCGTTCGTCCCTGGGCTCTCCTGGGAGTGCTCCACTGATCTTTGCGTCTCTTCTCTGACAGCGAGTTACGGAAAGCAGGCTGCTAGCGGCAGGAGCTCCAGGCTGGCCCGCCACAAACTTATATTTAGTGTTTTTCTTTGACCTTGAAATTAAGGATGTTCTCAGATCGTAGGATGTATGTTTGAGGAGCTGGAAAGAGATGGCTTTGATGGATTTGTCCAGATGTTTCATGAGTGACTAAGGAAAATGGAGTGCTAAGCCTCCATTTACAGACACTCAGTGTTTACTGACTACAGATGCAAAACTTGGACGATAAGGCTTTCCTCATAGTGCATTCATGACACGCCATCATGACTACTCTTCCTATTATCGTTGTTACTATTATTTACCCTCATAGGGTTACTATTATTATTCATTATTATTTAGCATCCATACTAGCGCAAGTGTCATTCCTGGATATGAGACTCCTACCCAAGGTGAAAGGCTGATCCTTGATACTCTAAGTCTTAATTGGAAAGGGCGAAAAAATGGATCCACTTCCCTTAAACCTTGATGGCAAAACCAAGACCACCGTAACAGAGCTGGAAACCAGAAGCTGCCCTAAGATGAATCGCTGCCCTGCTTCAGGCAGGAAGAACGTGCCTCCCGCTTTTGAATGTGGCACAGACACCCACACCCCCTGACCGAGAGACGCAGTCCTGCGGGGTGGGGGATGGCAGCCGTGGCAGCACTTGGCTATTCTAGCAACTGCGGATGAACTGGCAGAGCTCACTCCATGTCTTTTGAATAGGAACGACGGACACAAATAATTCTTGATTCTTCTAGAAATCATATACAAAAGTTACAAAGGGTTGGGGTATTCTGTAAACGAAGGCAAGATCATCTTAACCAGTAACTGAGACAGGTGATTCCAGACTGAGTAGGCTTCAGTCGGCTAGCCTCATGAGCCCACGATCCGCTTATTCTGAGACATTGCTAATGAGGGTGGTGCTCTGGGGAGCTTTTTAACTTGCGGCACTGTGTTTATTGGCATTTAGAGCCCCACCTACTTGGTCATGAACAAAGGGCTGCTTAGGGATTTGCGGGAAATAAAACATCATGATGGTAATTAGAAGCATAAGAATGTGGTGTGCCTTTTCTTCCACATGGGCAAGTTTTCTGGAAACACATTGGAAGATGAGTCAGGCAAGGCCATGCACTCGTAAAGAGAATGGAGGAGAAACACAGAAGGCTGAAGAGGAAGAACAGATTAATTCCATAAGCTCTTGCAGCTCACCAACCCCAAATCAAAAAGCGCAACAAATGGAAGGCCAGATTCTATATTAAAAGCCAGTACTGTTATCCATCTATTTTATGTTAATTACCCAAGAGCCAACAGATGGGAATGGCCTTCTACCAACCCAGGGCAGATTTAAACTGGTGACCTATAATTGCAATTCTCCAGATCACATCAACTCCTTCAGCTAATTACTCTATTTGGTCTTATATCATTCTGCCCTACTTGAGATAAACAAGAACAGGCTCAGATGCAATGAATTAAATATTCCCGAAGAAACTGAACAAAAAAAATCTAGAGAAGACAAGGAGAAATATGCACTGTGAATGTGAATCATTTTCATCTTTCCCATCCGACCTGACACCCTCAGACATTATTTTCGAGGTCATCAGCTAGGCAGTTTACATACTCACTACTTTCTATTCCCTTGTTTCATGAACAGTAGCATTAAAAAAATAATTTGTTGTTAATAATAGAAACTATTAATAATTCTGATTATATGAGTGGCATTGAAAC
Source organism: Ursus maritimus (assembly GCF_017311325.1). Lineage (NCBI taxonomy): Eukaryota > Metazoa > Chordata > Mammalia > Carnivora > Ursidae > Ursus > Ursus maritimus. The sequence goes on from NW_024425563.1 coordinate 83,957,801, forward strand.
TTAATTCCAGTGGAAACCATTTCTTATTTTGATTGCCAAAGGTTACATGTACGGGCAACACTTGTGTCCAACCTAATCATTTTAAGGCATTTGATTCTGTTACTCTAGTGACATATAAGAATGACATAAATTGTGAGGTCTCTATTTTTTCTATCCTGTTCTCCCCCACCTCATAATCACAGCTATTGGCTCCATCCTTTGCCTTTTACACATTTTCCTCTATGTTCACTTTCTTCTGGAGCCTAGTCTCAAAGTTTCAATAAAGAGGACACATATTTATTACACCCTTTCTATGTGCCAGGGACTGTTCTAAGGGTTTTATATGTATTTTCTTATTTAATTACCACAGCTTGGGGTGGGTACTATTATTATCCCTGTTACACACATGAGGATACTGAGGAACTAAGAGATTAAAATAAGTAGCCCCAAACCACATGGCTAATAAATGGTAAAGCCAAGATCTGAACCCCTGTAGTTAAGTCCATTTTCTGAATAGTTGTACTGTCTCCAGTTCCATTCACAAAATTTTCAGCTGCCTTCAAGTGATCAGTGAATATGAAATTCATTTTCTTTCCTCATAAACTCGATCTTCTGGTTATTTTTTCCACCTTTTCATTCATTCCGTTAACACTTAACAACAATCCATCACGTGCCAAACAATGGAGACTCAAAAATGGTTGAAGCAGTCCCCGAGCTTAAGAAGCTGACCTTCTAACTCGGGAGACAGAAACATAAATGGAAAGCAAGGTTGTAAATGCTCTCATAGAGGTATATGTCCCATGTAAGAGAATATTGAAATGGAACTACTCCACGTTCTAAGGTGAGGGTGGGATGGACCAATTATAAGGACCTAGTGAAAGAGGTGGTAAAAGGGCTTAGTTACTCATGTTGCAGGGATACAAACTCAAAGTTGATGTAAGTAGGAAGCTGGGCAGCAGAGAAATGATTTCTTTAGAGAAGGCTGGTGGTGAACTATGTGTCCCGCCCAGGACCTCCTGAGGGGAGGAAGGTATCTTCTTCCCTCCTCAAGCCTGGTGCGTTGGACTTGAAGGACAGCACTTGGATGGTATGCTGGATGGGCCTGGACGCATGCCTGAGGCTGCCTGGAGGATGGCCAGGTAGGAAGAGGGCTGCGCTTGGAAGTAACTACTCTCCTCTCAATCATGGATCCAAGGTGGATGTTTACTAGAGAGTACACTTGGGCCCGTGGACACAAGAAACAGCCTAGTTTGTCTAAGATCCTGCCCCAAATGGCTCCCTGGAGAGGCAAGAAGCCCCCAGTGGAAACAGACCGTGGTCATTAACCCGAGGCCCCATGGCTGGAAGTGGAACCAGACATACGAGATGCATCAAAGAACAGCAGGTGAGAGATCCCCAGCATTAGTGAGGAGTGGGGAGATGTCCAAAGAGCCCAAAGGTAGACGGAAGAGAGAGCCAGCTTTGATCGCTTGCCAGGCCACCGGATCAGTAATTTCAGTTTATAACAATATCTGCCTCCTGCCTCTTCTGCTTCCTCCACACTGAGCCCTAGAGGGTTCAGAGGCTGAAATGCATGGGGTGGTGAGGAAGGAGAAGGAGCTGACCACTGCCATCACTCCCACTGCAGCACACTTAAGCCGGAGGAGGAGAGAAGCTATGGATGAAGCTTGGAGCTTAGATGATTATGGTGAACCGATCATATGTTATTGAACTGGGACTGTTTGAGAGACTAAAATGATCGGATGGCTTATTTGGTCTCTCAGCAGTCTTGGGACCTGCAAAGAGGACAGAGATAAAGAAGCTCTCAGACTGAACCTGAATGGTCACTGGGGGAAACAAAGAGACCTGTTTTCCACAGCCAGTCTCCAACCCCAATTCCTGCTTATTCAACCCAACAGTTACACCAGGACAGAGAGGAGGAGACATGAACAATGCACAAAGTTCACACAGACAATGACTTTGGAACTGGGTCCTTAAGGAGACCGGGGAATTACTAGGCAGAGAAAAAAGAAGGTGGAAAAGCATGTCTAAAGTGTAGGAGTGTGAAATTCTGTGTTGTGTTTGTGAGGCTGGAGCACAGCGGAGCAGGAGAGGAGGATGAAAGTTAGGAGGGGCCTGGACTAAGGGGCCTCGGATTATATGCAAGGCCCCCACGGGAAGCCTTCAGAGGCTTGAGTATGGAGGGAGCATGATGTGATCTCCGTGAAGGAATGATGCTGAAGTTTTTGTTAGTGGCATCCCTAACATGTGGTCCTTGCCTCTTAACACCCTTGTCCCAGGCAGTCTGGTGCCATGACAGTGTTGGTTTCTCTTTCTTTAGCATCTCATCATTGTTACACTATATTACCCCCTGCACAGGATACGCAAATGCCTCCTGCCTCCATAAGGAAAACATGTTAATACTCTCATCCCCTTAAGTTCACTTGAGGTCAGAAGTCAATACCTGTGATGGTCCGGTAACCAGGACCATGAAAACAAAATCAGCTGGAAGAGTGTGGAGGAGAAGAAAGAGGCCAGTCCTTGGGCTGAACTTACTAAATTCTAATGTATAAAAATCAGTCATCTGGAGGAAGGAACATGCAGTACAAATGAAATAAAACTGGAGCAAGATGATGAAATAGGAGAAAAACAAGAATCTTTTAACCTATAGTCAGAGAGTGATACGGAAGAAAATGGGCGGATAATTTAACACATGGATGTTGGGAAGAAACACGGGACAAACAGAATCACACCGGCTTGTATTTACCACCTGTAAGAGCAAAGCCATGTGGTGAATGAAATCAAGATCAAGTCTGATTCCTCTAGGTGAGTCCTGGCTTTTCCATGGGTGAGAGGGATATTTTGGACAAGTTACTCAACACCTCTATGTCTGCTTTCCACATCTGTAAAATGGGACTAATATAGCACATGCTTTATAGGTTTATAAAGATAAAATTATGAGATTATATACATATATATATAAAATCCTGTGTATACGTGTGTATATGTATGTCTGTGTGTATATATGTGTGTGTGTGTATGCATGCATGCACCTGGAATGTTAAGTGCTCAGAAAAAAAGTAGCCCTTACTACTTAGACTAAGAATACTCTGTCTGTGCTTGGACATTTTTTCCGCGTCTAAGCTCTATTTTGTAATTAAGCATACTTTCTCAATTGCTGTTAGACTCATTCTTTGATTTAGTTAAGATGTAAACATCTTGGAGACTTTTACTGAACATAGAAAAGGTAATACATAGGTAGAGCAAGGAAACAAACAATAGTCCTCAAAACTAAAAGTCCAAAATAAAGCAATGTTTAAAACATGCCCTGTGACCAATAGGAACATGGAGATATGCTTACGCTTTTTAATTGGTTGTAGTTTTTGTTTCGGATGCCACCAAGCGAAGGAGAAATATTTAATGAAGAAGTTGCATGCAGTTTAAATAAACAATTTTTATTGCTAGAACTCCAAATCACTTGGCAAAAGCAACTTTTTAATGCTCCGATGTTTGAGCCAGAAAGCAAAAGGGTGGTCATGCAAATGAGGTAAAATGATAATTCTCAGATTATATTACTGCAAAGTTTTAAAAAGAATTTTCAAAAAGAAACATCAGAGAAAAATTTCTACCTGATAGCCAGTCAAAGGGCATGATAGATATCAACTACAGTAGTTTTTTTCATAGGTCACCAGGCAGGTCTCAAAGGTGTGACTGGTAAGTTTGGGAGTAAGATGATGGACCACAAAGCAAAACTATTAACCCACACAAAGTTGTAATTTAATTGAATATCACTGCCGAAGCAAAACCACATTTCATGCATTTTTATCAGGGGTGGTAGTAAAGTACAATCCATTAAGAAACTGAATGGCTAATTAGATTAGTATAACAGCTTGTAAAACAAGGCATAAAAATTGCATTTATATAGTAAAGGGTACTGAGTCCAAATGATAAATGATCATCATGGGAAAAGGATGTGAATCCCAAGCCCTGAGGTCCCCATGTGTTTCCTGGGTTTTCGTGGCTTCTTGCCAATGCTGAACAACATCGACAGAAATCCTACTTAATCAAGTGGTAGTGGGATAGGATGCGGGATATCCTTACAAAGGTTCTTCTCTACACCCATATGAAAGGAATCCACGGGCTCTCTTTAAAGGCACAAAGGTTTTAGAGTCTTTGTCAGAACGGATTTCCATAAGGTTTACTGGGTGTTTTCTCACAGTGAGCAAGGATGATGCCTGTTCCTAATGCCAGTCAATCGTGTGATTTCATCAACTTCGAGTAAAATGTCTAGCGCTTGATTTGCTAAGCAAGAAGTTACTGTGTCAGGCGAGTTCCTGTGTTGAAGGGTTCTAAGTAATTTGGAATCACTTTTCTAGAATTTGAAAACATTATTAAAAGAAGGAGAGCATCTTAGCTGTTTATGTCCTACTTGCTGCTACTTTTGTGATTTCACCTCCCCTGAGTTGCACATTGTACCAGTGAGTCACATTTAAAAAAATTCTCTAAGCTGTATTTGCACTTGATTTTCATATCTTGGAAACTTGAGAGGGTCCAGTTGAGGGTCTAACGGCATTCTTTATATTGCCTAGGCACAATTTCTTCTTCCACACCCTCTCTCTGGGCAGGCAAGCCCATGACTTCAATGTTCATTCAAAAGGCTGATAATTGCCAAACTTCCTCTGAGTTCCTGATCGCTTTATCTAACCTCCCACCAAATATTTCTTCTTGCCTGTCCCCAGGATTATCAAAATCAATATGTCCACAATGTATAGCATGGTGACTATAGTTAATCATACCATATTGCATATTTGAAAGTTGCTAAGAGAGTAGATCCTAAAGGTTCTCATCACAGAAGAAAATTTTGTAAAAATGTGAGGTGATGGATATTAACAAAACTTACTGAGATGATCATTTTGCCATATATGCAAATATTAAATCATTAAATGGCACACCTGAAGCTAATATTAAACATCAAGTACACCTCAATTAAAGAAAAGATCAACATGTCCAGAGTGAATCAACTTCTGTGAGCCTGCTTCTCCTTCTATGTTCCTTGTTTCCATGAATGGCACTGCCGTCCACCCAGCTGCCCAAATCTTGTCCTCACCACCTGTTATTCCCTCATCATCTCAGTTGGTCCTGAATCTTCTCCATCCCCTCTCCTAAAAAATCTCTAAAATCCCTCCACATTCTTCCCTAAGTCTGACCAACATGGTCCCCCTACCTGCACTTTCTCCCTTCTGGCCCATTCTCTATCCTCGAAGGTATATTTAAAAAATCAAATATGATTGTCATACGTATTTGGAGCAATTCAGTGACTCCCTATCACCTTCAGGCTAAAATTCAAGCTCCATAGCAGCTTGCAACATCTTCAAGGTTTTGTCACCGGCCATATCTCCACATTTAACTATCATGAGTCTCAACTCAAAATCTGTTAGACAACAGATTGAATGTCGAACATTGTCTAAGACCTTTGCCTTGTGCTCTCGCGATCCAGTCTTTATGGATGTGATTTCTGATTCTAGAAACACTATTCTTCCCACCTGGCCAACTCCAAATTACCTTTTGGTCTCTGCTTAGATTCCCAATCTGGAGCACCTTCTTAATCCCTTGAGACTGGATTCGGTATTGTCTATCGTGCTTCCGGAGCTCTAAACTTTCCCAGCAAGTCATAGAAATTGTGCTGTTTGTATTTGCGTGTTGACACGTCTAACTACACCCACGAAGTTGACAGCCACGTGAAGGGAAGAAACATATCTGCCTTTTTGTGGTCATATTCCCTAGGTTCAGCCCAGGACACAGCACAGTGGGTCCTCGAAGTTACTTATTAAATGGACGAATAAGTGAATATTTTTTGTACCAATGACACCCCATCCTTAAAAGAGAAGGTAACACAAATAAGAATATTATTTATTCCTTTACTAGTGGATTTGGTAAGCTTAGTTATATTTGTCTGGTCTGGTTGATTAAGCTTTAGGTTTTAGAGGGAAGGAGAAGAAACAAAAAAGAGCTCAAACCTTAACTGTAGCTCCTGGGAAAAAAAGCCAGTTGCCCGTGTCTACTGGATCAAGACTGTCTTCTAAAATGACTTGTCTGTGAGCTGAGTTGATGATCAGGATGTTATCCAAGGCCCAGCAGGCTTCATACACTTCGCCTACATGGAGACTTTCCTGCTTCCACTGAAACTGGACGTTCTCGCCTTTGGCGTCTTGAGGAAGGTAGAGGATATGGATGATGGCGCTGACGTTGGAAGGGGCTCTGGAACATAGGGTGAGATAGGAATTGGTGCCATATAATAAATGAACGATAAAGTTCAACAGTATCCATTTTTTCTTTCTTGTAGATCAATTTTGTTTTTTAATTAAGATTGTAGTTTCATTAGCTTAACATGATATGGACTGCAGATTAAATACTCAGAATCCTATAGCTCTTAAATCTTTTGTTCCTATTAAGTGATGACAGTTTAAACATTAAATGTCTTTGAGAGCTCTTCTTTTAACACAAAGCAAACACTGAGTATACTCAAGTAAGCCAGTAAAGGAATAATCAAAGAGAAAATAGCACACACTTCATGGTTCCTGCAAAAAATCAGTGTTTCCAGCACGGTTTTTTGCATGTGGTAGACAGTCAATCACGAAAAACTCAAATAATCTCATGGTTGATTTTATTTGATGCTAAAAAGAAAAAATAGAAAAACTATAAAATTTTCTTAATTTTGATTCTTTCCTTGAAATTGTGTATCTATGAGAAACCATTACCGCATGCTATTTCATAATCCATGTTGAAAATAGTTATTTTATTTCTAGTAACCAGATACATTTTTGTTTTCTCTATATCAATGTGAGATTTGCCATGAAAATTAAATGCTCTGTATAATTCTTCACAACTTGATGCAGATCAATCTTTAAAAGCTTGATATAATTTAACATAATTTTTATAGTATGTCTGTTAGAATCCAGGCCCTTCTGCTATATGATAAAGTATTTTTATTAAATATTTTATTCTACCAAAGTAGAAACCTGCTATAGTAAAAATGATTGCTTTAGCCAAGATTAAAAGTGGTACTAAAATGCAAACTAGTAGTACCCTGGGCTTACTATAAATCAGTTTTGAAAGGACCACAGAAAAGACATATTTTTCACTCACCAATGAAGCACATATATATCCAAAGAATTGTCAGTGTAGGTTATAGATGGTGTACCTTATCTTTAGGGGTAATCAATTGCCTTTTCTTTTAAAATATTTCACAATGACTATGTTTTTAGCTTCAAAAAAGAATTTAAACCAATGAAAATAATATATTTTAGTTTTAGGAGGTGACTGAAAATATGTTCACTCTGATCACTACTGGTAAGGATAATTGCATTAATGAGCATGATAGCTTGGAGCACGGTCTAAAATTAAAAGTCTCATTTGGTGAAAAATCAAATTGAGTCAGCTAAGTGTGATCTTCATATGTTATAATTTAATGTGTACCTTCACTATTTGTCATATCAAAAATATGTGGCAGTTTTCTAGCAAGAAATGTCTACCACAATTTACCTAAACTATGATACATCACTATTGGATAAAGAAAAATGGAGGTAGGGATACAATTTTCAATATGCTGCCTTGTTTACAGCCATTTATATAAATAAGTATTTAATATAAATGCATTTTCATAATAACTACTAGAAATTAGGAAGAAGAGCAAAATGCTGTTATAAGATTGACACAGCATGACAGAGCTTGGCTTATACCTGGTCCTTATGGATTATATGGTATCCTGCCTCAGAGATAGACAGTCTATTGAAATCCGTGAGGTAGAATCACTTTTCTCAGTTTCTGGTTGGAGTAGACCTTGGACATGTGACAGTTTCTTAAATTTGAAATGCGACTGGAAACTTTGGGCAGATTGGTTTAGCTTTAAAGACTAAGAACCTAATATTTACTCTTCTTCCCTAAGTAAGTCACAATTCTTTCAATAGGGAAATACGGTAAGGAAATTAGCATGTGAAGAAAGAAAACGACAAAACTGATGGAAAATGTTCTACTTGGGTTATATGAATTTAAGAACTAAACCAATCAGATTAACTACTTTATAAAAGTCCAAGCCAGTTCTTTCCTCTAAATATCTTACCAGACCTGAAATTAGTCATCCATTTAATTGTTTTATGATTTAAAGTGTGCAGAAGGAGTAAATATCATTTGAGTTTTGCTAATTTAACCACATTTTTTCAACTTGAGTGAGCTTCCTCTTTAAGCGTCCTACCTCATTTCCTTACAGAGGGTTTTTTTTTTAAATAAAGAAAATGTAATAAAATGACTACAAGTTGCATCACAATTATGATAATAGAATTTTAGAACCTGCCTTTGGGAGGTTGGAAGGGAAATAACAGAACTAAAAATTAGATGCAAAAGCCCCAGGGGCTATGAACCCATTACCAACCCAGACCGGAAGGAATTTACGCCGTAATCTCATATACTCCTAGGCCTCTGAGGCAGCCCAGAGCCAAGCCACCTAGAGAGCGGAGTGATGGCACTTTGTGGAGGATTCCATCCTAAACGTATTCCCCCAAATGTGCTTCCACCAAAAACGGTTTGTTAGAGCTACTACTAACCGTGGGAAATTCTGAGTGGAAAATGACACTTTTACAATACTTCTTCAAATAGGGCAGGGAGTAATATGTGCAGGCATGCAATTCAGTGTCATTAACAACCAGAGTACTTTTGACCATGAAGAATAAAGTCAGTGGTAGAATGAAGGCAAATGGGGAACTAGAAATCCACTTACGTCAGGACTTATGAAACTACCTGAAATGATAACAAACCTAATTCTCTCAAGCTGAATCCAGTCTGCGGTGTTGTTCTTGGCGTAGGACACGATGATGCTGGGGTCTGAGTAACTGAAGCGACAGGAACCTGAGCCTGTAAAAAGCAGTCACATGGTTCAAAGTTAAAGAACAGTATAATTGCGTATTATCTGTCCTCCTAAATGGGAGACAGTTTTGTAATCATTTGTATATTTATTTAACTGCTTCCCCATGCTTCCAACTACGCTGACATTTCTTTGATTCCGATTTGGTTACCGGTTCTGAGAAATACTATTGGATAAATAACTTTAGGGATCAGGAAAAAGGCAAGAAAACTTTAGATTTCTTGAGAGATACACAACTAAACTAAACTAAGTTATAAAATAAACACTTAGTTCCATGCCAAGAAATATCTAAATGTTCTAGAATGATTCATCATGCCATTATGGTTCTTGAAAGTTAGTATTAATTAACAGCAGTCGCATTAAATGGTATATAAGTCATTAAATTGAACGAGAACTAAAAGCACTGTTCTTCTTCTGTGTGTGTGTTATTTAAATGATAGAGAGCATGTGAGTAACTAAATACTGTAAAGAAAATTCAACTACCAAATGAATGAGAACTATTAGATATGACTGATATTATTCTACTAGAGCCCAACATGAAAGATTTAAAAGAAAGACATTATGTCCCATTGTGAACATCTGGTGATTATTTCTCACTCTGATTTCCCATATTGGAAATATGACCAAGGAAAGTTTTAAAACTCGGACAAGGATTTGTTTCTACGCATTCAATGAATTCAGGTAATAAAACATGGCATGACTATCATTTCAAAGATCTCCTCAGAATACCCCAAACAGCCATGAAGCATATGCCAGAAGTAACTGAAGAGCAGGATTTTTTCCTACTATATTAAAAACAAATGAACCAACAGAAAAAGAAATAGTGCAATTTATGTTTAACTTTCACCCATCTGCTAGAGGAGCCTTGGTTTCAGCAAATGGCATCTGTTGATGGTTTTTACATTTGCAGCTCTCAGGAGTTCCAAGCTTTAATAGACTCATTTATTGTATTTCAGTGGTGTTTAGTACAACACCCATTAGTCTGCGATCGCCAAGGCTGGCAGTGTGCTAAAGGCCAAAAGGCAGCTTTCCCAGATTTATTCTCACAGCCAAAACGTGGGTGCAAAAAGTATAAAAGAAAGGATATTCGACGGACAGCTCCCCAGCAACCCTAATCTCACATACAAACCCACCTTGTGCCATTTTGATCATTGCTAAATTTTACCTTTCATAAGCAGCTGCTTAAAATAAATATCGAGCTGTGAGGCTGGAACTGGAAGGGGCCAGGATTATGGGGGACAAACCTCAGTACAAACAAGAATAAGGACTGGCAGACCATCTGTTTATTTTAAAACAAAGTTCGAACCAGCCTAAAGCATTTCAATGGTATTTATGTGCCTCCTTTGCGTTGCATACACCATAAGCTCTTAAGAGCAAATGTATAATGTGAATCCCCGAAAAAGGAACAGGTAGAACAAATGATGACCAAAAAAGTTCCTTACAGAACGCAATTCCTTGCAAATTGCTTACAAGTTAGGAGAGGGCAGCTGATCAATATCAGAACACAAACGTATCCAAATACGACCTTGATGACAAATATGACTTCTCTCCTATTTCCTTATGCTACCATCTCAGTGTTGCGAAATTCAGTTTATTATGCACCCGTAAAACACGAAGGCACCTGGCAGGTGACTCGTTTTTCCTCAGCCACTTAGTCATGAAATTCTCGCATATCTAAAATAATATCTTTATGAATACATCTTCTCTGCAGCATTGTCAATAGACCCTCATTAGCTCGGGCCAGGACTCCGCAAGAGGGATTAGTGAGCCTGCCTGTCTCCAGCCTCATGCCTCCTTCTCTGAACACATTGTTGCCAGTGCGCTTCCTACAAGTAAACCGACTCACGTTCCCTTCCTGCTTAGAATCCTTCAACAATTCCTCAGTACTTTCAGGAGAAGGCTGCATTTGCACCTGCAGTGGGACCAAGATGCACAGTTCCTAGACCACATGTGTACCCCGCAAACACATCTAGCCCAGGGTCATTATAAAGGGTTTCCATGTGCAAAGATGGTCAAAAAGGGAAAGGGACTCCGACACGGGGATGGACACCTGGATACCAGGATCAGAGTGTGGGGAATGAGTGCCGGTCCAAGGAGAAGCACTCACCGCCCATGCCAAGAGAACTGAAGAAGGAGGGCGGGAACTGGAAGAAGCACCCCCAAGAGAACCCGTCAGCTTGGGCTATCTGCCTCACTCTGAGGCCACCCCTACCAAACTCCCATTCCAAACGGTACCAGTCCCATGAGTAAACTCTTCCCCACTCCCACTCAGAAGGTAGGTGTTCCACATATATTGGATACAACTTTTCTTCACATAAACCCTTCTGGATTGCAACCCCCTGGCACCTAGACTTCAGCCAGCAGAGCAAGATTTTCCTTGCCCAGACTTACAATGGTTACTTAAGCCTGTGTGGGATGAGGGGAGAACAGAGTTAATCAGTGTCCATGTGCCCAGGTGGCTAATGCCTACTCCCCAATTCCCTGCCCCCCTTTGCTGTGGTGCAGGCTGTCACAGACCTCAAAGCACCTTTTACGAAGTAAGGAGGCAGTAATAACCAGGTGCCACCTGCAACAGGTACCTCTTTCCCCTCTGAAGTCAAGGATCCAATGTCATCTTTCTTCACCCTAAAGTAGCAAATTTGCAAGGAGTTGTAAAGAACTGCTGAAGGAGGGACGATAATTCAGGATCACGGTTATACAAGTATGTTCTGATAGCCATTGATGTAACTGGTCTAAAAATCCAAACACTTCCTTTGGTTCGTGATGGGCAAATGAGGAAAGGCCATCTATTTTCATTTCTGCCCACGGCAACGGTACCTAAAAGTGATTGAGGGTTCCTAAAGTTTTGTATTCATAAATAAAATCGGTGAAATTTTAGGATTTATTGAGGATCCCAATCCAGCAGTCTAAGAAATCTGGCTTTCATGTAGAGCTACACATAAAAGGTTACTGAAATACCTACGGTGTGAGGGAGGACAGGGTATTTAGTGTTAAAGGCACTTCATTAATATTCTTCCAGTTGGTCTTTGTTGCCAATTCTTGATTTTAAACTGACAAATAAATTGATAGATGATAAAGATAAACCTACAGTTATTTACAGTAACTGTCACTGACATTATTACTGGTTATTTAGTGAACCCACAGTGTACAATGATGGATATTTTAACGAAAAACATTTCTAGTCTATTATTGTCTTATAGCTTGTCCTATGGATTAAGAAATACATGCATTGCAATGTAAACACAAGCCATCTTTACTGCTCTGCTACAGCAGATTTCTACATAATGCCCTGCAACTACCTTGCAACAAAACAACCCTTCACTAATGATGTCCTGAATTTGTGCTACCAAATTTGTGCCCGTGAGTTTGTGCTCTTTTAATAACTTGCGGTGTATTATCAAGTTAATATAAAAATACTGGATTATTTTTTTAATTTTTCAGAATTTTAACGTCACTTGTAAGTCTGAGTTCATTCTTACTAGGTTAAGAATACAATACACACAGTTAAGAAAAACAGAAACACAGACATTGATGCCCTCAACTTGTCCGCAAATCTGCCTGTATCATAGTCTCCATCCGTCATACCAGTGTTTTCTGTTGTAGCGGATGAAGTGTTTCTGTTCTAATCAATGTGAACTTCCTCATATGGTCTAGATCCCACCTCCTCTTGCTCCTTATAATTTCCCCTTTCTTTTTCCTGAATCATCCATCTCTCCCCATGAGTTTCCTGGATCATTCCTGTCATCATACAAATATCACAGAAACATACAAAGCATCTCCCATTCTAAAAACAAACCACTTTCTTGATGTCACCCCTCTTTCTTCTCCTTCTATTTTTGTTCCCCTGTACAGCAAAGCTCCTCAAAAGCATTATCCAGTGATTGTTGACACATCTTCACATCCTCTTCTCTCCCCACACCCCACGCCCCCACCCTCCGCAAAGGCTCCTGCTCTCAAGCGCTACCCCGAAATTCACTGTGGGTGGTGGTGGGGGGGTCCATGTTGCCAAATCAACAGATCCCAAATTCAAGTTACTTGACTTCTCAGCAGGATTTGTCACAATCTCTGCCTTTCTCCCCTTGGCTTCCAACACCTTCTCGATTTCCTCCCCCTTCACTGGCTGCTGATTCTCAGTCTCCTTCATTTTCCGTTTCCTTCTTGACCTCAAACTGTTTTAGGCCTTTTCTTCTCTGACCTACGCCGCCTCCCTTGATGATCTTTCCCACTTTCAAGGCTTTAAATAACATCTCCAACAGGTAATACCCAGGATTATACCTTCCATGAGGTTCACACTTGCAGATCCAAACTGCTATTTATCATCCCTAGTGAACGTCTCAAACTCACTACGTCAAAATTGGAAGTACTGGTTTTCTGCGTCCCCAAAAGCTACTAGTCTTTTCATTTCAAATGAAACCACCCCACAGGCTCAAATAAACAAATGAACAAAAACACCTAGGCATCATCGTTGGTTCCCCCCTTTCCCTCACGTCCCATTTCAGCCCATCAGACTGTGCTGGGAGTTCTGCCTCCAAAATATTGTTCAGGTTATGTCCCTTTCAACTGCTACCGCCTCAGTCAAGTCATGAGCATATCTTGGTGATTTTCTTGTTCCCCCTTTTATCCTCCTGTCATCCATTATCTTCACACCCATGGGGGAGGGCATCTTTTAAAAACAGGAGTCTTCTAAAATGTTTTAACCATGATTCTGTTCCCCGCTTAAAACCATCTCAAAGCTTCTCAGCACCCTAGGAACAAAAGGGTGAGCTCCTCACCCTGATATACAAAATCCTTCATGATCTGCTGTACCAACGATGCTTGGTACACAGTAGGAGCTCAATAAACTCTGATCTTAGACTACCTTGTACCACTCTTCCTCTCGTTTACTATGTTCCAGCCATCAACTGCTCTGGACTTTCTTTCTCTTCCCTGAACACTCCATCATCCTAGGGCTTCTGCCCTCCTTCTCTCTGCCTGAAACTACACTTATTATGTCAATTTCCTCACACCCTATTCTCTCCTCATTCCATTCATATCTTTCCCCACTGACTCTTCCCTACCTGGGTCCCTCTTCTCCCTCAGGCATCGGTGCAAATATCACCTCCTCAGAGAACCCTTCCCTGAGTACTCAATCTAGAGGAGTCTATCCCAATCACCAATCATCCTCCGTCTTATCACTCAGCTTTGTATTATTCATAGTACTCTCAGTATTTACATTTATTGTGTTTATTTAATTGTTTACTTGCTCACTGTCCACATCCTGTTAGGATGCAAGCTCCATCAGAGTTGGAACTGTGTCTGTCCTGCCCATTACTTATGTCCCTAGTCCCCACAACAATGCTTGTTATACAGCAGGAGCTCAATAAACTCTGGCTGGATCATGAATAAGTTTGCCATAATTTATTTACTTCAAATTCTCCATTTCTTCATTTTTACTGAGGTATGTTTCTACTAAAAAAGAGAACTACAGGGGCGCCTGGGTAGCTCAGCTGGTTAAACATCTGCCTTTGGCTCAGATCATGATTCCAGGGTCCTGGGATCCAGCCCCACATCCAGCCCCCTGCTCAATGGGGAGCCTGTTTCTCCCTCTCCCTCATTTTGCTGCTCCCCCTGCTTGTGTGCGCACTCTTTCTCTGTCAAATAAATAAAATCTTTTTTAAAAAGGGAAGTACAACAATAGATGAGACTTAAGGACTTTTGACCTGACTTCAAGAGTCAAAGTGCAAAGACATCTGACAGCCATGCTTTAGGATACCGGGATGCTTATTTCCTCACCACAGATTAACTCTGGTACTGTTGTATGGTCACCCAGGTAATAATTCCCCCATATAAATTAGAAGATGCCCCAAGAGGACTTAACTGGTTCTATAATCCAGTCTGCTTTCGGAATAAAAATATCAGAGACAAATTACATGAGTAATTATGGTCCATTTTTGTCAGTCAGATAAAGTACTGTGAAGAATAATGATAGCCAGATGAGTTATTTTGCTTATTAGTAAAGCCTTATTATAATGGCCCAGCATAATTGAAAATAAGCAATTTGCAAAGTCATACAAGGTAGTCATCAGCCGTGTAGAGTATCATTCCCAAGGCATGAATTCTGACCTCTCCATCAGGAATCAGTTTCTACTGCATGAGAAAGTTTCTCAAATGCAGTATCTCCTTGATTGTGACATTATCTTGTGTTTTTAAGTTGACACTTTTTGTTTCTGTTAGAATATTTGAATAGTTAACACACTGTTTTGTTTTGTTTTTTTCAGAGAGAGCGTGTGGGGGAGGGACAGAGGGTGAGAAGAATCTTAAGCAGGCTCCAGGCCCAGTGTGAAGCCCAATGCGGGGCTCAGTACCACAGCCACCCTAACACACTGTTCTAAGGGGGAAAAAACCCACTTTTACGTTTAGGAACAAACTTAATACCACTGTAACCTTACAGAAAAATGTTACTCTTTTACGCAGTTTATTTATTTATTTAAGTAATCTCTACACCCAGCATGGGGCTTGAACTCACAACCCCAAAATCAGGAGTCACATGCTCTTCTAAGCCAGATACACACACTGAAAAATGTTACTCTTAATTGTAATGTTATAGATTAATGAGAGAATATTTGATGGCAGTTGCATGTTACTGTGTCATATAGGTTTTTTTTAAAAAAAACATTTATTTTAGAGAAAGAGTGAGTAAGTTGGGGTGAAGGACAGGGGGAGAGAGAGAATCCTGAAGCAGACTCCCTGATGAGCACGGAGCCCAATGCAGGGCTTGATCTCACAACCCTGAGATCATGACGTGAGCTGAAACCAAGAGTTGGCCTCCCAACCGACTGAGCCACCCAGGTGCCCTGGTGTCATATAGGTTTAAACACATCTTACTTAATTTGTCTCATATGAGGGAAGTCTACATGATAATAAATTCAGTGATGGTAATCACTGCGAGTTCTATGTAATTTTTTTTTACTTTACTTTTTAGAGTGAAATTTCCTCTGACACAAGTTATCTTTCAGAGAGGAAAGTCTGCACAGGGGATAGGAGAGAATGGAGGAGGAGGGCTGCCAGGGTTGTGATCTGGGCTTGGACACTTCCTAGCTATGTGACTTTGGGCTACATGACCTTTGCTATGTGACCATGTCACTTAACTATCCTGTGCCCAGTTCCCATGTTTGTAAAATGTAAATAGTAATATTAACCTCTTCATAGAACTGATGCAAAGATTAAGGAGTTAAGACATGACACGTGCCTAGGAAACAGTTCTTGGCCCACACTATTTAACAGATTTCAGCTATGAGTCAATATTTTTTGTTTCACTTCACAAATTCATTTATCCTAGAAAAGGAACATGTTTCTGACCATACTGGTTAATAGGCTAAATATTAAATTGAATTACTGCTTATCAAAGAACTTACAGTCCATTTTTCCTATGGCTGCTTTTATTTTTGGGCTATTTCCAGGCTCTTCAGTGGAAATGCTATAAATTCAACACATAAATAAAATCTGAGACTAAAATGAATAAACTACTTGTTTGTTAGCATTACTGGTAAATGTATTCATGGGTAAAAGAAGAGTCTACCTGATAAGCAAAAGAAAGTGCTCTGGGAAAAGGATAGCAAGACAAATCAGTATAAGCAGATCCATTTCATAAGATCCATTTAATTGCTGGAGTGGAGTTGAAAATTTGATTTTATAGTTCCTAGCATCCAAACAAAACAGAAAATCTGACAATAAAGAAAATAAGTTCTAATAACTCAAGAGAACAATAATGGTTGCTATGAACGGATAGGTACCACTATGTGCAGGTCTACTTTACAAGGAAGGAAAAGGAGGCAAAGAGAAGTTAGGAAATGTATTGGGGGGTAAGTGGGATTCAGAATTGGATAGACCAGAACCACACTTTTGACCACTTCACTGTAACTGCTTCTGGTAAACAAAAGCACACTTAAAAAAAAAAATGGTGCTACATTTTCACATGGTCACAACAGGCTGGGAGAGGTTTTCTGTACTGCGACTTCTACTCAGGCTTACGACTTGAGACCATAATGTCCTGTTCTTGGTACAGAGAAGAAAACCTAAAGGACTGAACCACCACCAGCCTAAATATCCTGCCAGTCACCAACTCTGCTTTCAGGTTTTACAATAGAAGATGAGTGAAACTGCATCCAGAAGAAATGGGTGGCTCAGTTGGTTAAGCACACAACTCTTTTTTTTTTTTTTT
>NW_024425563.1:83974885-84022071 GCF_017311325.1 Ursus maritimus
TTTTTTTTTTTTTTTAAAGGATTTTATTTATTTATTGGACAGAGAGAGACACAGCAAGAGAGGGAACACCAGCAGGGGGAATGGGAGAGGGAGAGCAGGTTTCCTGCTGAGCAGGGAGCCCAATGCGGGGCTCGATCCCAGGACCCTGGGATCATGACCTGAGCCGAAGGCAGATGCTTAACGACTGAGCCACCAGGCACCCCTAAGCATCCAACTCTTGATTTCAGCTCAGTTCATGATCTCAGGGTTGTGAGATCGAGCTCTGTGTCGGCCCTGAGATCGAGCCCTGTGTCAGGCTCCATGCTCAGCACAGAGTAGGCTTGAGGTTTGCTCTTTCCCTCTCTCTCTGCTCCTCCCCCACATGTGTGTGCTCTCTCTCTCAAATAAATAAATAAATCTTAAAAAAAGAAAGAAAGAGAGGAAGGAAGGAAGGAAGGAAAGAAGGAAGGAACAAACATCATGTTTACTTGGACATCACTTTCTCTGCTGGTGCCCTGAAGATCCCTCTCCTTCCCTTGCCCCACAGCCAGCCACCCGAATCTCTAGACCCTTCTCCTGCATATTCATTAAATCAATACCTTTCCTTTACCTTCACCACTACCTCCTTAGATCATCTCTCACCCCCAGACCAATGTGATAACCTCGTGACCAGGTTTTCAGAACAAACACAAAAGGTTAACCTTCTTCCAAAGAGTTTCTTTGTCGTTTGCTTTTAAATCCATAGAAAGGCCTTTCAAAGAGATTTCTTTTAAAAGTTGCGTTCCAAAAAAAGCAATATCCTAACGTTTCCCAATTTAGACTATTTCAATTATGTGAAAAGCATTCACCTGATATAATACTGCAATCAGGATTAAATGTAACATACCAGGTAATCCACATTTGTATTCTAATAAAAATTGTCATAATAACTTGTAAATCTGTTTCTGAAATAATCATTTACTGCAAAGAAACCATTAATATTTATAAGTGTCAAACAGTATCTATTACTTTTTAAAAGTAAAGGAATAAAAATAGCAAAGCTTGTTTCTCTATGGTGGCCTCCTTCTACTGTTAGAGAGCTTCATCACTGTAATTCCAAGAAATACTTTATTGTAATCTTAGTCTGATCCATGAATCATCTTCCTCAATTTAAAATTACCACAGAAATTGGTATCAACTTCTACCCCTGGTTATATTTAAATAGTATACTACCTCTAGTATAATTCAGAAAAAAAGAGACAAGTAACTTTCCACTTTTGTTATATGGAGCCAGGCCAAGATGATTAATCTATCAATCAACCAATTAATCAATGAGTCAACCAATTATCAAAAGTATTTCTCATGTCAGAGATACATGTGAACTCAAAAACCTAGTTAACTTTCTTGTGATAAAGTCCCAGTTCTCTTGACTTCGGCTGTCATTCAGGAAAAAGTAGAAAACGCACACCCTTTGAGCAACCTTTCCCACATAAGATGTAAAATATCATTTAGTGCTCACATTTACATAAGGCTTTTGTGGTGACACAATGGCACTCTGTGTGGCTCTTACATCGGCTGCTCCTTCTACCAAGCTAACTCTCTTACACAATTCGGGCCTCTGCTCGATGGTTACACCCTTAAAAGTCTTCTCCTAGCCACCTCCAATAAAGGCTACCCCTCGCTTGCTGACCCCTGATGTGTTTCCTTCATTGCATTTATTACTCGCTGACATATTCATTCCTTCAATGGTTGCCTCCCCATCAGAATGTCAGCTCTACCTGGGCAAAGATTTTGTCTTGAAAATCCCATCTCCCCAGTGCCTTGAGAGCTGCTTCACATGGATGAGGACCTCAGTGAATAGCTGTTGAAAAAGTGAATGAAAGGGTGCCTGGGTGGCTCACTCAATGAAGCATCTGACTTTTGATTTCAACTCAGGTCGTGATCTCAGGGTCATGAAATCGAGTCCCACATTGGGCTCCACACTGGGCATGGAGCCTGCTTAAGATTTTCTTTCTCCCTCTGCCCCTCCTTGCCCCTCTCCCCACCCCAGCTCTCTCTCTCAAATAAATAAATAAAATCTTAAAAAAAAGAAAATAGAAAGTGAATGAAATAAATCTAGGAGTCAGTTAAACTCTAGGAAGAAAGTCTTTTTGAAATAAAATGATACCATTATTATTAACTCTTTTAAAAATTCTTAAATATTTAATTTTTCCTTGCTTTCTCTTCCATTGTGATTTATTAAAAATTTTATTAAAGTATAATTAACATACAGTGTTACACTAGTTTTAGGCATACAATATAACGACTCAACAGTTGTATACATTACTCAGTGCTCATCACACTAAGTGTAGTTTTATTATTATCTCTTTTGTACACTTCTCAGCAGATTAAGGAGATAGGGTTGCCTTATAACCTCAGTCCACCAACACAGAGACTGACACTCTTTTTTTAAAAATTTAGAGAGAGAAATAGAGAGATAGTACAAGTGGGGGGAGGGGCAGAGGGAAGAGAGAATCTCAAGCAGACTCCCCGCTGATCACAGAAGCCTGATGACGTGGGGCTCAATCTCATGACCCTGAGATCATAACTGGAGCCAAAATCAAGCATTGGACGCTTAATTGACTGGGCTACCCAGGAGCCCTTAGACTGACACTCTTATAGGAAGAGCCGGGGGGCAGCTCATTTGCTCTCTCATGCTGAGATCTGTTTGGGTGACTTGATTAAGTTAACCACAGTTGGTTGAATAAAGATATGGTAAGTACTTTGATATTTCTTTGGGGGCTGCCTTAACTAAAACAGACATCACAACCATATGTTCAGACAAAATGCATTCCTACTTAACTCATAGTTCGTTCTTGTCACCAAGTGCTAGGATTTAGGATCACTGGGAAGGTCCTTAAGAGTCATGAAGATGTTTACTCTCACTTTACAAACCAGTTGCCAGAGGTCCAGACAGCCCTCAGCACTTGCCCAAGGTTATGTGGCAAGGTCAAATGGCAGAGAATGACCATATGGGCTGACTCCCGATCCAGTGCTCTTTTCCCTTCCCTGTTTATACCAACAGCAAAAGTTATCTATCAATAAAAATGACCCTTAAAGACATGGAAACATGCTGTACAATATTACAAATGTAGGAGCGCCTGGGTGGCTCAGTTGGTTAAGTGTCTGCTTTTGGCTCAGGTCATGATCTCAGGGCCCTGAGATCGAGACCCACATCGGGCTTTCCACTCAGCGGAGAGTCTGCTTCTCCTTCTCACTCTCCCTCTGTGCTCTCTCTCTCTCTCTCTCGCAAATAAATAAAATCTTTAAAAAAATATATTACAAATGTAAAGAATACATGGTTTAAAATATCTACATTGAAAAAGTATTAGATTTGGATTAATAATTTATTGGGAATCAGAACCCTAGCTGCAGCAGTATGTAGAAATCTCCATGGTCCTTAAATATGACTTCTGAGATAAGCAGAACAAGGGAATGTTTATCAGAATGTAAACACGTATTCATCAATAGAACATATATAAACGTAATGCTCAATTCTAACATGTTGGTATAGACAGGAACAGTGTAGACAGAACTGGATTTACTTTGAAGCTGATGAAGCTCAAGCTTCAGGGCTCCTTCCCTTTGTGAGCAACTCCCAAGGCTCTGGGAAGATCTCTAGAAATGTGTTCAAATGACCATGTTTTATAATATTTGCTACTTTTTTTTTTTAAGATTTTATTTATTTATTTGAGAGACAGCAAGCAGACAGCACAAGCAGGAGAGGGAGAAGCAGACTCCCCGCTGAGCAGGGACGCTGACTCCAGGCTCAATCCCAGGACCCCAGGGATCATGACCTGAGCCGAAGGCAGACGCTAAACTGACTGAGCCACCCAGGCGCCCCAATATTTGCTACTGGTTAAGACCACCATCTCCATTCTGACTATTCCCTCACCATATTCCCCTCATGTTGGACGGTGTTGGAGTGGCCATGGCTGCTTTTGAGATTCAGCTAAGGGGAAGTTGAGTTTGAAAACAGGTTATTTTGGTTTAGTGCAATATGGTTATGTAGTTATGGAGGTCACTTCTATTTCATAGTGTAGTCATTCTCAGCATAGAAAGAACTTCCAGGGGCACCTGGTGGTTCAGTCGGGTAAGTGTCTGCCTTCGGTTCAGGTCAGGATCCTGGGGTCCTGGGATCAAGTCCCGCATTGGGTTCCCTGCTTAGCAGGCAGTCTGCTTCTCCCCCACCCCCAACTTCTGCATGCTCTCTCTCTCAAATAAATAAAATCTAAAAAAAAAAAAAGAAAGAAAGAAAGAGCTTCCAGGAACACTCCTACTGTCCACTGTGCTGATGCACTGCATTGTGACTCAAGGACAATGGTGAAAAAGTGTTTACTGAGTGATGACAAGTCAAGAGTAGTTAAGCCTACTAACAGCAAGAAAAGTTAAAAAGCCCTGAAATCTTAGGGTTCATACCTGAAAGAAATAAGAAAGATTTTTCAATGTGATGATGATCCTATACGTTTAAATGACATCATCAATAAGAAGTTTGAAGGTAAAATGTTAATAATTACCAAAAAAAAAAAAAAAAACCCTCTGACCCACCAAGTCAGAAGCAGAATTATCTTTCTATTCCCTCTATAGAAAATACTGTAAAATTGTCATTTGAAGAGGTGATTTGAGAATATGCAGCCAAAAATTCCAAGGAAAAAAAGTATTACAGTGCATTTCAGTTAGTTAACAAAGATATTATGTTGTATTTCTGGATTTGTGATTTTGGGGTATTGTTAGCTTCTAAAAATTTGTTGTGATTTCTTTTCTCATTCTAAATAAATACATTTGCACCTAATTTTGAATGTGTGGTTTTGTATGTTTTTCTTTAAAGAGATCCTAGCCCTTTCCCCAAATTGTATAAGCTTCAAATATGGACTCAAAATCTGAACCCATCCCTGTTCAAGAACACATACTTCATCCTCCCTCCTACATTTCATAAATGTCTTAAATCACAGGTCTTAAAGCACTAGATTAGTCTAGATTACATAGTACATTTTCTACTTTGCTTAGCATAGCACATTCAAACAATAAATGTATTTTAATGCAGGACAACTTTTAAAAAGAGAATGAGAAGTTATCATTTCTTCTCTGTTACTTAAGGCAGGTTTGGCTCAATGAAAACATTCTTTTTGACAGCCAGCGAGAGAGGGAACACAGCAGGGGGAGTGGGAGAGGAAGAAGCAGGCTCCCAGCGGAGGAGCCTGATGTGGGACTCGATCCCGGATCGCCAGGATCACGCCCTGAGCCGAAGGCAGACGCTTTAACGACTGCGCTACCCAGGCGCCCCTCAATGAAAACATTCTTAAAAGGAAATGATCATTATCACTGCATTAAGATTGATGAATCAACTTTAAAATAATTGTTTTCTCACACTAGCCATGTGCCACTCACTTTTGGCCTCTGTTGAAGATGAACCTGAATGAAACCTACGTTGACCTTCATGAACCTCAGGGGCTCAGCAAAAGTCCCAGAGAACCTGTAACTTCTGGGCCTTGCTTAACTGGAGTGCTTCTGTGCAGTGCTGGCTGAGAAAATCTGCATGTGCTGTTAGAGTTTATAATGTCAGGAACACACGAACACATGAGCAAGTAGCAATTACGTGTCAGTGCATGAAGCCCCTAGTAAGCACTTGGAAAGCCTGTCCATTGTGCATTAGCCCATTAAGCACAACATACGTGTATGGAGATTACAAACAGCTCCTAGGGCCAGGAAGTTTCCCAAATTCACAAATGAACTTTCCTCTTTCTCCCCATCTCTCTTGGGTGGTGGTGCCATAAAAACAAAGAACTTAAAAGTTGCTTAATGTGGTATAAAATCAAGGCCACTTAAAAAAACAGAAGTATTAGTAATTTCTTCTATTAAGAATTTAAGATTTATCTCCTTCTTTAGAATAATAGCCACACAGGCCCATAATTACCCTTGAGGTATGACAAATTTCAGGATCCAAATTACTTATATAATTAATGTATGGACTTCACAAAGGTGATGTGGTGCATATAACCACATGTTCTGCAGCATCCCCAGCAAAGTCTGGGGCAACGCTCTGCAATCACATTAGTATTTCTGCAGTGAAATGCATGAAGAGCCCATAAGTAGTATAAATAAAGATTATAAATAGCTTTAAATTATTTCAAGTCAGGATTTGCTGACAGATGAATCCAGGTCACGTTAGGCTTTGCCATCATGCTTTTTTTTTTTAATGGGCTTGCGGTATTTTTTTTTCCCCCAAGTTTTTTTTGTAATATGGAATTACAGATCAGGGATGGTGAGCCTGTATTTCAAGGAGCTCTATTTCCTTTTACTCTTATGGTAGAAGGATCAATCATACGTTTTTAGTCTCCCAACGCCTGGGTCGTTTTATTTTTATTTGGTTATGCCCTTCACAAAGCCCAGGACTTTTCAAAGTAAATCAGAACAGAAACAATAGAAAAAGCTACTGTCCTCTCGGGAAGCTGCCTCTTTCCTCAAAGCTTGTGTGAAAAACAAGCTGTCTTTTAAAATGTCGCACAGAGCCATGGAAGGAGGAGAGAACGGATCTCACGAAATTTATGGATGGGGAAGAGCACCGCCAGAAATCATGCCTCTAGAGAGCAGAGTGGGGGCCCATAAATACTGAACGCTTGAGGAGAACTCGGACAGAGCCCTGCTGAGGATTCCTGCCGCCCAAGTGCTGCCGCTGCCATTACTCAAAATTCAGACCTCAGAGACACGCAGGGCTCAGGAGCCGCATGCAAACCGCAGCATTTGATAGAGAAAGATCATAAAGTTGTGAAATGGATGCAATCTGGTTACTTAGAACTCCCTGCTATGACTGGTGCAGACCTTAACAGGAGCAACACATCTTTTCATCTTTTCAAGGGAGATAAATGGAAGATAGGACCATTAACTCGAGGTTGAGGTGATGGAAAGAGAGAAGAGATGAATGGGGAAGTTTTAGAGGAGCTTTTAAAAAGCTAGACACCATCATTCCCAGGGGATAGGACATGTTACTACAGGCGAAGGCATTCAAGAAAGGGACTTGCCTCATTCTATATTGTGAAAAATGGGAGGAAGCATGCGAACATATTGATAAAATAGGCAGTTGCGGCAGTTATCTACCCTCTTCTTGCTAAGAGTGATTTTTGAGGACAGGACTACTCACTGAGAAAATAATCTCGCTGTATGCAAAAGCATCAAGAAACACAGGAAAGGCTTATTTGCTCCTTTGGAATTCATCTGCTTCAAAATAATTCTGCCATAAGCAGAACCATAGATCATTATTTATGCAGGTGATCGATATTTCTATTGTTTTACAAACTTCTGTTCAAATATTTTATTGGAGGCAGTTGTGCATGTTAATCTCCAGGAACAACAACAATGTAGAACAATGATTACATTACACTTAGATTTTTATTTCCTTTGTTACTGAGCCTGCCAGAAAAATCCTAATGGTACTAGCCCATGGCATCAAAATAATCTACTATAGAGCAACATGTTGATAATAAGTATAACAGTACTACCTGATGAAAAGTGCTTAAATGATGACTCCCAATTTAAAGAAAGGCTCTCATTTCCAGAATAACTGGTTTAATGTTTCTTAGCTTTCATGTTTGTTTTATTCCTCTCCTAGTACAAAAACCCCAACTTTATTAGCATTTATGTATTATGCATAATGTTTTCTTCTGTGGCATATCTACGTACATTTGTTCCATTAGTTTGTAAATTGTGTAAAAAATGTAATCATGTTTATCCTCTAGTAGTGAGCCAGCTTCTTTGCCTTCTACTCTTTGAAACAAATTGTTTTTGCTGCTTCTTAGCTTCCTGTGCATCGGCTCTCCACAGAGCACTCTGAAATGCAGAATTCAAGGAAAAGGGGAAAAAAAATCTACCTGCAAAGGTGAGAGTTTGGTCCCATGTGGACTATTCTGCGAATTCTCAGACCACGGGCGGAAAATACGCATATGGAATGGCTCACAGGAAGTGCTGCTCTTGGCCGAGCCAGTAGTCTCCCCCGATCCTCGGAGGCAGCCGTTAGCTGCTGTCCCATGTCTGTCTACGCATCCTTCAGGCTCTCAGAAAGCACGGGCTTGATTCGCCTGGCCTGTGTCTCCACAGAGACAGCAGTTCCTGCCTTGCTGAAGTTCAGGGGCTGTAGCCAAAGGGGCAGCAGTCTGATTTGTGGGTGAGAGGCAGGCAAGGAAAAAATGGTTACCACATCGGATAATGCTTTGTGGCAGCCCCGAGAAGCATCCTGGGGCTTCTGGGTCCCAAATGACAGGGAGGGGAATTGTGACTGAAAGGAGCCCACAGATATGACTTTAATTAAGAACAGGTCCATTCCGCACGAGAGGAAATCCTCAAATAACTCTTAGATCTGTCAAGAGCAAATGAATTCAATTTTGGTAAAATACGATGACCGAAGTTGAGATCAATCATTATTTTATTAATGAAAATGGTCAGTTTAGAGAAATCGACATGTCCAAAATCTTTGTCTCAAAAATCAAGTAATCAATTGAATATAGAAATCTGGAGTTTATGTCTATACCTCTGTCTCACCCACACACACAAAAAATAGCCTTTGGCGGGGAATTTAGCATATTTTTAACCGAAGAAGCATATTTCAAGGACAGTACTATAAGAAGGACCAGTATATGGAAGGGAAATTTCCATTTTAAGAATCTACTAAAGACTGATATTAAGGATTAAGAGAGGTCAAATAAAGTACAGCAGTAAAATTCTTCAAAAATATTCTGTACTTACACTAAAAACAGGTTTCCTTTAAACTCGAAAAACCTCTCTTACTATGTAGAAAAAGAGCTGGGTTTTAAAAGCAACTTGTCCTCACCTTCCGTTTTATATTTGGTTATTAGAATGAGGCTACTGGCAATAACTTCTGTTTTGACTGACTTTATTAGTAAACAGGCTACTGGATCTACAAACCTTTCTCTCTGAATAAATGTGACAGTACGTGATTTATTGTACTTAATATTTTGCCCCTTAGTCACTTCCTTGGCTGAAATCCCCAAACCTCATTAGGTGACTTCTTTCGGTTTATGGCAGATGGACAATGACCACAGGATATAAAATGAACAGCTGTCCTCCTCCCCTTTTGTACCTTTCTCCGTTTCAGTCCTATCCCCGTTCCCTCACTTCCAAAATATTTATATTTTTTCCTCTTTACCACCGCTCCTATCATAAGGAAGAAAGGAACCAATTCTTTCTCAATTTATGGAACACCATGCTATTTCCAACTACCTTTGGATGTCCACCCCCTTTGCATGTTTCCTCCCAAGCCCACAGCGTAGAGCTTTCATCAGATCCTATGCTGGGAGAAACATAAGGAAGAGAAATGCAAAATGTGTCAGGCTTTGCCAGGTTCCCTGCCAAGCAGTCCTCCTTTTCCCAGGGCCAAGGCCATACAACCTAGCCCTAGTGGTGAGATCTGGCTCGTTTTCTGGGAGGACTGATCCCCACCTTAGGCAGCAGGTGTTAAGTACTGCCCCTCCCCACCCCAGCAATCTGGAAACTCAGCATTACCACCCTTGCTGCAGTTCTGGCTTTGACCTTGATCTTCAGGTCTTAGATGGCCTCTGCCTTGTTCCCCTGCCAGCTTCCATCTCTCTAACCTTCATGGGTGGTGCTTTGGAGCAGTCCTACTCCTGCTCTTATCAGTCTCCGTCCCAAATGATAAAGTCCTGCCTCTGGACCTCCCTCTGTCTGGATTTTCCAACACACTCTGCTCTCACTCTCCTCTGTAGTCTGCACCCCGTCCTTGGCTTCTTCTCACATGTGGACTCTTCCCGCACCCTCACCTATTTGATAAATACAGTCCTTGCAGGCTGAGCAGTGTCTTGGATTTGGCTTTCTCCACAGTGCATGCACACACACCACATTATATGCAGCATACATCCTAAAGATCTCTCTGAGAGAAGAAGTCTTGATCAAGAGGCCTTGATTGATAAGAACATGATAGTTGCTGGCTTGGATCAGGTTCTCATATTGCCCATGGATTTCATTCAGCATGCTCCCTTGCCTTGGCAGGCCACAGTGGGTATAGTTTTGAGCACCAGTGTGGAACATCACTAAGTCTCTTTCCTAACCTATGAATGAGATCCAACATAGTCCCCAGTTAGTTCGAGTTGTGAGCAAAATTCTGCCCTCTAAACCAAGAGGGATACTTGTACCCTAGGGCTTTAAAGATTTAAGCTTTAAAGGGTGCAAGTGGATGTGCAGAAATGTGTATAAATGTGTATACATCAAAGCAGAGAAGTAGGTGTGATAATATAGAGAAGTGAGAATCAGAGATATCAGGCTAGGAGAGATCACTTAGTCTATACCAATGACTGGTTTCTCCTCATCCTCTAATTTACTGCTTTTATGCCTTCTACTAGAACAGTCCTCAATAAATTTTAGTGGAACATATTTATGAATGAATCGTTGATATTTATTTTTTAAGCCTCATCAAGCAGAGTGACAAAGAATTAAATATTTCAAACGGAAAAGGGCACAGTATCTTTTAAATTGTATTTTAATTCATATAATGATAATTATTTAGTTATCAGTTTTAATTATTCAAGAACACTTATAATTAATCTCAACAATCTTTGCCAGAACTTTATGCTTAGTAGTATTTTACAATATTTGAGAATATTACCTTTTATAGCTTAAAACAGGACTTAAGAATTTTGGGTGAGATGGATTTGAAATATATATAATAAAGTTTATTTAAACTGGTCTTTTAAAATATACATTCCCTGAAAAGGAACAGGTCAATTCCAGGATGAAGAAGCAGGATAACCTGAATTATAATCAGTTCCAAACCTTTATTTATCGAATTTAGATAACACATAAGTGTTCTATATAAAATTTTCACTTTTTGTGTTAATATAGACCTTTGAAGATCTAAAACTCAAGTCATAAACGAATCTTATTTTAATATCTTCTATATCCAAGAATCTTACACTCAATAAACATGTTATTTAACCTTAAATTCATATGTATTAAACTAATTTCACCATTAAATTTTTCTAAACTTCTGTATTTTATTAATATTTGTTTTGAGCTCAAGTCATCAGAGATTTTGATCATCTCATACTCAGAGATTATGTTTTTAGAAGAGGTTTTTCACTATTTCATAACAAATTCCCCAAGGTTTTACTCACTTACCAAGGAGAGTGACTCCTGAAAAAAAATGAGAGTCTAATTTAGAAACATATCTCAGGAAGCTCACAGAGGAAATGAGCAATAATTCCTACCAAGACATGGAGGGCTCAATTTCTCCTTCCTCTGAATTAGCTGTCCTAAGCTGTCCTAAGAGTAGAGAGAGACGTTCTCTACTGGATCAAGTTCTGAGTAATTAAGATGTTTATGAATTAGGCTTGAGGGAAAAGCTGCTTCCCTTATGCTAAATGCAATATAATACCTCATACAAGTAGCATTTTATTCACTGTACCTATTTAAGAAAAAATAATACCAGCTCTCTTTTCTTTTACAAAGCAATCTTCCAATTTACCATTAATAGCACCTCTAACTTTCCTTATTTTCTAGTTTTTATTTTTCAAAATACACTCATACAAAGTGAGAAGCTCTCATTTATCTCAGAGAGTCTAGCACATATAGTACATAAGAGAACAGATCAGGCCTAAGGACATTTTCATATTTTAATCCATAAAAGTAAAACATTTATGATTTAATGACTATCCCATGTCTTGAGATGGTTAAAAACAAACAAACAAAAAAGATATTTAAAAAAATGCCCACAGAAAACCCCAGATCTTTAAGATATTCATAAGTAAAGCCAAAGAAAAAAGGAACTAATTCTATAAAGTATGAACAAGTAATAGATTCTAGCTAGTTCATTAATAACAAACTGATAAATACATGGATATATATTACTGTCCACTGGCTTCACTAAAAGCATAGTTTATTGGTGATTTTATGTTTCCTTCTAGGTCAACTTTTCCATTGATTGAGGTCTTCAGATCACCATGCCCAAATCCTCTCTTGGCATGAAATGTCTGCATCGAACCAACTTAGCACTTGGTTACATACTATTACAGATGTCTCTGTAATAGTTACTTGTCACTCAGGCCAGAAATATTTATGAGCATCTACTTGTTTTGAGTCCCTGGGCTAGGCGCTGAGACTATCATGATGGTCAAGACAGATTTATCTCCCAAGCCAAACTCTGTTCTTCATGGCATATGTTTTTAAATGCTTTACCTTAAATCCCCATTTGGCCTCCAAATTCTATTAATCTGAATAAAGAGCTAAGCTAAACTGAACAAGCATAATACTTGGCAAGATCTTATTGAGCAAGTCAACGCAGATTTATATCAAGGAAGAGACAAGTCCACTCTGAACACAACTGTCCAAATGATCTTTCTTAAGAATTAATTTCATTATATTTTTGTATTGCTCAAGAGAGAAAGAGGCCATTTCTGACTTCTGTTGACTATTCAGGATGTTTAAAACCCCCGCCGATATAGATTAACTCTTCAAATGGACACAATTTTATCTGACATTGATCATAGTCACCCCCTGGTCAGCCCTTCTGCTCCGGGAGGGCACTCACATTCCCATCTTGTATCTTGCTTGTGTCACTCTGTCTCCTCACCTGGAAAACCTTTGTCCCTTCTAGTGACTCATGTCGTTGGCTTTCAGGGATTCTCCTAAGAAGCCTTCCTGACCTGCTCTACTCTGCAGGACCTGCCACCATGGGGACCAGCACACATGTCCATCTCCGTTTATAGCATTCTGGCAGTTCCCTAGAGGTTTCCTGCTCTGGATGTATCCAGAGCCTTCTATCAAACCGCTAAGCATGGTAAAAACCCTCTGTTTTCCTTTTTTTTTTGTCTTTCTATAGTTAGCTCAGGAAAGGGCTGGGCACACAGCAAATACTCAGTCAAATCTTGTGAAGTGAATGAACCATATGAAGCATTATCAGCCCTTCCCTTGGACCCAGGATCCTGTCTGAGAAAGCAGAGTTTGGAGGCATCTGTAAGATAACGGTTTGCAAGGACATCGTCTCAAATTTTTCTTCCTATCCCAGAGGAAATCTAAAGGAAATGGGTAAATGTCTCTAAGGCTACAACCATAAATTCCACCAGGTGACTCTAATGAAGCGACTGAGGATTGCGGTAGATCAATGCTTCAGCACAGAAATGGATATGAGATCTTTCATTGGAGTGGAAAAATGAAAAGTTCGTCTACAAACATTTTAGGACACTTTTCAAGATGGTTTAGGTATTGATAACTTGATAAATTTCAGGTTGTGGAGCTGTGTTTTCAGGATGCTTTAACTTTAAAGTTCATTTGGTTAAGAGAGCCTGTATGTTTATGCATATATTTACACGTGTGTGTGTGTGCACATGTCTGTGTGTGTATATGTATAGATATTTAGAAAGGGCTGGGAGAGGATTGCTGTGAAACAGTGGCATGATAGAGTTTATTTGATATGCTTAGTAATTTAAGACATTTCTGTACACATAGCTCTGGGGTACTTGGATAACACTTGTGATGGAACTGAAAATATTTACAAGAGCAATATAAAAGGATCAAGGTAATAACTTATTCAATTGTGGCTATATGTCCATAATTGTGAACATAATTCACCATGAAAGCCATGAATAATGACAGAATTCCCCAGAAAATTGTCCGTATTACATCTGAATCATCACACTAAACAATGAGCATTTAACATCCTTAAGGAATTCCAAGGAAGGACACTAAATCCGACTGACCATATTGAACCATTAGTATAGATTTGGATAATTCCACAATCCACAAAGAAATATAAATGTTGGATTGTCTACACAGTGTTGTTTTTTTTTTTTTTATAACACAGGCAATATAATTTTTGAACTGAGTATAAACGCATTGGCTGCTACTTAACTCTGCATTTGCTTTTTTGGTATTTGGTTATCGTGGTACTTAAAGCTCAGGATGAAATCACACGATTACAACATCTCTGGAATCTGTGTGTGTGCCCTCGTTTAGTCCCCACACCATCCATATAAAAAGAATGATGCTACCCAAGCACTCATAACGAGTTACACAAAACCATTTCTGAAAAGTTGTGCTCACCCTACTGTATTGACCATTTACCCCCATAGGCCATACAGCTAATGGTTTGCCACTACATTGTTTCCTGGCCACCCTAATCCTTCTTAGTTCCCAAGATTTTTATTCTCAAAATGCAGTAAGCAAATTCCCCAGTGAAATCCTAAGCAATAAGTTATAATTCTTCACTAAATATTTTGTTTCTGATGAAACCAGAGAAGGAGACAAACCATAAGAGACTCTTAACCATAGGAAACAAACTGAGGGTTGCCAGACGGGAGGGAGGTGGGGGATGGGGTAATTGGGTGGTGGACATTGGGGAGGGTATGTGTTGTAATGAGCACTGGGTATTATATAAGACTGATGAATCACAGACCTGTACCCCTGAAACCAATAACACATTATGTGTTAATTAATTGAATTCAAATTTAAAAATGTTTTTTAAAAAATTAAAATAAAATAAATATTTTGTTTCATTTCCAAACAATGACATGTTAAAATTTCTCTTTTGAGGGGCGCCTGGGTGGCTCAGTCGTTAAGCGTCTGCCTTTGGCTCGGGGCGTGATCCCAGCGTTCTGGGATCGAGCCCCACATCAGGCTCCTCCACTGGGAGCCTGCTTCTTCCTCTCCCACTCCCCCTGCTTGTGTTCCCTCTCTCGCTGGCTGTCTTTCTCTCTCTGTCAAATAAATAAATAAAATCTTTAAAAAAAATTTTTCTCTTTTGATTCTAAAACTGCCACTCAAAAAAGATTTCTAAGTATTTTTTTAGATATAAACTTGAGATATTTTTATCTGTCATCTATCCATCTACTTATCTCTTCCAACTTCCTGATTCTGTTACTCTAACCTAGGATTCAAATCCATGCTTTAAATAATACAAGCAGCTCTCTGGCCTGGTAGGCAACAGTCTTTGGTTTGCAGTGAAGTCAAGGGCTCTTACTAAGTCATATGTTTGGGGCTAGTCCCAAGCCCTTGGTCATGATGCTTGTTCTGGCTTTGGGATCTTGGGCACCAGACCCTGTATCCTCTGAGTAGCTCCCCTTCCCAGCCCTTTATCATCAGCTCTGTTGCTCATGGTAGGGTGATATTAAAAGGAGAGGAAATTAATCCCTGCCAGCTCCACAGTATACTCTTTACTATTAAAAAAATAGAGTGGTTTTTTTTTTTGGTCCCCTTTAAGGTAGGATAATTTCATTGGTGCTGGAATAAAATTCCTACCTACCTTGAACAAAATTCAAATACTAGTAGAATTGTGAAGCATATATTTTAAAGAGGATTCTCTTGTATTCTTTACTTGGTAAGAAATAATATCTGAAATTAATGTTCATTGCCCTAACAAAGAAGTTTGGAATAAATACTTGGAATAGAGATAAACAGGAAAACATTTTCAGCACATTCTTTTATACTAACAGCATAGTAAGTTTAAACACATTGGTTCTGGTTACTTGCCTGTCATGCTAGAGTTTTTAAAAGAATTGTTTTTATAGCACCACAACTTTCAAAAATTGAACTTCACTTGTTTCTGATTATAAAAGTCTTACATGCTCATTACAGAGCATTTGGGATACACTTGCTAACAGATCAAAGAAAACCCTCCTAAGAAAGACTCATTATCTTGTTTTTGCTAACGCTTTCCTTATGACCACATATGGACTTCTGAAGAGTCTGCAAATTGTTGTAGTCCTGCTATCGAAGTGAGAAGAAAACAACTCAAACTGTAATCAGGCAGTTTCGCATGAGACCTACAGAAGCTTCAGGGAGGCACACGGATGAGAGGGTGACAACCGCATAGCTTGAAGAAAACTACTCTCCTGCTCTCTGGCACAATCAAGCACAGCGAGCTCCTGGCTGGGAGAAGGCCACTTGGTGATCAGGACTCGGAAGCTACTGCGGGAAACGGTCCTTTTGCTTATGGTGGTTCTCCAAAGACAAGTGGCTGATGGGGTTGGGGGTGGGGAATGGGGCTGAAGGAAGCTCTCCCTCCCCTGTCCCCAAGCCCCAGCTGCCAGCAACTTCATAGGCAAAGGCCGGGAGGAGGTCTCCATGCTACAGGGCTGAGATCAATAAGGCTGGCCCCCACCGAGAGGGCAGTATCTTTCTTTACCTAGAACATTCCTATTGGAAACTTGTCCATGTTATTTACTAACATATCCTTTGGAGATGAGAACAGAAGGTAATATAGACAGCAAAGCTGTACACGCTTGATCCAAAGGTACTTTATTTTACTGAATGCTTGGGTAGGAATTTTTAGCTCACTGAAAAGAAATATTGCCAGATACAGTCATTTTAAAATTATCTATGTCTGAATTAAACATGGATTATTGATGTCAAACATGAAGCCCTAATTGGTTTCTCTCAGGGCACGATAATCATCTCTTTCACTATCAGCCAGTCAAGGTGCAGGAAATTTAACAGATTTCCATCTTAATCTGAGCAAAACACAACCAGTCAGGTTAATTCTGCTCTAACAGTATCATCCCAATAATTCAAAATCCATATGTAAATCATTTTAAAACGTTTTGAATTATCTGTATCATTCTTAAATACCACTCCCTGCTGGAGAGAAGTGAGAACAGAACGCAGCATTTCCGATTTTTAATTTCATTTAAAAAACATTTAAAACTATTTACAGCAACGTTAAGACGGACTCTTCTCTAAATCGAAAAGCATTTGGCACTATGATCCAGGTGACAGACTATGATTAAAACAAACACTTGCAAGTTAAATTGTTATAATTGCTAAAAACACTTACCAATGGAAAATTGGAGGACAGAGGCTGTTGTTGTATTAAGGCTTGTGGTAATCTAGAAAAAGGAATATATCAAATTAAGACCAGGCAGAAAGACAGGAGGAGAAAGAGGAAAGGGGATTGAAACGAGGAAAGAAAGGAGCCATAAACAGAGGTTATATTTATCCAGTGGTTAGCTTATTTTCATCACTATGTCTGAACATAGACACATTTCATGGTGTCCTGTGGGGAATAATGCTGTGAGATCCTGACTTAGACTCTCAGGGTCCTGCTGAAAACCGTTTTCAGTGTGATCTGTCAGGTAATCTTGTGAGGGCACCTAACACAGTCCCCTCCCCTCACCCCTCAATGTCCCCTCCATCCTACACCAACAGATCTAGAGCCCAAAGCAAAGGCCATAAAAAGGTTCCCAAACAAAAACTGGGAGGTAAATTAAGAGGAAATGAGGAGAATAAGATTATTTTGAAAAGTAAATAGAAATACAACAGCTAAAGGGTATAGGATTTTGTCAGGGGACGATAAAATGTTCTAAAATTGATTGTGGTAATGATTGCATAATTTTGTGAATAAACTTAAAGCCTTCAATTCTATAATTTAAATGAATGAATTGTAGAGAATGTGGATTATTTCACAATAAAATTGTTACCTCTCCAAAAAAAGTAATCAAACTATGGGCCTAGAAATGTCCTTCTAATACATTTCTATTACTTTCCTTTAATCTCATGAAGAAGCACGCTTAAACAATTTTCCCCCTTCTAAAAGAGAAATGGTACCTGATTTAATTTTAAATAAATTTAAATTTTAAAAAATTATTTATTTATTCCGTGGAGCCGTGACGTTGACCCATACCAGTTCAAATGAGATGAGGATTAGGGTTCGCATTTTCAGTGACTCTCTTGTGGGGTTCCTGACCCCGTAAGCTAATGAATGGGATGCCTCCCATGACTGCACCTATAAATTACAAAGTGTACAACTATGTTTTCACCATGGCAAAACCAGGAAGCTGTCTTGCTTCTGCGTCTTATGTCATATTATCATCCTTAAATTTATCCCTGCACCTTGTTGGCCCCCATGTGATGGAGTCCACAACTGTGGTAGGGTCAGGAGACATCCAGTTTATGAATCACTGTGGGAACTAGTGGAAAGAGGAGTGAGCAAGCCTCTTGTTTTGCCAGAATTCAGTTGAGCTGTGAGCATCCAAAGATCGGATGTGTGCTTCCCATTTCTCCAACATAATATGGAAAGATGACTGAATGTACGCTTTAAATATGTGACTTTAAAGTCCATGAGGAAGCAGGAAAGGTAAAAGAGGGGAAGGCAAGAGAGACATTTTATAAATTATTAGATTATCAGCATAGATATCAGCTCCTAACTGATTTTAACTGTAGCAAAAATCACTGATGTCAGGGCATCAGAGCAAATTCTCTGCTTAATTTAAATCCCTCATTATCACAGATTACCTGCTAAAAGAAAACTGGCCCACCATGCCCAGAGCTCTGTTTCCTGCTCTCTTCCCCTCAACCAGAGTCATTAGAGAAAAATGCACCAACAGAATTTTCTTTAAATAACTAGGATACTAGTTCTTTTTCAAGATTCCTTTAAAAGGAATCTGTCCCCCCCCACACACACACAATTTTTAGAGTAGGTTCAAGTGTTTGTCTTCATGGTTTTTCCACTTAGATAATTTAATCTTACAGTCCAAAGAGGTACAAGAAAATTTTTAAAGTTTTCACATAAATTGAACGAATGCTCTTTCCACCTCTGATTTTCTATAACTGAGTAGATTCCCAGGTGAATCATGAAACACTCCTGAATATAAGTTCTTTGAAACAATGGTATCCTACGTAAGCTAAAAGCACCATAGTTATTGCTAAGGCTGGTGCATGAAATATACTAGAGAGTCTGAGATGCTTATCCTGCTGGTCTAATAAATGACACAGTGTCGCCTGCATAATGAAGTTCCACAGACGTGAC
The DNA here is from genome assembly GCF_017311325.1 of Ursus maritimus. NCBI lineage: Eukaryota > Metazoa > Chordata > Mammalia > Carnivora > Ursidae > Ursus > Ursus maritimus. The sequence goes on from NW_024425563.1 coordinate 83,993,643, forward strand.
CGCGACTAGCAAACAGTACAGTGCTTGGAATATTGCCAAATTTCAAATTACATGTGCTAACCGAGAGTGAGTGACCCTGGACCTAGATTAGTCATTGATTCTACATTTTTTTTCTCCTCCACCAGGGAAGCTAAGGACTGATAGAATGGTTAACTTTCATTTCTCTACCTATACCCACTTAGCTCATTATCATTATTAAAAGTGTTGGCTCCAAGGAATAGGAAAGATGAAGAGAAAAAAGTAACAAGAAGCATTACCTATAAAATCTGTTAACCTATGTTTACATTTGGGGATTATAAATTACTTCTTATCCTTGGATTCACATATGTAATTCTAGTTTGCAAAGTTATTAAGTCTTTACATCGGACATTCTGAAAAGGAAAAGGGTCTCCTACATGGCTTTGGATAAATAATACAGCGACTATGAATGTCTGACAGAACTTTTCTCCTACCAAATCTCAGTGGTCTTAAGTTATAAAATAGACCCCAAATCATAGAAAATTAGTAGGATCACAAAATGAATACGAGTTCGCTACAGGCTGAGGCGATTCATTCTGCACATCTTCCCTGCAAATTTTGGGGGGATTTGATCCTGTTTTAGCCCAAACTCCTCACTGCAACTAAAATGCATTTCCAAATATCTGAAAATAATTCAATAAGTAATTTCTTTCAAAAACAAACACAGGGGGTCACATAACCAACATGTCTCATGCTCTGAGAGAGCACATTTTCTCTTAAAGGACTGGATAAGTTAATTCCTCGTGACCTTCACTTCAGACCAGCAAAATGAATAAAGTTGGGGTATCACCACCCGAAATATGGGGACCTCACGGAGTTAAATAAAATGTGTGAGGGCTATAGCCACAGCATCAGTGGGGACATGAATGCCTGGTGTGCCCATGTGACAGCAGATGTCTCTCACCGACTCTGGCTTTTATTGAAATAAAATGCCATGTGACTGAATTCACAAAATGGAGATGCTCTTGCTGGCATTATAGAAGATATCACATTAGCCTACCAAGGTTCTTTGCCTGTGGTCCTTTGTTTCACAACTACAGTAAGAACTGAATTTATGAAAAAGAAGGCAAATTTGTTAAAAAATGATGTCTGGGGGCTGATACCTTTCATCAGTTCTCACGCACAACAGTTTTGACTGTATTCAGTCTTGAGTGCCAGGCAAATATCTGAATTTTAGAAAACATAATAGCATGTTAACTGACAACTGAATTCCTTTGTTTTCATTTGGTTGATCTGTCTTCTGTAAACACAACTTGGTACAATATATATTTTTGCTCCTGGGACACCAATAGAGTATAAAAATTATTGAAAATTAGAAGCTGCTACTGTGTAAAATGTGGATGTCATCCTGTCTTTATTAATGTATCTTCACTCTATTCCCTTGGAGTCCACAACACAATTCTTCGTACTTATGATGGGAATATAAATCTACATATGTCTTTTTTTTTTCTTTCTTGGATGAAGAAAATTATTTCAAGTATTTTCTTTTTTACTTGAAAGGCTAATTTCACATTAATTATATAATACAATTCAAAACTAGCCCATTGGGTATATTAACTCTAATGTTAAATAACCTGAGAAATAGTGAAAACAGGATTAAAATACACATGGGTCGAATAAACTAGACACTTCAGTTTTTAGTTTAGAAACTGTAGAAATACGAATTCTGGCATTATTCTTAGATATGTTTATTTCTTATTTATCAGTAGAACAAAAAAGAACTTGCCAAGCATCTCCGAAATATTACCGAATGGGAGAACATTCTAAAAAAGGCATTTATTCTAAGCTCAATTAACTACAGTAAAATTTTATTTTGTTTTAAGGTTTATAGATAATTAATTAAGTCATGGTACATTATTTAAAATGCACAAGCAAATCTATTTTTTTCAAGAAGATCTTCACTACCAGAGTCACATTTGTCTGCAGGAATATTATAACACCTTGTGAGACTTGAATTATGAGCACCTATTATTTTAATTTGCATCCAATTAATTCTGTTTGTGTTCTAATTTCAGCTAAAAACTCTTCAATTTATCAATGTTCTGCAGCTCGTATCCTTAATAAATTAAATGTATCCATTGCCATGAAAGGGGTATTCAAGCAGCATAAAATAAGAACCATGTTATAAAAATTAATTGACTTTCACTTTGATAACTAAATCTTCTTCTAATTGCCTCGCTAGTTTTTCTTCCCTTTGTATTGTGGAAGCCAGACTTTTAGCCACTTTTAAAGTTAATGAATTTGAAACACAGTGTGCGATGTAGGGGTGAAAAATGCAACCTGTTACCTAAAAGCCCGATGATAAGGAAAATGTGGGAGAAAAAAGAAGCCCTAAAACTCGAGCTGAAAATCAGAAAAGCAAAGCGTAAGAGATGTTGTTGAGTAGAGCATTTCTCGCAAACGAATTGAGCCAGGAGTATAATATAACAATTGCTTTTATATCCTTGTTCAAGAATGTGAGATGTAGTCTTTCTGCCAGAACCAAGGAACAACAAAAGGCTCATTAGCCGCATGCTGATGGCTAGTGGTTTCATTGCTTTCAATTTAGGACGCTCATGTTTCATTTTACGTATGATCCAAGAACTTCCCTTTGGGAGGCAAAGTCTAATCAGTCTAAATTAAGGGAAAGTAACCTGCTCCTAAACAATTTGGCATAAACCAAAATTTGTTCAAAACTAGTTTATTCAGTGCACTTTTACTTTAAAAAAAAATCAGTCAAGTTCCTTTCTGGTTGGGACAAAAAGTTTTAAAATAATGTGATAAAGTTGCTCATTTAATATTTTTGGCTTGCAAAGACGGTTAAAAGTAAATCTTTATACAAGATTTAGAAAGCCATAAACCTTATTTAAATATGATATACATATATATGCGTGTCATCTATGTCACATGTATGTCGTACCCATATTTTTTAAAGCCATCTAATCATAATGATGCACCATGTGTATGCACTGATGCTGCCCATTATATTAGTGAATTTTTTATTTTTACATTTGAAAATAAACTATAAACCACTGCTCCCTATTTTGAGATATGTGTAATAGGACTCATAATATAAATAATACTGCACATTTTCATATGACTTATAAGAGCATAAAAGAACCTTTTGTTGGCAAAAAGCTCCATAAAGATAGTGTATTTGGAATAATGTACATAAATAGCATGTACTTACCAATTCTCTCGGACCATATGGCTCACAGAAGGTGACAGCATTGCCATGCATAATTGCACCACACTGTTCTCCAGTCTCACAGTTGTTACATTCAACCCTGTGAGAACAGAGAATGCACCCCCAGTCTGAGAACTAAGTAGCACAAACTGGTTTATTGCTCAGGTAAGGAAAGATGTAAGTTACTGTTATTCGGTTCGAATCAACAATTTGAGGAAGGTTATACTTTTTTTGTATTGTGACACGTTTATGAAACATGAACCCAGGAAGGCTTGACCTTAAATCCCAGTTCTTTCGGTCACTTGAAGTGGTGGGCAAGTTATTTAATCTCCCAAAGTTTTGGTTTTCTCACCTGAAAATGAGGATAATAATACTGACCTAAATCTCACATGAGGATTAAACAAGATAGTGCATGAAACACAGAGTACAGAATCAATCTCCTAGTAGGCACTTAATAATGGCAGATGGTATTTTTACTGGTAATTACATATAATATGTACCATATCCAATACAAGGATGTTTCCAAATATTAACGATAAGCAAAGTAATTTACACTTAGATAATGAACTAAAACTTGTTATCTCTGAAAACAAAAGATGTTTTGTCAATTCTAATTTTCTTTTGAGTTGTTATATGCATAAATGTTTAAAATTACTGTCCTCAAATAAATCTGAATATCTATAAAATATACCATGCTAAAAATAATGGAATCAGATTATATTTAATGTACATATTAATATGAAATACACACAAATTCTAAATCAAGCAGATTTTGGATACTGAGTTGACACATTAGACCTGCAAATAATTTAATTAGCTGCTTTTTTATTATTATAAAATGAAGCAGTCAATACAAACTTAGGACAGAATCTCAAAAACAAATTTATTCATGTTGTTAGTAGAAATTGAAGGCATGAAAATTCTGGATTTGACTTTCCATATTTACAGTAACACAATGCTCTGCATCATGATGTCTCAACCCACAATCATTACATACCTAACATGTATGAACCTCAAACTACATGAAACCTATATTTCAGGCAGAAAGGACATTTTCAGACTTTCACATTCTAGGTGCCAAACATTGTGGAAAGGGCAGCATGCCCTTTGTTTTGGAGATCACTGTGTTTCACCCTTTCAACTGTTGGCTAATTTCAGAGAAAGAGGGAGTAGAAATTCCCATTTAAGGAGGAAGAAGACAAAAGTGTGAAAAGATACTAGGTATCCCATAAAACCAAGAAGCAGAAGCACAGTAAATATGTAACAATTTGGCAAATAAATGTAAGCATTTCCTACATGTGAACTGCATGGATTAAGTGATTGGTATTATTCTTCTGAGCTGTGTTCCCATAAGCAGATCAATAATGTCAAGAACCTTTGATTTTTTTTTTTAGAATAAACAGAGAACAATTTCTGATCCGAAATGTAAAATGCTAGTATCTCATAGCATCACAAATCTTCGTGGGAGATTTAAATCTTCTCTTGATTACTATGAGCAAAAATTCTAAAAAAAATCTGTGACATTAGAAGAGACATAACAGTAGCTTCATAAAGGTGATAAACAGATCACTGTTTTATGCCTGACATGCTGTACTCCACAAATATTTGCTGAATGAATGAAGGAATATAAGACAACTTCATAAACAGTACTATTATTAAGTCTCCAGGTCTTAGAATAGGACCCGCACATACTAACATGATGTGTTAGTGTGTTAGTTATTTTTATTATCATCATCATTATTACAGATTTCCGCCATTTTCATCCAGAACTGGTGTACTAAGCTTTTTTTTCCCCCCACACAGAGAACATATTCCATGAACCTCTTATTACTGTTTCTCGATCTTTAAATTGTACATTAATGTTTTCAAGGAATGTGATTGTGATAAAGTAGAGAAGTAGCACAAAAATTTTAGTAGGGTTCTTAGTGGGGTTCTTAGTGATAGATGAGGATTAACTGGCCTCCAAGTCATTGTGAAATGGCTTGAGAGAAACATCAACTTTGACAGAGAAAAATTTTAAAAATGTTCAACCCTCACAATGGCTATCTGCCATTTTCCTCCAGTGACTGTAAACTAAAATCTTCATTGTTGGTGAAAAGCTGGAATATGATCCTCTAAGATAAAAAACAAGGCAAAGATGCCCATTCTTGCCACTTTTATTCAACATAATACTAGGAATCCTACCCTCAGTCATCAGACAAGAAATGAAAAAGGCATCCAAATTGGTAAAGAAGAAGTAAAACTGTCATCCTTCACAGATAACATGATACTACATACAGAAAACCCTAAAGACTCTACCAAAAAACTATTAGAACCAATAAATTAATTCAGTAAAGTTGCAGGATACAAATTAATATGCAGAGATTCGTTGTATTTCTATACACTAATAACAAACTAGCAGAAAGAGAATTAAGAAAATAATTCTATTTATAATTGCATCAAAAAGAATAAAATAAAATAAAATAAACCCTGGGGCACCTGGGTGGCACAGCAGTTAAGCGTCTGCCTTCGGCTCAGGGCGTGATCCCGGTGTTATGGGATCGAGCCCCACATCAGGCTCCTCCGGTGTGAGCCTGCTTCTTCCTCTCCCACTCCCCCTGCTTGTGTTCCCTCTCTCGCTGACTGTCTCTATCTCTGTCGAATAAATAAATAAAATCTTTAAAAAAAATAAAATAAACCCATTTACAATTACATCAAAAAGAATAAAATACCTAGTAATAAGTTTAACCAAGGAGGTGAGAGACCCGAACTCTGAAAACTAGAAAATACTTATGAAAGAAGTTGAAGATGACACAAATAAATAGGAAGATATGCTGTGCTCATGAATTGGAAAAATATTGTTAAAATATAAGCACTAACCAAATAATCTATAGATTCAGTGCAATCCCTATCAAAATACCAATAGTATTTTTCACAGAATTAGAACAAATAATCCTAAAATTTATATGGAATCACAAAAGACTCCAAATAGCCAAAGCATTGTTGAGGAAGAACAAAGCTGGAGGTATCACAATTTCAAATTTCAAGATGTACATTGAAGTTATATTAATCAAAACAATATGATACTAGCACAGAAACAGATACACAGATCAACAGAACAAAACAGAAGGTCCAGAAATAAATCCATACTTATATGGTCAATTAATCTGTGACAAAGGAGGCAATAATACACAATGGGGAAAACACAGTCTTTTCAACAAATGGTGCTGGGAAAACTGGTCAGCTACATGCAAAAGAATAAAACTGGGTCACTTTCTTACATCATATACAAAAATAAACTTAAAACTGATTAAAGACCTAAATGTGAGACCTGAAACCATAAAACTCCTAAGAGAAAACATAGGCAGTAAACTCTTGGACATGTGTCTTAACAATATTTTTTTGAATCTGTCTCCTTAGGCAAGGGCAACAAAAGCAAAAATAAACTACTGGGACTACATCAAACTAAAAAGCTTTTTCATAGCAAAAGAAACGATCAACAAAACTAAAGGGCAACCTATTGAATAGAAGATCTTTGCAAATGATATATCTGATAAGGGGTAAATACTCAAAATATATAAAGAATTCATACAACTCAACACCAAAAACCTAAGTAGCCCAATTAAAAATGGGCAGTGGATATGAGCAGACATTTTTCCAAAGAAGACATAGAGAGGGCCACAGATGTATGAAAAGATGCTCAATATCACTAATCATCAGGGAAATGCAAATCAAAACCAAAAAGAGATATCACCCTCACATCTGCCAGAATGGCTAATCAAAAAGACAGGAAATAACAATTGTTTGTGAGGATGCGGAGAAAAGAGAACCACTGTGCACTGTGGGTGGGAATGTAAATTGGTTCAATCTCCATGGAAAACAGTTTGGAGGTTTCTCAAAAAATTTAAAAAAGAAATACCACGCACACTAGTAATTCTACTTCTGGATATTTGCCCAAAAATCCCAAAAATATTAACTCAAAAAATATTAACTCGAAAAGATAAATGCACCACTGTGTGTACTGCAGCATTATTGAGAATGGCAAAGATGTGGAAGCAATCTAAGTAGCTATCAACAGATAAATGGATAAGGAAGATGTGATACACACACACATACACACACACACACACACACACACACACACACACACACACAGGAATATTACCCAGCCATAAAAAAAGAATGAAATCTAGCCATTTGTGACCACATAGATGGACCTAGAGGGTACTGTGGTAAGACAGAGAAAGACAGATACCATATAATTTCACTTACATGTAGAATCTAAAATAAATAGAAACAAACAAACAGAAAGAGATTCATAAATACAGAGAGCTGGTGGTTGCCATGGGGTGGGGGAGGAAGGGTATAAGTGAAGGGAATTGAAAGGTACAAACTCCTAGTTATAAAATAAATAAGTCACAGGTATATAAGATAGAGCATAGGGAGTATAGTCAATACTACTGCAGCAAGAACTTTATATGGTGACAGATGGTAACTATACTTATCATGGTGATGCATTTCATAGTGTCTATAAATGTTGAACAACTATGTTGTACGCCAGAAACTAATATGTCAACTATACTTCAATTTTAAAAATATAAGATACACATATTAATTAATAATAAAAGCGTTGTTGTTGATATGAAGTCTGAGGCTTGATGTCTGAATTCCCATAGCAATCATCATTCTATCTACAAATATTGATCGGCAGTCTTTAAATCAACTGTATATCAGAAAAGTAATACACCCTCTTCCCCACAGCTTTTATGAACTGGGATTCAGGTGCAACCTAGAAGTCTGAATATTGTTTAAAGGTGATTCTAACATAGATGGCCTACAGCCTGGCATTAGGGAACCAGTGGCTGGACAACGGATGTGTGATGTGTTTGCAGAACCACTTTGATTTTGTAAGATAACAGGAGTTAAACAACCAGCAAACACAAGAAAAAAACAAACACATAACAGCCCTTCTCCCTATTTGGCTCAACAACCCTTCCAGACCTTTTTTTTCTCCATTGTGCTATAGATCCAGAAACTGAAAATAAAATTCATAAAGGCATTGGTACCCTGTTGAACTTAAAGATTTAGAATTACCATGTATTTCGAATTACTCATGGGGTTGCTGCTACTTGGAAGAACAATGGCTTCAACAAGGACCGATGGAACAAATCCATCAACTTTCTGCCAACATCTTTTAAATGTCCTTTGCTTGAATTTCTCACAGTCTGAGTAATTATTATAATTTATCCTGAATGCCCATCCCTCTGGGTGCTCAAATCCAACATCCTCTTAGCTGCCAATGTGTTATTTATTCATTCATCATTCATTAATTCATTCTTATAATTAACAAACTTGTGTTAAGGACCTACAGGCACTATGGCGAGCTTTAATGGTACAAAGACCAATAAAACAGTATCATTTTCTTCCAGGAGTATACACTACAGAAGAAAAAAGCAGAGAAACAAGCACACAATTGCTATTTAGGGTGCCAATGCAATGATAGATATTTATGGCCTTCTTTTATGTGCCAGATATTCTAAAGCCCATGTAAATCTCTCAACCTCTCTACAAGATAGTTGTCGGTGTCCTCATTTTACTAATAAGAAAACTGAGCTTCAGAGAAGTAAAAAATTTGCTCAAGACACCCAGCTGCAAAGGTGACAGAGTTGAAATTTGGCCCTGGGCAAGCTAATTCCAACACCCATCCCATTTTCCATAGCTCCTCACTCCTTATTAACAGGAGTGTGTACTGGTTGTGATGATACCTAATTCAGACTGAGGATGGAAGGGAAAGTTCCCAAAGGAGGTGGTCCAAGATCTGGTCCTGAATGAGAACTAGGAGTTATTCAAGCAAAGAATAAAGGTGAGGGTGTGACAGGGCACAAAGCACACAGAGATTACGACACAGAAGTAGAACTGCCTCTTTAGTGAGTTAGTATGACTGGAACCATACTGGTACATTCAGAATAGTGGCAAAGGATGGGGCTGGAAAGTAGGAACCAGTTCATGGAAGGACTCGTACACCATTTACAAAGTGATAGGTGCTATGCTACTAGTTCTACAAACAATGACTCAACGAATTCATATAAGACTTCCTCCCTCCATTTTTAATCCCCACGGGGAGGATGTTAAAACTGAGATTTAGAAATATTAAATAATTGTCCAAGGTTATACACCTTATAAATTATAGAAATGGGATTCAAACTCTCATTCTATTTCCAAAGTCATGATACAAATCCAACTTTTAGTAAAATTACTCTAGCAAATGATGGATTAGAAGTAGAAAAAAACAGGACTACTGACGTAACACAAGACATGATAGTGCCTTGAAATAAGGTAGAGATGGAGAAAAATGGGCACATTCTAGAGTATTCCTATTCAGTAGAAATGTAATGTTTAAGTAATATATGTAATTTTCAACTTTCTAATGGCTACATTTAAAAGTAAAAAGGGGAGTGCCTGCGTGGCACAGTTGGTAAAGCATCCGACTCTTGATTTGGCTCAGGTCATGACATTAGGGTCATGAGATCAAGCTCTGCACCGGACCCCGCACTCAGTGTGGAGTCTGCTTGAGATTCTCTCCCTCTCTCTCCCCCTGGCCCTCCTACAGCTCACACATGCTCTCTCTCTCTAAAATAAATAAATAAAATATTGAAAAAATAAAAGTAAAAAGGAACAAATGAAATTAGTTTTAACAAGATTTTATTTAATATAAATATCTTCTAATTATATTTTAACATGTAATTAATGGAAAATTATTAATGACATAGCTTACATTCTTTTTTCATACTAAGTCTTCAAATTGCAGGGTGTATTTTATACTTACAGCACATCTCAATGCAGACTAGCCACATTTCAAGTGCTCAACAGCTGTATGTGACTAGTGGCTGCCATATTGGACAGCACAACCCTAGAGAATTACAGGGCTTAGAAACTGAATGCTCTCTGGTTCTGCCCATAACTGGAGATGACCAGCTGACAATGGCTATATGTACCTGAACTTCAGAGAAAGGAGATCATCACTGATATGACAGTTTAAGATATATGGTTGAAATCATAGGAGTGCATGGGAGTCAGGAGAGAGGGAAGGATATTACAAAGTGAAAAGCGAAAAGGTCCAAAAATGGATCCCGAGGGAACAATCAATCATGTTACCTTTAGTCTGGTTTCTGGAGAGCTCTAACCATCATCATGACCTTTCAGTGTGTAGCAGTCTGAGCCTATCTCCTCTTCCTTTTCCATGATTATTGACGGTGGGTTCATTTCTGTTCCTAAAAATCTGTGTTGCTCATCAAAGTGACTCTCCTCGTGGTGAATCTGTACCATGAGCTTCCTTATAATTTTTCTATAAAGTTAAGCATTATAATGCTATGCGTATGAATGCCGTTGCCAGAAAGGAAAAGACACCACAATTTCATCATGAAACAATGATCTCGGTGGAGACCAGACAGTACAAAGAGCAACTAGAGCTCATGGCTTCCCAGAAGAAAAAGTGATCCATGTCAGAAAGAGAAGCTGAGTGGTGAAAACCGACAGATGTAAACAAACATCCAAATGCCAAGAAAAGTAATTTCTGGATCACCCCAGGGTTTAAAACAATACCTAAGTGCTCTTAAAGTCCTCTCCTTTCTTCCTCAGCATGCCTCTTCATCTAACAACTTAATTTTGTTGAGTAGAATTAGGTACTTAGCCCCAGTGGGTGCACTCTGTGAAGACTATCAGTTGTCTACAATCCTACTCTTCCCTTATGAAAAAGTTCTACAAGTTCTTAATAACTGACTGAGGTTCAATTTGCTGGATGATGAGCAGTGCGATTTTTTTCAGGCTCTCAGAGCAAAGAAAAGGGGGGGCAGTTATAAAATAAGTCATAGAAATGAAAAGTACAGCATAGGAAATGTAGTAAATAATATTGTTGTAATGTTGTATGGTGACAGATGGTAACTACACTTACCATGGTGAGCACCGAGTAATATGTAGAATTGTCCAATCCCTATGTTGTACACTGGAAACTAATATAATATTGTATATCAATTATACTTCAATAATTTTTTTTTAAAAAAGGTGCTGTTTGTTCCTAACATTTAAACTGTGGCCTAATGATTGAATTTTCCCAGGAAAATGATGGGCTTTGTAATGTTAGGCAGCATATTCTTCAGAGATTGGTGGGAAGAAGGAGTTTTAAATAATCCAGTTAAACAGACTTTTGTTTTTCAATTTAAAAAGGAATGTGACCTCGCAGGCTAAGGGTTAGAAATGAATTGCTTCTCTGCCTAATAGTTTAAGTAATACTGAATATTTCCCTAATCTAAGAAAACTTCCCCCTTCCTTTCCTTTTTCCCAAACTGAAAAACGGAACGTAAGAATCTGACAAATACCATGCGTATCATATGAACTGCATACCTCGAAATATTCCTCCATGAACAGTGTAATTAGAAGACATTTTAAGGGAAATGCTTGCCATCCCCAAAGACCATGCAAAGTCTGAATCTATTAAGCCCTCTCTGACCCCATTTATCACACACTTAGGTTCCACATGAAGCTTATCTATTACTAGAGTTTACAGATCATCGCACGTTCGAATTAGAGGGCATCTGAAATATCTCCGAGTCTCATCAAATGATAGAGCAGGACTAGAATTTGGGTTCCCTGACTCCCTGTCCAACATTCTTCCCAGGCCACTCTAACACACTCAGTAAGAGGAAAGAACTCTAATTCTATGGAAACAATTTGCACTTAAAAAAATATTTGTCATCCTTTTTACTGTCAGAGTTTATTTTGAAAGGTTACGATGACTTTTCTTAAAAGTTCTTTCTTTTATTTGATAAAAGGATTTTGTTATGAAAATGTACAAAAATAAGAAAAATGTCATGGACTTCCTAGGAAATGTTAAGAATGAATTCGACTGAAGTACATTATCAAATTCAATATTCTTTTGCTTACGTACAACCTTAGATAATTCATCACTCTTTTATACATAGACTATCATACCTGTTTATTCACTAACAAAAACATAAAAGAATCAGTAAACATAAAGGAGGGTACTTGTTGACCAACCACATCTGGGGTCAAACCATAAACATGAAAGAAAAAGAAAAAAGAAAGAGAAAAAAATTAAAAAAGAAGAAGAAATGCTTTGAACCAAGGTTTTTTCTTTCACTGTAACATGCTCTTTGGAAATTTGAAACTTGTTATTTGGTGTCAATTCTCTATCTTTGTTTTTTATTATTTGGGTGGCTGTGTTTGGGATAAAGCATTATATGTGATGTGCATCTATGCTGTAGAGAGTATACTACTGAAGGGATAATTATGTTTTCAATCCTGATTGAAAAATTATTAGGCTGGAAAACATGCCAACCACCCATTCAGTAGGCGCGGAGGAAGCTGAAGTGAAATGTCCCTGGAGAATGTGGTCCCCATGTAATGCAGTGACTCACAGAGGACTTTTAGGATGCAGGAAAGAGGAGGAGGATTAATGAGAAAATTAGGCTCCTTCACACAACAGGAGATTTATGAATGGTTGGTGGTGACATCATCCTCATAACAAATAAATAATTGAAATATTATTTTCTCAAGAGCAATCTAATTACATGGCTCATTCTTCTTTTTAGAGCAGAGTGAAATCACTCAGCCTTTAGTCAGGCATTCTGCTGAGACAAGTTAATCACCTGGAAACTCACTGACAATCAGTTATCATCAAATTCTCATTTGAGATACATGCCGTTTGTCCCCAAGATCGAGGACATTGGATTATTTCTCCAGAATTTATTGCCTCTGAAAAAGTCAGTGTCTGGGACTCAGCCTCAAAGAAGCAATCCAGCATTCTATGAACCAGAATTGTGGATCTGCCAGCATTTCTGAATGGTGATATTAAAATAATTTTAATATGTGTACTGACTAGAAAAAGTGTTTTAAAATGGAAAAAGGAAAAGAAAAGAAAAACCTCTTGACCCCAAGGATAACATGACTCTTCTCTCAAGAACTGCTCACACTGCATATCTGACAAAATCTGATGTGTGAGTCTGCAAGGCAAGGCCAGATCAGAGACTGGTGCATCCACCAAAGTAAATGGGACCGTGAGGGCCACTGGGTAGCTGGGCAGTCAGCTGATTTCTTCTGGAGATACCAGAGCTCCTGGTACTTTCCATTCAAACCTCAACAACCAGACCATTCAATTTTGACCACATTTTATAATAAAGAGACAAGGTTTCATAATGAAGAGGGCACAACTATTTTCTTGTGAAAGATTAAGCTATAAAAAAATTCCTATTCTCTTTGTAAATGTAGAATATTTTTAGAAAAACAGCAAGGAAAGTTCACTCTGTAAGACTGAGAATAATATCACCTTCAACGATGTCATGCCTTTTTTTTTTAAGAAGCTAACACATGCCCTCAATGTGAAAATGACAAACCCCATTTATGGCTCATCCTCATTACTTCTCACTGAGGAAGGTAAGAGAGCTCTTTTTATTTCACTAGGGAGTTTTAAATTTTGATCTCTCCTTTGTTAACAGGTACAATGACAAACATTATTTGGGTTGAAAATAACCCTTCTAATACCCTACGACTGCATGCAATATTCCGACCTCCTACTATGGTGAATTCCACTACATGCTGCTTGAAGAAATATTTTCTCCCTTGTTTCAAATGTACTTGACATTTAATTCCATTGAGTGAGCTCTTACTTCTGTCATCTAAAACAGAGATTAAAGAAGGAAATAATAAGCCTCAAGATTCACACCTTATTTTATTGGTAGGACACCTCCTGGTTAACCTTTCTATTGTAGATGAAGCTTTTCCCCAGAGCAATGACATCATGGTAAGAAAAGAAGAGGAAGGAGGGGGAGGAAGCAGGAGAGGAAGGCTAGAGGAGAGTTTTGTGATAACATAAAAGTTATTAACAAAAGAGAAGAAAGAGTGAGAAGGAGTGGGAAGAGGTGAAGAAGTCAAGAAGGAGGAAGTGAGAGAAAAAGTAGAAAAGGATGCCCATAAGATCAGAATATTGGACCATTAAACCCTAAAAAAAAATCAAATTATAATTTCATAACTCACAAATACACATATATATTAGAGATTCTGGCAAAGGTATGTCATCAGAGAAAAGATTTATTTTGCCTGACTGTTCTCATCTATTCATGATCTCCCTTGGTCACCTTGAAAAAAAATGTAAGGTTTATGCTCTGTGTTACACTGGGTAAGTCTATGAGGTCATATGTCTTCTAAGGGATCATCATTACCAACAAAATCCCCTGGAAATCCTTCAGCAGTGCCACAGAGCCCATGGTATCTGTGGTTTGTCCCCCTTCACCCAGCGCTATTGCAGGCTTACTGCCCATGGGCCTGTTGGACCTCAAGCACAGTGGATGGACTTTTATCTGGTTTCCTTCCCAGTGACACTGTTCATCAGTCTAACTTTTTTTCTGACTTCTTGGAAACCACTTACATTGTGGGTCTTATACTTGGCTACTAAATGGGGTCTTCTCTGTTTTTGTCTTTTCTTGGTGGGGGGTGCTTCAAGATACCAATGAACTATGACGCAATTTCACTGCTTGCTTGACTTGTTTTCTCCTATGGGCTAAGCTTTTAATCACTGAATAAAGCTCCAGTTAGAATAACTCACCCCCCTCACCCTAAAACCTTGGTCTTTTTATAGTCTTTGTTCAGACAGTTCTTTTTCTCAAAGAAAATAAACTGTGATCAGCCAAATCACCCATGTTTTTGCTCTATTTCAGAATAGTTGCTCCGATACATTAGTATTTTCAAGAGAATACCGGATGCAGCAGACTCTGTGATCTCCCTCTCGCTGGTCCTGTAGTATGATCTTTTACAGATACAAATGGAAAGGTTCTAGTCTCTTCTTGATTCAGGCAAGCTTACGCAATGCCACCCATGGCTTTAGCTTCCTTAACTGTAAACTGAGGGGCTTTCTTATGATAAACCAATGGACGGAGGTTTTCATGTACCAGAGGATCCGAGACAACTTCATTTGCGTCTTTCTTCTTGATGTCTCCTATCCCTGTCGGCATCACAACTTACTCATCTAAGATGCTTCTTCTGAGGACTGACTCCTGTTCTTCCCTGGTCTCTGCTGAAAAGGACATCTCTGCTATTATTATTGTGCTGGAGGGGAAACATCTGTTGTCGTCAAGTTGCCATTTATCATCATGTTTTCTAACAGTCCCACGTTCCCCACTAGAACATCAGAGCCTAGCGATATTACAGCTCCAAATGCCTTCTGTGATCTTCAGAAAACAAGCATTAAAGGGATAATCTGTTAAGCAAAACAAGGATTCCTGCCTGACTTTGTAATTGCTTGGAGGATAAAGATACCTCTTAAGAAAACTTAAGTCGTTTTTCACAAATCATTCACTTTCTAGTTCCTTTAACTCCCTTTCTCTCTGAACTCTTCATAACCGAGAGTTATGAATCAATAATGTTTCCTCTTTCTTATTTTTTCTCATTTTCTTATTATCACTGAATTTTTAAATTGAGGTAAATTTGCACACAGTGAAATATACAGACCTCAAGTTTTGACAAGTGTACACATCTATGTAACCCAGGCCCCTTAAGATACATATAACATATTTGTTATACTCAGAAAGCTCCTCCTGTCCTTCCCAGTCAATTCCCTATCCTGGAAACAATCACTGATCTAATTTCTAGCACTTGAGATAATTTTTGCCTATCCTAGATTTCACTGGAGTAGAACCATATAGTAAGAACTATTTTGGGTCTGCCTTCTTTCATTCAACATAATGTTTTTGAGATTAAACTGTGCTGCTTCAACAATCAACAATTCATTCTTTTTTATTGCTGAATAGTATTCCATTGTGTGGATATATCACTGTTTATCCATTCTCCTGCTGATGGGTATGGTACCTGGGATGCTCCCAGTTTGGGGTGATGAGCTATGTTTCCTTTTAATAAAATAAAACCAAAATTGTGCTCCATTCATATGAAATACTGGTAATGTTTATACCACACGAAAAAGAGTTTAATTTATAAAAAGGAACTATGAAAGTATAGTTGATATACAAGTAGTAGATACTTAAGGGAAATGTTAATGAGATAAAGCATATTTGTAGGTCCTTAATTTCTTCTAACTTGAGTTAGATGAGGGTTTTCTTCTCACTTCCCTTTTTTAAAAAAAAATATTTATCTGAGAGAGAGAAAGCAAGAGAGAGAGCACGAGCGGGGGGGTGGAGGGGCAGAGGGAGAGGGAGAAGGAGACTCCCCACTGAGCAGGGAGCCTGATGTGGGACTTGATCCCAGGATTCTGGGACATGACCTGAGATGAAGGCAGACGCTTAACCGACTAAGACATCCAGGCACCTATTCACCTCCATTTTTTTGGCGGTTGGAAGATTGTCTCTATATGAATAAGACATTCCTGATTCCTTCTATCACAGTAATGCAATTGTATTGAACACACTTGATGTGACAATGGAGAGTTGTCAGCAGTGCCAATAAATTGGTACCGCTCTCCCCCCCTTGTGGTCAGTGGCACATTCGAATCAGTGAAGTTACAACTGCAGTGTAGAGGTGGACTTGCATGTGGTCCAACCCCAGGGCAAAGTAGAAGTGGAGAAGCCTTACTCCCGACAAGCCTGAGCCACCACTATATTCCCCTGAGGGGGCTTTGTTGTTCTCTTTATTTGTAACTTGACTTGTTATCTCTCATTCAAACAAAGCAATCAGAAGTGCCTGAGAGGGGAGGAAATACAGGGCCTTTTCACTAGCAGAGCCCCAGAGATATTTGGGGAACAAAGAACAGAAGGACTCTTGCTCTGCATTTCAGGGAGGTAGAAGGACACTAGCTGCATGATCGTAAAACAGAGCACGGCATCGCCAAGATGCATGTGGTCCAGATCCAGGAGCAGCAGAACAGTTTCCTTGCCCCCAAGTCGGCATCAAAACAGAGCCATGCCCTGAAGGAACGGTTGGGACAAGGACAAAGGCTGTCTGTGTGGGCCAGTCACCAAAGACTAGATGAGACAGGGAGACGCCATGGGTATCTGCAGGAACAGATGAGTAGGAGCCCAGAGGTAACATCCTCATACCACCCCTGCCTTTGCACCAATAAGGCCTCTGAAACTTTGTTACAACATCAGAAAAATGGGAGAGGGTTAGCCAAAGGTGACTGAAATTAAGTTTTCACCACTGGTAGGAGGGGGACAATAAAAAGAAATTAAGTTGGGTTATGAAAGAATAAAGAAAGTTTTATTTCTCTGATGCCCAAGTTTGTGGAGAGAATTTATAACTGCTACACTTGTGTAAGCATAAACTTCTGGAATGACTGGCAGAAAGTGCTAACGGTTGTTGCCCCTGGAGGAAGGGAATATAGGTGTAGTGTGGGAGGAAGGCTAATTTTTATTATTTATTTTTTAATACTATTGGACTTTTTTGCCAAGTACATTTATTAATTTTTCAATGAAATCTAACATTTAAACTAAATAGATAGAACACTCAATATTAAATTGATGGAAAAAAAGTTTCTTGGTTCTATTCCAACTGCTGCCAAACACTTGGAATAGTAACTGGGCTGTTATGTTCACTCATAATAATAGTCATATTGTTTTATGTTCCTTGTTTTTTATGTACAGTAATTTGTACACAAGATAATAAACCTGGCTATCAAGTTTACATGTAATGGAGTGATAAAAAATTTGATTTTATTAGGTGAAGTTAATGGAAGCAAATAAGTTGTGAGTGATTAATTTTTAAATAGCTCTCCTCTTCCTCACTGCACAGACATGACTTCAGTTTCTTAATTTCTCCTTTAGCTTGTCCTTAAAAATTACAAATTAAATAATGCATATGATGATTTTCAAACCCCAGGGCAGAAACATGCTTATAAAAGCAGTACATTTTTCTCTTGTGGTAAATTCTCTGGTGATGTATTTAGTCACAGGTATTTGACCAAAAGCAGCACCCCAGACCCTCTGCTGTATGCGGTGGGGGGCACAGAGTTCCAGAGTGGGCAGCAAGGTTTTCTCCTTCCCACATGGTCAGAGTTGCCCAGTGATTTCTAATTCTGTGGGGGTGAAGAGAATCAAAGAGAAGATCATATAGAACAAACCTCACATGCCAGTATGTGTTCCGAGAAAACGGACTTCGGAAGAGTCAAAACTGCCCGCAGAGTTCCAAAATAAAGTAGGGCTTCGTTACTTTACCGGAAATATTTGACTGGGATGTCTGATTTTATTGGGTGCTGGTTTCTGACTTCGCGGAGTTTACGTCTGTTTTTAAGGATTTTGAGACAGCTCATATCCTCTTTTCTCCCCTTCTCTATGATTCTACTCTATTTTCACTAACATATGCTCCATATATTATATAATACAGATATATTTACTCCAATGTCCGTTTTTCATCCAAATGCAATGAGTGAAGACTTGAGGACTCGTTAAAATAAACTGGTTGACGATTTTTGAACTAATAATGATTTGGGGTCCTATGTGGGCTTAGAGGAGGCAAAGAGAACAATGCACAAATCCAGCACAGGAGGAAGAAAGGAAGGGCTAGAGGGAAGGAGGGAGGAAAAGAGGGAGAGAGAGGAAGGAAAGTAGGGGAAGAGAGCAGGGGAGGTAAGGGAGAGACAGAGAGAGAAAGAAAGAGAAAGAGAAAGAGGGAAAGAGAGAAAAGTAGGGAAGGAGAGAGAGAGAGAGAAGGGAAGAGGGGAAGGAACTACCTTTACTGAGCACCTACCATACCAGGCGTGGTGGCTGACCTTTGCAGGCTCATCAAACTAGAACAATGCTGTAAAAACATCTTCATCTCACTTTTACTGACTAGGAAACAGGCTCAGCATGGTAAAGGAAGCTTCTCGCTTTTCTCAAGGTACCCAGCTGGCCCGTGGTGAGCTCAAGAGTCAAAAGACATATGCTATCAGAACCTTTGCCACCTTTTACTCAGCAAAGTCATCTCTCCAATGATGTGAGGTTCATAGTTGGGGCTTTTTTTTTTTTTTTTTTTAATCTTAGAGGGGCTATGAAGGAGACTATGGGCAATAAGGGTTAAAATAAAATTACGCTGGGGGCACCTGGGTGGCACAGCGGTTAAGCGTCTGCCTTCAGCTCAGGGCGTGATCCCGGTGTTATGGGATCGAGCCTCACATCAGGCTCTTCCGCTAGGAGCCTGCTTCTTCCTCTCCCACTCCCCCTGCTTGTGTTCCCTCTCTCGCTGGCTGTCTCTACCTCTGTTGAATAAATACATAAAATATTTAAAAAAATAAATAAATAAATAAAATTACGCTGAAGTATATTTGATAGAAAACAGAAGCACATGGCTTTTTAAAATTAATAGAAGTTTTTTTTTTCTTTAAGTGGGAAAAACCGTAGCTTAAGTGAAAGGGACAAAAAATCCATAACTTCGGTCAAGAAAGCATATATCAGATCAGTCATGAAAATGGGTGAAGCAAAATCAATCAAGTTTATTGATTTCAAAAACAACAGAATTTGAACCACATAAAAGTCACATTTTGTATCTGTCAAGAAAACTCAGTGAAGACAATGAATTAGCTTGACAGAAATGAACTTGCCTTGAAAGAAACAAATCATCTGATAACATCTATATTAATGGAATATAAAAAACCCAAATGTCAGGAGGAGGAGAGAACCTTTCCTGGGTACAAGCAGAGCTTAGAAAGTTTCATTGGCCTTTTCTTAATAAAGATTTTCAATTTATTTTAAGAAATTTATATTTAGGATATGTTCACAGGGAAGTGAAATTTTATTGATAAATTATTTCTTGAATGGCACATAAATTATGAGACTTTATGACTCTGTCCAGTCTGATTTTTACTGTATAGTATGTAGATCGATACTTCTTTCTAGAAGACAGAAGAAGTTCCTCCATTATTGAAGCATCGCACTCTCTATATGTCATCCTCAATGCTCAGATCAGGACCACTTTCTCCAAGAAAAGAGTCATCTTTCTTTTTTTGGAACTACAGTACATATGTTATTTGTACCCCTCTATTACACTTAAGAATTTCTATCCTGGATTATAAGGTTTTTAAAAATATATTCTTAATATATTCTCTACTAAACTATAAGCTACTTGAGAGAAGGAACTACATGTCTTTTTAATTGATTATATAAATAAAATGATTATTGCTTAATATTTGTTGAACAGTGAAAATAAAGAAAAACAGACATGAATATCATAGGCTGACATTTGAGGATGGAATTCTAGTTTTTTAAAAAATTTTTAATTTGAGTACAGTGGACACATAATTGCAGGTGTACAACACAGTGATTCATCTTCTGTATATGTACTATTCTGCTCACCACAAGCATAGCCACCATCTGTCACCATACAATGCTATTACAATATCACTGACTATGTTCCCAATGCCATGCCTTTTATTCCCATTCCCTAGCTAGAAGCCTGTATCTCCCACTCCCCTCCACCCATTTTGCCCAGCCCCCCCCTTCCCTCTGGCATCCATCAGTTTGTTCTCTGTATTTATAGGTCTGATTCTGATTTTTGTTTATGATTCATTTATTCATTTGTTTCGTTTCTTAGATTCCATGTAAGTGTGAAATCTCATGGTATTTATCTTTCTCAGTCTGACTTATTTCCCTTAGCATAATACCTTCTAGGTCCATTCGGGTTGTTGCAAATGGCCAGATCTCATCCTTTTGTTATGGCTGTGTAATATTCCATCACACACACACACACACACACACACACACACACGCACGCACACAGCCCTTCCTTATTCATTCACCTATCAATAGACATTGAGGTTACTTCATATCTTGTCTATTGTAAATAATGCTGCAATAGACATGGCCGTGCATATATCATTTGAATCAGTATTTTTCACTTTCTTTCTAGCCTCGAGCATTGTTTGGATTTTGGTTGCAACTTGAAAGTTTAAATTAGAGCTTCAAATTTATCTCGAACTCTTGATTGTGCATACAGAAACATTTAGTATCATAGAAAATCCACATTCAGACATTCCCTGAGATTACACAGATTGATTATAGCTCTAGGTTGATAGACTTATTTCTCCAGTCAGCAAAAATATGACAAACTGCCAACCAATTCATGCATCCATTTATGTATTCAATAAGTTTTTCATGAATGAGCTTGGTTCATTATTTCTTTCCCCTCAAACAGCCCATGGAGTTGCACCTAAGCTGTCCTCAAAGGAGAGACCGGAGTATAAATAATGAGGTGGCCCAATAACTTAGAAGTTAGTTGGAAGTATGACTCAAATCACCTGTCATTTCAGATAATTTCCTTTCTTTCGCTCAGCATAAATGCAATTATTAGACACATTAAGGCATAGTTTTTTCTACATAAAGAACTTGTACAACTGAAAAAAAATCTAACCATACACATGGCTTCGAGAGGGCACTTAGACTCAACTCTTAAAGAAGTCATGAATTCATGCAGTCTACGTAAAGCCCGGTTTCCTAGTTGGATAACTCAAAACTCTCACCGATCCCTTAGTGCTAATGAGCAATTTAATGTTATATAACTGCTCCAAAGGAGCAGTCGGCATCTTATTTATTTATTTATTTATTTATTTATTTATTGGCATTAAACAAACAAACCGAAGTGAGCCATATTCCCGTAACTTACCATATATTTGGATTCAACTCTAGTTGGTGGTAGGAGTCAAAGTCATCTCGTAGGATAATGCTGTCGCTATGTACTTCAGCTAAAAGAAAAATAAAATACTTAGAAAAAAATTACACTAAACAACAGATTAAGCTACACAAAAGGGTCAATGTGCTGCCTTTATGAGGAATAACAATATTTTAAATTAAAGCTGAATTTTAAATAAGCAGTTGATTCTATTTGCTTTGCACCTAAACTACGAAGGGAAAAGGGTAAAAACTCTGCTGTTCAGACACACAGAAGTCTGGAAACCAGAGTCCCCAAAGAGAAATCCTACTAAATCGTCATCAGCCAGAAGAGGCAGGAAGGCCAAGGTCAGTACCAGCCCACAAATAGAGGTCATCCAGACTTGCCTCTCATAGCTCAATATGCCCAGAAAAGACTCAGTGTTAACTCACTTTACAGCATAGATGGAGATGGAACATTCTGGTTGTTTACTGTCGGCTAATATGGCTGGTATTTAACCCATTTCCTCTTCTCTTTCCTACTATCCCTCTTGTCCTGGCTCATTTTCTCTCACTCCGTATATTCACTCATTTTTTTTTATTTAATGGGTTGTTAGTTGGTAACATTTTTTCCCCTCAGAGCTACACTGGAGAAATGATCTACGTGAGTCCGTGAAAACCCCAAGTAAAGTCATGTTAAAAGTCAGGAGGAATACCAGGAAGACATCCATAGTTTAAAGTAAATCATCATTATACTTGAGATTGTATTAAATACCCATTTTCAAGCTTTAGAACAAGTATGGTCATTCTAAGAGCAAAGACTGTCTTCGTAAACTATAGAATATGTGGTATTTCCACTGAATAGACAAGTTAAAAATTTTGTGGCTCATTTTTAAGGTTGTGTGAGAAATGACCACTATTTCTACTCAATTTGTAAAAAAATGATTTTAGTGCTTAAAAATCGTCTCTCATCTGATTTCCGTAGTTTGCTTGGGAAGTTTGTTTTGGCTAATACACACCCTCCAGGCCTGTATAATTTTGTTTAACAAGTTTACACATGTTTTTTTGGAAAAAATTAAAATCATAAGATGTAATTAATCAAAAAACTAACCCCCAATTTTTATTATATATTTTATATTTTATTTCTATTTTATAAAGTATATTTTATATATTTTATTATATATATCATATATATTTTTTATTTTATTTTTTTTGGCTCACTTGAAAATAATTTGTTAACTCACTGGGTAATTAAAATCACCTCCAACAATCAGGAAGCATATTTCCAGATTCTCTTTGGTGACACTGCCACCCACAGCCACCCTCGCTCTCTTGATTCCAGGTACGCCAGCAGGTGAGCACATAATGAAGTCCGGGCAACCAGTGAATCAGCATGTATTAAGAGCAATGGCTGCTCAGACTCGGAAGCCTTAGGCAGGACAACAGGGAGAATATGGATTTCCGCTGGAGAGAACGCTGTGATGTGTTCTGTGCGTGGGAGTGATTTAATGATTCCTCTGAGCCATCGGATGCAGGGCCTGAAATGCCTACAGGGTACAGCTCTCCCAAACACCTAACCTGGCCGAGACGCGGCTGTGCCACTGCGGGTCACCAGCCCGCCTCGGCTGCCAGAAGGCATGCTTCTAAGCGCTGGCATTTGTCTGCCAAAGAAGAAGAGCCCCAAGCTGTAGCATTACATAAAAGTCGAGCTTCTCGAGGCAGATTTTCAAAGAGAAAAATAAATTAATTGGGTTTGTAAGTTGAAAGGAAAAGCCCAAGAGACAAATAACTGACCCATCTCCAAGTCCCACCTCGAGAGACATCTGAAAAGGCTGGAGCCAGCCAGGATGATTTATTTTTCATTCTTATGACATAGTGTAGTGTAGGAAATGGCTTTTAAAATAAATCTTCACTAACACAAATGAGAAACTGAACTCTTAAAGATCGCTTGTTTTCTAGAGAATGTTTGACAAAGGCATGGATAAGCCTCAGTGGTTACTGTTCATGTATTTACTTCTTTCCAAACACGATTACGTCATAGACTGTACACTGTACAAAAAGGAATTCATTCCATCCTCAGAACAACCCTAGGAGGTAGGTACTCTTATGACTTCCATTTTACAGATGAGGAAACTGAGGCCCAGAGAGGCTAAGTTACTTACTCAATGTACGTGGCTAGCGAGTGGAGAAGGTGAGATGAGCCCAGGAAGTGGCTCCATAAGCTGTTCCCGCAAACACTTACACAACCTTGCCTCCCACGGCATTATGGAAAGAACCCGAACAAAATGAGAGGCGGTAACTTTACATGGTACCATTACACAAAGCTCATAGTTATTTAAGCAGCCTCATTTCAATTTTTACAGAAATGACCAAATGCCTTCTCTTTTTACAACCCAGTACTGGTCTGAACAGGTATCTTAAATCTAAGATGACCTCCACTCCTCCATACTCCTAGCTCCTTGCCCACTATCCCTATGATCTACTATTTGTGATGGGTAGGAGCTCTGGGGAGAATTTAGCATTAGAATACAGGATGGAAAGGTCACACTCCACAGGATCCCGAGGCATCCCGAGGCTGAACGTACTAACAGGTTCAAAAGTTCCCTCCATTAGCCCTAGCTGGGCAGCATGATTACCTCCTCGGTGAGGTCCTGTGTTCAAGCATAATCAGAACCTAAGACCAATTTCAGTGAATGATCCGTGAAAATCAGGGCAGGAAGTTTCCTCATCTCTATATCATCTGCTCACATAGCCAGGGGAGTGAAACAAGCACATCTAGTACTAAGATTAGTGACATCAGGGTCTTAAGCACTTACCTAGATGTGGGTGCGTCGTGGCTTCTGTTGGAGCTGGACCGAGAGAGAAAAAGGGAAGGATGATTGATTAGCAATGAAAGCAAAATCCAGTAATAATCAAATACAGTGACAAAACTTAGGTCATACTATACAAATTAAATGGTCAGAACCTTTTGAGAGGAGTAGGAAAAAATGTCAATAAACGTCTTAAAGTAAGACATCCAACACTCTATTTAGTTATTCTATTTAAAAGTACTGCATTACTCCTAAAGTGAAGAGTAGAACCCCTTACACTCAGGATAGTTGTTTATTATACTAGCTTAGTCAGGTATCCCTGGAAACACACAATATCAATGTGATGTGATATTTAATGGATATGCCAAAACTTTTCCTGAGCATCCAGTACTGTCAGGGGCTGTTCTGGGTGTTAGAGAAATAGATAAAAGCACCACCTTTGCTCTCAAAAAGGCTTACCATCTGGTAACTATGGTTACCAGCTATGGCAGTGTTTGCAGGAGGCTGGGAGGAGATGGAAGACAAGGAAGGGATACTAAATTCCAGACTGGACAGTAAGAGGGTTGTCAGGAGAGGTTTTTCGGAGAAGATGATTTCTCTGCAGATTTTTTTTTTTAGACTTTGTTTGAGAGAGAGAGAAAGCACGAGAGAGGGAGAAAGAGAGGAAGCACGGGAGAGAGAGAGAGAGAGAAAGCACGGGAGAGAGAGAGAGCACGGGAGAGAGAGAGAGCACGGGAGAGAGAGAGAGCACGGGAGAGAGAGAGAGCACGGGAGAGAGAGAGAGCACGTGGGGGGGGGGCGGCGGGAAGCAGACTCCCTGCTGAGTAGGGAGCCTGACGCAGGGCTTGATCTCAGGACCCTGGGATCATGACCTGAGACAAAGGCAGACGCTTAACCAACTAAGCCACCCAGGCGCCCCCTCTGCTGAGTTTTGAAAGATGAGCAGAAGGAGGATAGGCGGTAGTACAGGAGCAGAGAGGTGTTTCTTTTTGGAATAAAAGTGAAATGGCATAGAGAAGCAAAAGAGAGGATCACCTGGGTGGTGCAGCAGTTAAGCATTCGACTCTTGGTTTCGGCTCAGGTCATGATCTCATGGTTCCTCCAATCTTGGGCTCTGCACTCAGCAGGGAGCCTGCTTGAGATTCTCTCTCCCTCTCCCTCTGCCCCTCACCGTCCCCACATTGCTTGCTCACTCTCTCAATAAATAAATAAATCTTAAAAAAAAAGAGAGAGAGAGAGAGACAGAGAGAGAGAGAAGCAGAAGAGAATGGCTTCTTGGAAGAACCAGAACAATTTCAGCATGACTAGATGAAAGTTTAAGAGGAAAGAGTAAAAAAAGGTGATATTGGGAAGATCAGGGGGACAAGATCATAGAAGTGAATGCTGGGGAATTTGGACTTGACCATGAGAGCTTGAAATTTTCTGAGCATTCATGAGCAAAGGAGTGGGTGTTCAAAATATGCTTTTTAAAAAAGGGCACTCTGCAAATAAGGGACACTGCCCAATTAATACTTTGGTTATCTATTTTTTTTCTTGAAGTGAGTGTATGAAGAAATGTTGGCAATTCACTGTCTAAAAATTAGAACTCATGACATAAATGTTTTTAAATCTCTTGCAACAGTGAAAGAAGAATTTCAGTTAGATGTGAAAATATTAATTTCTAATACAGTGCTTCAGCTGTGTTAGGTGAAAAATCCAGACTTAACAGCATTTTAAAACTACAGACTAATTATTTGTCTTATTGCTTCACACCAACATATTTTGCATATTGAAAATATCTGTGCTTGATTTTTTGAAACAGATTCTGTGGTAAGTGTCATGGATACAATTGTTAGTATAGAGTTAGTACATACATGCAAATGCTCTGACTCATCACCAGTTTATGAAACTTGAAAAGAAGCAGAAGAAAAACGGAATGATCTTGTATTTTGTGCCAATGCTTATTGGTTATGTCAAAGAAGAGTTTTACAAATATTCATTTAACTGTTAACTCTAATTTAATATATTTTTGAAACAAAAGGAATAATTGCTCAATAACCAATAATCAATGACAAAAACATGCCACAATGATGTATGTTGCCTGACCAGTATCGCCTCTCAAATGAATGAGCTAAGTCTGAAGCTTCAAGTAAGGCAAGAGTTTATTTGCAAAGTGCTTGGAAAAGTAAGAGAACTCATATTGAAAGTAAAATCTCTAAAATACAAATAAATAATGATTTTATACATTTTCCTAACATGAATCAATAAGCAGAAGATTTTAATTACAACTGACATTTTTTAATTGTCTGCAAAAAAACCTTCAAAAATATTTAAAACGTCTTGTTGATATGATAATTTTGGAGATGCTTTTCAATTTACATAATATCCTTGTGAAACTCATGTTAATAATAGTAGGTTGACATAAGAGAAATACTGAAAATATATCATTAATAATTTTATATTGACTACAGTACGTTGAAATGTTTAATATTTTCTATATCCCATGTTAAATAAGTTATTAAAATTCATCTATTTATTTTTGTTTTTTAAATATGGCTACTAGAATGTTGAAAATGATACATGTGGCTTGCATTATACTTCTACAGGACAGTGCTGAACAAGAGCTAGGAGGGAGATCTGTGCTGGATATCAATTAAGGATTCATTATCACGCAGGAAGTGTGAAGTCATGGAAGAAGACCATGTCACCCAGAGAGAACGTAGGGCATAAAAACAAAGTGAAATGGAAATGTAAAGACACATTTCAGGGACTGGCAGAAGAGGAGCTAGCAAAGGGGTCTGAGAAAGAGTACATTCATTATGGAAACAAGGAAAAGAGAGTGTTGAGAGAGAAGAGGGTTGAATGAGAGTAAAATAATCCTAATAAAGATGATATCTATTGAAAACATCCTGTTATCTAAGCACTGGTAAGCAGAGTCTAGAGATGAACCCAGAGAATTTGGCTTCAGAGGCCACACTTGTAACTACGGTGCAGACTGTTCTTTCAAGAAAGTTCACTACAAAGTGAGAGATGAGATTTTGTAACACATAATGAGGAATGAGGATCAAAGAAATTTTTTTTGTCATTGTTTTCCTTGTTTAAGATATGATAGTTGTTAACATGCCTAATATCAGAGAGAGAGAGGCAGAGGAAGAAGCAGACTCCCTGTGGAGCAGAGAGCTGGATGTGGGACTCGATCCCAGGACCACGGGATCATGACCTAAGCTAAAGTTAGATGCTTAGCCGACTGAGCCACTGAGGAGCTCTGATATCAGCTATTTTACAAAAGGGGTTCTCTGTGTTCATAGAATAAATTTTGAAGAGGGAGGAAGTAACACTGATATCTATAAAATATTTAACTTCAAAAAAACCTGGGAAATAAAGTAAATGTAAAATTTATGGCAATTATCAATTAAAAATACTTACTAGCCAGTACCATGGTTAGATAAGTATAACAAAATATCTGTAGAGACATCAGACCTACTTGATTTTATATGACTCCGGTGATTAAGGCCTGGACCCAATAAAAAAAATAAGTTCTAAAACGTTTTACTCTACTTAAGAAGTCTATCCACAGTGCTAGCTACCTTTTCTACATTATTTTGGCACATGTCATCTTATACTGAACCACCTATAACATAATCATCAGGGGAGGGCCAATTAGAAAAGGCCCACTGAGTCAGAATCTTTGGGAGTGGAGGCTTAGAATTTTTTTTGTTTTGTTTTTTTGGTTTTGGTTGTGTGCGTGTGTTTGTGTGTGCGTGTGTGTGTGTGTGTGTGTGTGTGTGTGGCGGAACAAGAAAGGAAGTTATTTCAGTGACGCCAACCCTGGGAAGACAGCAGACCAACATCTCAAAGACTGTCTCCAGAACTTGTATTTTTAAAAACCTTTCCTGCTGTCA
>NW_024425563.1:84022077-84194943 GCF_017311325.1 Ursus maritimus
GATTCTGTCAGAAAGCCAAATTTAAGAACCGTTGATCTTAATCATACAATCCAGCCCTTATTTTTACAGCATGCAGAACTAGTCTCTGTATTAAGTATATCTTTTCTCCTAAGAAGAAATTAGTTCCTCAAAGGGGGAAAATATGCCCACCCAACACTAGCCTACACTGTTAATTGGTTCTCAATAAATACTGAATTAAACTGAGAGCTATTTCTTTGTGTGTGTGTGTGTGTGTGTGTGAGAGAGAGAGAGAGAGAGAGAGAGTGCGGGGGGGGGGGCAGAGGGAGAAGGAGAGAGAGAATCTCAAGCAGACTCCCCGCTGAGTGTGGATCCCAACAGGGCTCAGTCTCACAACCCTGAGATCACGACCTGAGCCAAAATCAAGAGGCAGACACTTAAGCGACTGAGCCACCCAGGCACCCCACAACTTCTTCATTGTAGTATATTTTATGAAATTTTGGAAAATGAATAATTGAAGATCCAAACTTCTGGGGAAAAAAGCCAAAATGTATTCATAACATTGTGAAAAATTCCTCTAGTATAACAGTCTGGGTAGTTTAAACACCCAATAAGTATCCACCTGAATTTAATGTAATTCAACAAATTTAAATCATATTTTAAATCACTAGTTAGGAAAACGAAATTCAACATTTTTAACAAAATCTACTGAGATAACTCAACATTATTTTATCAGAAAGAGAAACCTAGTATGCATTAAACTTGATGGAAGGACAAGTACAAATTTCCTTGAAAAATATTCACCCATGGATGGTATAAATACGGCCCAAAATCTAGTCAAGTATTGGGCCTCGGAAGCTTATTTTAATCATCTCTCAGTAAGTGATTATATCAATCTAGTTTTATGTAGTATAACAAAATACCTGAGCCTGTAAGAAGCTCAACCTTTTTTCCACATTTATTGGGGTAAATGTACCACAGAAAAATTAGAATAAGTAGCCTGAAGAAGTATAATGTAGTTTAACATTATTTATTACACTCCCACTTGGATAGTACCTGCTTTGCCTCATACTACTAACATGGATGAATTATGCAAATCTGTCATTAAGGCTTTACTCTTTCTTTATTAAATATAACATGCATGCTTTATAATTTGTCAACCTTCCAGGAGCTTGCCCTTACCACATCTCCAACTACAGATACTATGTGTACTTTCCTGCTCCTTTGCCATTGAACTACTTCTGACTCATCTTTCTCGATTGCTTGAATGTTTTTATCTCAACATTTTGTTGGTCTGTTACTGACTATCTCTCCAAGGACCTTAGACTGCCCCCACCCTACCACCCCCACTGTGGTCCAATTTCCCAGCTCCATTGACCCAAAATTGCATGACCAATTCTAGCTACCACATAAAGTTGCCAAATGGCTTAGACTGGAAGTTTTGTTTCACGAGAGAATAAAAATGTTCTAAAGAAGGCTTTGGCTTTGGAGAAAACAGGATAGAACACATCTTTAACAGAAGTATAAAGGACATCCCAGTTCTTTCCAGGTGTGTCTCTCCATCAGGATAAGAACACCAGGTCAGACAACCGACCAGGTAAACAGAGGGAAGGATGCACTGAGGATGGGGTTCCTACTAGTGTTCAGAGGAGACTGAATTAGAAACAGAGGAAGATGACTGGAATGGTTTTGTACCCAAAGAGATCACTGAGGGGGACACCTCATAATAGGGTCCTGATTTAGCTTCACTGGTGAACCCCATGAGGCTATACATCAAGTCTGGACAGAACTTTAAGCTGTGAGAACTCACTCACTATCCTAACCCAAAACTGTTAACAAATTTGGATATTCCTAGATTCACAAAAATGAGTAGTTGTACACTCTCTACTACAGAAAAAATTCATTTCTGAGAAAAATACCAAAAGTTTACTTTAGCTTACACAAACATGTGATTACTTATTAAATCTTTTATCTTCCCATAAATGTTGGGGCAATTCAGCTCAATAAGGAAGTTTCTACCAATAATTTGTAAACTCTTATAAACAGTGCAATGGTTAAAGGCCAAGCTTTCAATGGTGTTTTAGAATCAAAGTACAATGATCACAGGATACCGTATCTTGCAGCTGGAGTTCATGGATCACTCCAAAGAAATCCATGAGTATTGGCAATGGATAAATAAACCCAACTTATAATTCTGAATATCTACTAATTTGTTACTAATCCTAGGCAAGATGACAACACTATCTGTGTTAACCAAGAGATAAAGGTGTAAATGAATTTGAGTTTCAGTGAACTCAATGTCATTCAAAATAATCACACATCTCTGTAATCTTTACCCACAAACTTACTGTCATTTAGATTTACAAAAATTACAGAAGTGGCGCCTGGGTGGCTCAGTTGGTTGGGCATCCAACTCCTGATTTCGGCTCGGGTCACTGTCTAATGGTCGTGGGATCAAGCCCTGCACTCAGCGTGGAGTCTGCTTTGGATTCTTTCTCCCTCTCCCTCCTGCTCACCCTCTCTCTCTCTCAAATAAATGAATAAATAAAATCTTTTTTAAAAAATTACAGAAATTATGTCCTCTGTATAGCTTGATCATGTTCAGGTAATTGGACTGAACCAGAAATTGAACTTAAGTTGTATCGTGATAACATCAGGACTATGCCAAAGTCATCAAAATGAATCAACTTAGTCTAAACCACAGATAAAATATGAAATGCTAAATAGGCTAGTTAAAATGAACTTTCTACTTTGCTTAAAAAAAAAAACAAAGTAAAAACAAGTCAAGAGAATGTAAGAATCATGAGAAATTTCACTAAAGCCTCCAATGTTTTTTAAAAGCCTGTTTCCTGCAAAGGATTAAGAATGAAGGTATGACTTGTTTTTAGTTGAAAAAAGCTGAACACCTTTAAAATGTTTTAATTATCAATGCAATTTGGTAGCAATTTTACCAGGAAAGCATTACTAAATGAGGACCTATGAAATTTCATGAGTCAAATATCTCCCGAGAGCAGTTAAACAAGAAAAAATAATAGGAAACTTTTAGAGTTTTATGCATAATACAATTTTTTCATGTTGAATAGGTAATAAATGTTCTAAAGACTGTCAAAGTGATTCATAAATACGCACTTAATTTTTCCAGATTCCTTTTGATGTTTGTGATAGTGCCACTTAAAAATAACTTAAAAATTATTTGTCCTACAAATTCTCCCGCAGGATCCACCCAGATTATTTATGTTGGTAGAATACAAAGCTTTAGATCAATAATGAAATGTTTCAGTGTAGGTTTTTGCTGCTTAGCCAAACATTTTCTTAGAGGCTAGGGTACTATTAAATGACCTGAAGTTTAAGTGTGTAATTTTACTCAGATTTTATAGAGTATGTAAAGAAGACAGGAGTGAATTCTCTACAATTTTTTAAAATTTCAATTGCAGTAGAGTTAACATACAGTGTTTTGTTAGTTTCAGTTGTACAATATAGTTATTCAACAATTCTATACATTACTCAGTGTTCATCGTGTTAAGTGTACTCTTGATCCCCTTCACCTATTTTACCCATCCCTTCCACCAACCGCCCATCTATTAACCATCAGTTCGTTCTCTATTGTTAAGAGTCTGATTTTTGGTTTGTCTGTTTTTTTCTTTGTTCATTTGTTTTGTTTCTGAAATTCCACATATGAGTGAAATCATATGGTATTTGTCTTTTTCTGACTGACTTAATTTAACTTAGCATTATACTCTATAGATCTATTCATTTTGTTGCAAATGGCAAGATTTCATTCTTTTTTGTGGCCACGTAATATTCCACTCCATTCCAATATTCATCTGTTGATGAACACTTGGGCTGCTTCCATAATTTGGCTATCCTATATAATGCTGCAATAAACAGGGGTGCAGATATCTTCTTGAATTGGTGTTTTCATATTTTTTGGGTAAATATCCTGTAGTGGAATTACTGAATCACATGGTAATTCTATTTTTAACTTTTGAGGAACCTCCAGACTGAATAGCAGTGGATTTTTTTTTAGTTAATAAGCTAATATAGTTGAAAATAAGAAACCTGAATCACTGTTTTTAGAAGGTACTTTAAAACGTGCTTGAAAAAATATATTCCTTGTAGAGCTGCTTTTTTATTCAGCTGTGCTATTCTTTTTTTTTTTTTTTTAAGATTTTATTTATTTATTTGACAGAGATAGAGACAGCCAGCGAGAGAGGGAACACAAGCAGGAGGAGTGGGAGAGGAAGAAGCAGGCTCATAGCAGAGGAGCCTGATGTGGGACTCGATCCCATAACGCCGGGATCACGCCCTGAGCCGAAGGCAGACGCTTAACTGCTGTGCCACCCAGGCGCCCCTCAGCTGTGCTATTCTTGAAATGGTTTACTAATCTCCATGAGCTATCATAAGAACAAGACTGGAACTGCCTTGAATGAACACAATGAGTGCAATGAAATCTGTACTAACGCAGATTTCATGAAGACAATTGTGCCAGGGATAGTGAAGGTGAATGATTATTATGTGATACACTTGTAAAGGGACCTAATTCACATCAAAACAAGCAATTCATATCACAAAGGCTGAATAGGCCTAACATGAAAATAAGCAAGTTCTGTAGCAAAAATTTCAATGAACAACATGCTTCTTGGTCTCTTTAAACAAGGTGACCATTGATTTGTTTAAAATCAAGTAGGAAAAAATGTGTACTGATACTTTGTTGAGTAGATGGAAAAAGCACTTAGCCCATACATGTTCATGCATCTTTGTGTTGGGCGGAAAAGATTTTTATTTATTTTTTAATTTATTTTTATTTAAAAAAAATATTTTATGTATTTATTTGAGAGAGAGACAGACAAAGATAGTGAGAGAGAGCACGAGCAGGGAGGATAGGGAGAAGCAGGCTCCCCGCTGAGCTGGGAGCCTGACGTGTGGCTCGATCCCAGGACCCCGGGATGACCTGAGCTGAAGGCAGACACTTAACTGACCGAGCCACCCAGGCACCCCCGGAAAAGATTTTTAATAGCTCATTATTTTCCACTCCCAGTGAGTTAATCTGACCTTCCCTATATTATGAAAATAACTACTTATCAACCCTTTTCCAAACATTTAAACACAACTAATGTTAAATATCTGTCTATTGCTTGGCACAGAAAGAGTTACTCTGTGGACATTATCTTTCATTTGCTAAATACATTTTCTCTATTATCTCCAACTCTTTACAGCATCTCATAGACTGTAATGATTTGTCTTATGACACTGGCAAGAGAGCAGCAGTTGAGCTTTGCGATGGAAATGGAAGATCAGAATGCTTCAATAAACTTAAAAGGCAGTAAACACCTCTAATTTCATATTAGCTTCTAGGATTTCATTTGGATCTTGGACCACACAGTCATGCTTTTCTTAATCACATTCCCATAGCTTAAATCTTTGGGTGTTTTTAAGTAAATATCATAAACATGGATCATTATATGGTTTTTCAATATTAACTCGAAGCAGAAATTCTTCCCATCATCAATTCCATTTGTCTAAGAGACATATTACATGCTGAAAGTAAAGCTTCATTTCTTAAAAAAGCATTTCTGCATTTATGCTTTTTCAAAAGTTGAGCCCACCAGCATCTCATGAGATCACAGCAGCCTAGAATAGGCACATTAGAAAAAATGAGGTCATGTTTAACTCCCCCAAAGGTTGTTTGTTGGACAAAAGTGTTTATCTTTCAACTCACTTATTTTGGAGGGAAACTTTTAAGTAATCATGTTAATCTAAAATGTATTTCTACAAATTTTTTCAAGAAATAATTCAGTGCAAAGGATGGAGATTTCAATATGCTGAGCAGAAAAAGGAAGGGTTATCTAAAAACAAATTGAGGGAGTGGTTAATGAGCTTCGTGTTAATATTATTGATTACTCAAAAAAAAAAAGGTTTTGAGTCTGGCAAGCGATATACATATGATGACAGGCACTTCTTACAAATAAAGGTATTATGTTATGGGAACTATATCTCCCGGATCACTTAGAATTCAAAGGCCCTAGGTAGTTTTGCCTCAGGTATCTCTTCACCTAATTTGAAATTCAAATGTATGAAATTTCCAAAGCTAAATATGACAAATTAGACACGGTCTGTGAAGTTACCATTTAATGAGCTATGAACCTAGACTTTCATCTCCCCAGGAATAATTTCTTTATTACTTTTGTATTTTATTGCAATAAAGAACCATTTGACCTTCAAGTATGATAATTAAGCTTCCAAAAATGTTATAAATTCAGAGTGAAAATAGTTCTCTCTGTGTTCAGGAATATACTTATGATCAGTATAAAAGATTCCTTAATATTTAAAGACAGCTAAATTATACACAGAACCAGCAATATTAGGAGGTATTTTTCTTTTCCCTTCCCCCCCATTTCCCATCTCAATTTGAATTGTGTCTCATAACAACTTATCATCTGTCATATTCTAAAATAAATGGAATAGGAGAAAAACTAAAATATATCTTTATAATCTGCAAATGGGGGAACAGAGAACTCTGTCAGGTATGATTTATTCTACCATGAGCTGTCAATAATGAGATCTTCAATACACACACTTGCGACTTCTTGTCTTGCTATGCTCATGCCCTGAACTTTTCTGGGCGAGATAACCACACATTTTTCAAAACTATGCCTATGATATGAAATAGAAGTTTTAAGTGAAAATCAGAATACAAAACAATACAACATCTGAACTGTTGGTGAATAGTTGTTTGTTTTTTTTCTTCAAATAACTGTGTAATAATTTTTTAAAACATCTTAGACCTTTGAAAACTTGAGGAGAAGGGGTTGATGGATGGGGCAGAGGAGAGAAAGTATAGCTAAAAATTGACCTGTAGGCTGAGCACATATGACATTTAACTAACAGTCAGAGGTAGGAAGGGAAATCATTAGGATCATCACCATCATTATATAATTAATAACAATTACTACAATACTAATACCACTACTATGAAGAAGAAGAAGAAGAAGAAGAAGAAGAAGAAGAAGCAGCAGCAGCAGCAGCAGCCGCCGCCGCCTTGTTGCTAGAGCAGAACTTTGCTAGAGGTCTGCCAATATCTGTTCTCCTTTCCTTTGTTTTAACTGAACTGTGGCCCCCAGTTAGAGGTATCTATCACACTGTCCCCTGCAGCTTCCTGTGACAAAGGAATTAAGCTCTGCTCTTAGGGAGTGAGCAGAAGTGACCTGTGTCATGTTCAGGGCTGGGTCATGCCCTCTAAAGGAATGGCCATGCTTCCTTGGCCCTTTGCCCTTCTTGCTAGGACACGGTAAGTGCTGGAGCAGCCAGCTTGGCCCCCCGATTTAGAACCACAGAGCCATTCCAAACTGCCTCCAGACTGATTTAGGATGGAGAAATACAGTTCTAATCATTTAAGCCCGCAGTTTGTCGCACTTTGTCATAGAAGCTCTATACTCTAATTAAAAAGAGTTAACTTCCTGTGGGCTGGAGAAGGGATCCGTTTGGGGGAAAGGTAATCCCTCTGTATCTCACTCAATCCTAAAAGCTGGAGTGGAAATGAGGGCTGCTCCGACTGTAAGTTCGGATGGTTAGAGACTCTATCTTATGTATCTCTGTATCCCCTGCCTGGCTCCAAATACGTTAGTTTACTGGGTAGTGATAACACCAACAAGACATTAATTATTGGGCACTAATAATACCAGCAAGACATTGCTGTTAGGAAATTCTAATGTTCTCTGTTCCCTCCTGTCCTGGTCACTTGAACCTCTGTTATTACCTTCACGTTACCTTACTTCTGACTCTCCTTTATACGCCTAAGGATACGCTGTACAATTCGCCTTGTTCTAAAATAGATACAAGGCAGCTTGCGAATAAGGACAAAAACAAAAAAATCAAAAACCACAAAAACAAAAACCAAAACCAAACCAACCCCAAAATGGCAATCAAACAGTTAATAAAGGGGAAAACACAGAGACGGTAATAAATGAGGGTCAGAATAAAACCACATCCAGTTGAGGTGGGTAAGATGCATGCTGTAACATCTTAAGTTTGGTCCTGCTCTAAAGTTACAGAAATTGAAGAGTTCATAACATGAAAATTAAACACATTGCTCAGGGGAAGGGGAGGTACTTCCCCAGATTTGGGGAAAAGTCAAGTTCAGTTTAGAATATATTGAGTTCAAGGTACCTAAATGGCATCCAAATATAACTGCCTAGTAATAATAACGATAGTCAACATTCAGTGAGTATTTAGGTGCTAGCCACCATCCGCACATCACTTTTGCATTTAATCCTCACAACTTGACCATGTTCCTTCTGGGTACAGAATATTGTGCCAGGCACTTGGGAATGGTATGGGACACAGCACAGTATGTATTAATTAATATTAATGAATTCCAACTCTTAAAAACCTGATTATGAAAATCTGTATTAATGATTACATTAAACAACTGAACCTTTGAATGTAAAAATACGGTTGGATTAATAGGTTGCGTGAATAGGATTTTGCAACCCAAAATAAAATTATAATTTAAGGTGTGTTCAGCACAGCTTTGCTCCCTTCCCCTAAGTAATTATAAAGATCCCAAACCTAGGCTTTTTCTCCTTCAAAATAGGGGGAATCCAGCAGATTATATAGCAACTTGAGTAGAAAGTGTACTTCTCTGGATCCAAAAGAACTGAATGTCAAATTCTTCTCGGGCATAAATCTTGGTGTTTTGACTTTGGACTAGATAAAGCTGTCAAGTGGGAATGTATATAACCCTGAGAACTAAAAAGAAGGCTGTTTAAATCTAGGTTCAATCATCTTGGGATAAACAGCACCAGTTCAAAGCACCATGCTTTAGGAAATTAAAAACGTAGTCAGACATACCTAAGGCCGGTAGCAAGAAATTTTACTATGGCCCCATGAGTCAGCTCTTCGATGTTCCTTTAAATCTCATCTGTCCTCAGGATCGCTTAGAAACACTTTTTGCCCGCCCCAGCCCTAGGAGGGTTTCAGTTCCTCCCCCTGTCCAGTAGTTTTTGACACCTTGAAGCAAGATTAAGAGTTCCTGGATGGTTTTACCAAAGTCTCCTAATTCAGCTCTCTTTGTTTGTCAATTACAAAGGCAGGGATGTCAGGAAAAAGCAGCTATAACAGGTGAACGGAAATGTAAGCTCTAGAATAGCCATGGGAAAAACACGTCTTTGAAAAGCAAAAATTTTAACACTGGGCAAATTCAAATGGGATGCATCATTATTTTTCACTTTAA
Source organism: Ursus maritimus (assembly GCF_017311325.1). Lineage (NCBI taxonomy): Eukaryota > Metazoa > Chordata > Mammalia > Carnivora > Ursidae > Ursus > Ursus maritimus. The sequence goes on from NW_024425563.1 coordinate 84,031,268, forward strand.
CTATTACAGTAGATACAGTAAAACTCAATTCTATTAGTTGATTCTGACTTGCATAGTGTGATTAATTGAAAAAAAACCCTTGCATTTCAGGGTATTGGAAAAACATTTAGTAATATAAGCTACTGAATGAACAAGAATAGGAAAGAGAAGATTTTGATAGATCTGATGTAAAATTCATACAGTATTTGGATATAAAAGGTATTCTTTTTTTCCAACTTTATTGAGGTGTAACTGACAAAAATTGTATATATTTAAGGTATACAACGTGATGTTTTGATATATGTATACACTGTGAAATAATCACCACTATCAAGCCAGTTACCATATCCATCACCTTAAAAGGTATTCTTAATGTGCTGAAAAATACCTAGGGAGATTAAGTCCCTCCTTCACTTTATGGACTCTCTTACTGAACTTTTTAACTTCCTCCATCTCACAGTTTAAATAAATGTTCCTCAGTCCTTATTACAAAGAATCTAAAAATTCCGGAGTGCGGGCTCTGAATGGAGTAAATACACTGCCCACCACCATGGTCCAGCAGCCCTTAGAACGTACTGCCGCTCTGTCTACCATTCCGTTCGGAGAGTGATGAACAGCAAAGCAATTGCTGAGCACGGCGGAAAGCAGCCAAGGTTTTTGACTCCAACTATAAGCCTGACCCTCTTCCCTGACATAAAACATTTGCCTTTGGTTATAGCCACTTCCATCAACCCAACAACAGAGAATTCCAGCATGGTTTATAAATGGCATGCACCCTTTGGGGGCACTACAGGGCATGACTGCTGTCGGCCGTTAAGCTTGCCATCTGGCCTTGCTAAATAATGTGTGTGTTTGAAGGGTATATGCCAAGAAGCTCACAGCCCAACGAATATACACACGCGCCATGATTCCCCCGCCCAGTCCCCACCAGCACGTGTGCACACTGAGGGACCAGCAGCAGCCATGCTGAGAACACTCACATCAGCTTCACACTTGCCACCTCTGTCTTGTAAGGGAAGGGCTTCAGAAAGTGTGTATTGTATTCTCTCCTAGGTGCTCAGGGGATGGAGGCAATGGCGATGATTCTTTTGTTGAAGCTGGGATTCCTGAGGATTCTTAATGTCTACTTTTTAAATTTTAAGAATCTACTTTGTATAATGGAACCAACACTGGACGGTGAGCCCTGAGATTTGGTTTCTAGTCCTCCTATATATGTGCAGCATATATTTTGTCAAGTTAACTTTCTTGGTTTTGTTGCTAATCTCCAGATGAGGAATTTACAGTCCCAGGATCAGAGCATAAATTCAAATATGTCCTCATCCCCAGCCTATACATTAACCACACTCATCTTAATATTTCTTTAAAAAAAAAAAGATTTTATTTATTTCAGGCAGAGTGAGAGCAAGCACAAACAGGGGAGAGGGGCAGAGGGAGAAGCAGACTCCCCACTGAACAGAAAGCGTGATTCAGGGCTCAATATCAGGACCCTGAGATCCTGACTTGAGCTGAAGGCAGACGCTTAACCGACTGAGCCACCCAGGCGCCCCTCATCTCAACATTTTCAACAGGACTCTTTTTAGGTGATTCTGAGGGCTATGACCTAAATCCACAATTTCACCACACTGATCTACTTGCTCAGGCTTTTGATTTCACATGGGCTACCTTGAATAAAACCTTGCTCCAGCAAGATCCCTCCCCCTTTATCATTCACTGAGTCTGTATTTTGTGTCCAGGCTCTGAAAGTAAGGTTACACAGAGCTTGGGTCCAGACCTACTTCTCTATGATTGCAACGTCTTCACAAAGTCTAAATTCAAAAGCAAATGCCCACTAGCACTCTCTCCTTGGCCTCAAGAAAGGAAAAGCAGCCCCTGCCATCGAGGAGCTCGTAGCACTCGCAGCTGAGCCTTGCTGTTCTCCCAGTGAACAGAAATGATTTCACAGAACTTCAACTGCAGACAAAGCCACTCTGGGATTGTGATGGGTTAAGACTGAAACAGGGGCGCTTCATAAATGTGCCAGAACACAGACCCAACCAGAACACTGTCCAACTCACAGTACACAAAGCCTCCCCTTCTCCTGGCTAATAGTGGTGACTGTACTGTCTTTTCACCAAGTATAGCTCACCCTCACTCTAGTCTGCCTCCCCTACCGATAGGATTTATTGAGATCCCTAACCAGAATTACTGGTTACAGCATCCAATATAGAGCAAAGCCCCACTTCCACAAACCTGAGCCAAAATCATGAAATACAGGCCCAAATCTCATAACAGTTCTTTTTGTAACATCCTCTTATTGAGCTGCCCCGTGGTTGGATGGCATACCTTCTCCACACTGGAACTAGCACTACCCCAGCCTCTCAACGACAGGGGTGCTCCTGGTGGTCTTTGGCTGCAAGGCACTGGATGCTTATAAATATGTTCTGGTTCTGTCAGGGGGTGTGGGAGGGAAAGAGAGCGTCCCCACTCTTCCGTTGAGTCTGCTTTCCGCTCTGCTTGCCCTATCTCTCTCCTTCCCTTTAATCCTCAGTTTTTTTCAAAGCCTCAACTTTAAACATTGCCTCACATTTACTTCTCAACTCAGTAATCTTTCTTCCCTTGACTGTCTGTCTACAGAGCCTGGGCAAGAGCTTTCCACACTACAAGGCAGCTTCAGGTGGTCCAGCCTCTCCTGAGACCATCCTCATTTAGAGTCAAATCACCGATGACCTTTTACGTACAAAATCTTAAAGCCTTTTTTCATACTTCGTCCTCTCCGTCCTCTCAGAAGCCTTTGTCCCTGTCGAACACCTCTACCACATTGAGATGTCTTCTCGAGTCTCCCAGTCTCCCAAGCTGGCCCCTTCTCCAGAATTCCTTTTTCTTCCTGCTCGTGTGCCATCACAGCCTTCCACACTGGGAACCTTCCTCCCTTCTCCTGGGGAGCCCCCTGGATGAGCACGATCCCTCCTCAAAACCAACATGCTGATCGTTCTCAGATCTGCCTCTCTTCCCAGCAGGCTATTGGAGAGCCCTGCAGGGTGGAAGGCAACTTCCTCAGGGACAATGTGTTGAAGTCCAATCTGTTATGTTCTCTTTCAAACACCTCTCAGGTTTCTTCATTTCTTCTCTCAGTCCCTGGCATCACTGGCCACTGAGTCACCCAGGCCAGAAACCACAGAATCACTCTGGACCCTCTTCCTGCCTTCACTCCCTACGACGATCACATCTTCTCTTACGTCTCTCTATCATATCCCCTTCTTTCTAGTCTCCAAGACCCCAATTTTTTTTTAAAAGATTTTACTTATTTATTTGACAGAGAGAGAGAACACAAGCAGGGGGAGCAGCAGAGGGAGAGGGAGAAACAGGCTGCCTCCTGAGCATGACCTGAGCTGAAGGCAGATACTTAACCGACTGAGCCACCCAGGTGCCCCACCAAGACCCAATTTTCATTTAGCTTAAAATTTAGCTCTCACCCTGGTGATACAGCATCCTGCTACTGTGTTTAGCTTCCTCCGACTCCTGATCTCTGCAACCCATTCCACCCCCATCCCCAGTTTTCTTTCAAAAACACAGATTGCTCACGTCACCCTCCTGTTTTCCACTTGCACACAGAACAACGTTTAAACTTCGGAGCAAACAGAGAGCCCTTTACAACCTGCTCCACTTACCTTCCCAGCTTAGCTGTAATGACCTGCCGGGTAGCTTCCTCTTTCCCACATCTATCAGACTAGTTGGATTCAATTGTTCATTCACTCATTCAATAAACGTTTACTGGGTGCACACAGACATTGTGTGAGGCTTCGGTGATTTGGAAATAAAAAGCACAGTTCCTGTCCTCAAGGAGCTTGTATCTAATGGCAGACAAGGCACCTGTGATAATGTTCTTATTACAATCTGCAGTAAATGGTTAAGTTAAATGAGCGCGTGCTGAAGTGTGTGTTTCATTTGAAAGGCAGTGTAATGTGATGGTTAATATCATGGGCTACTGGCCAAACTGCCTGAGCTCCCCTCCCAGCTCTGACAATTTCTAGCTGTGCGACCTTAGGCAAGTTATTCTTGCTGTGTCTTTGTTTCACCATCCTTAAAGTGGAGATCGTAAGAGTTCCTTCTTCAGAGAGTTGCTGGAAAGATTAAATGAAGTCATGGTTGTAGAATGAATGGGTAGAGTGCAGTCGGAATATAACAGTGCTGACAGTGTTTTCATTTGATTATTATTGTGCCTTGAGAGGTATGTCCAGGGATTATGTGACCATGTATGAGAGTCCAAGATTAACTTGAGGAGGAGCTTGAGGGAGATCACAGATTTTTTTTTTCTTTTTTTTTAGGAAGAGGCAATACCTAAGCAGGGTCTGAAAGCCTGAGTGAGCCAGACATGACATGACATATAAAAGTAGTCCAGCCCAAGCAAACGGGGGAAGGGGAGGCATAATGTATAAATCATACAAGGGTGATGGAATGAGGTGCATTCTGAGAATTTTAAAGTAGAAATGATAGGATGAAAAGAAATGAAGTGGGGTGGGGAGCCTGGGTGATTCAGTGGGTTAAACGTCTGATTCTTGGTTTCGGCTCAGGTCATGATTGTGTGGTCATGGGTTTGAGCCCTGTGTCGGCCTCTGCGCTCAGCATGAAGTCTGTTTCAGATTCTCTCTCCCTCTCCCTCCCACTCTTTCTCTCTCTCTCAAATAAATACATAAAATATTTTTTAAAAAGGTAATGAGGTGGGGGGCAAATTGAAGCCAGGTTGTAAGGGATTTTTCTTTGTATGATGCTGTGATTAGCGGTAATGATTTTTACCTTGAAGATGAACTACTACCTCCAATGGAGATATTGAAGGGTTTTAAGCAGGGACACGATAGAATCACGTTTTCATTTTAGAAAGCTCATTATTGCAGCCCTCATTAGGGTGCCAGTAAGTGGGAGCAGGGAATTCCAAGAGGTGACTATTAAGCAAAGTCGGAAGGGGATGATGGGTGTGGGGTGTGATCCAAGGTGGCTCAGTAGAAATGGGAAGGAGATAGATGGAATTCCTCTGCTTTTTTTCTTGAACTGCTGCTGACCCTTCAGGCCTTGCTCCCTAGGGAGCCTTTCCTAAAGCCCTCACCCCTCCCTCCCCACCCCCGGGGCAAATGTAGCTGATCTGCCATTTATATCCCAGCCCTTGAGAACAGGAAATGGGTCTTTCTTTACTTTTATAGCTATATTTAGCCCTGTGAGCTAAGACAGCGTCTTGTAGGTGTTAGATACATGTTTGCGGAATAAAATCCTTCAACGAATGTCTTTTAAGGAAAAAGATCAAAATGACAGACTATCTCAGACTAGTGTGTTTTCTGATCTTTTTACTTTTTCGATATGCTTAGCCACTAATACAGTCTTATAATAATAGCTGTCCTCAAGCTCCACAGAACAAAATTGGTTTGTTTAAATTATTTAATTTCATTAAAATCAACAAACCTATTGAGTTGTAATTGAAAGGCACTGTGCTTTGGTATATACTGATTGCCATTTTTTTCTCTCTTATAAATACATGAATTATTCTCCACCCAATGTATAGGAAATAATAACATTTTAAATTTATGTTATTTTCTTTAAGGAGATAATTAATGTTTTAATTAAAAGTAGATAGGTCCAAAATAGATCTATGGTTTATAGCACCAATTATTCCCCTTATCATTCCTGACAGCAGGAAGCCATCACTCTTGTTAGTATTCTTTCCACCCTATCTTGGATGGATTGATATGATTTCAATTGATTAGGTGCTGTTGAAAAGCTCAGTGTTTTCCTTTGGTCCTGGGCTGAACAGCATTTTTAATAACACGCACTTCTACCATTGTGTAAATCATATTCGTGTGCAATTCGACTACGTAAGGCTTTTTTTTTTTTTTTAAACCCACTGGTTGAGAATTTTTTCCTACTGGTTTTTCTTGGCTTTTTCTTTTCATTTTAAATGAACCCAATTCCAACAATTCATTTACAATAGAAAAGACTCAAACATCCAACACTTAAAAGGGATCAGCTTTTAAACAATGTTAAATGTTAATAAAATTAGACATATCTTTTTCTGACAGCATGCATTTTTCAGAACATTAATATTCACTATGTTATACAGTGTTCTATATTTTCAGTATTGTGAACATTCTCAGTCTGAAAAAAGAGTTACATTGTGACAGGTTTTTTGAGGTTACTACAAAGGCTAGCGCATTTTTGCATCCACAAAAGTCACAGTAAAAATCTGCTCAAACCAAGAACACTGATAATATATTTGAAACTATAATTAGAATGGGGTTTTCTGATTCAAGAGCTATATATGTAAGCAATCAGAAGTTTGCCAGTAATAACCATGCAGTATCACATTACTTAGATAAAGCCATACTGAGGATGTATATATTACTATGAATAATAAATGGTATTTTCTTAGGCCTTTCAAAAACCAATATAGTTTTTCCTCATTTCTTTCCTAAGCCCATTAGATTCTCTTTAACAGAAATAAGATTAGTAGAAATTTCCTTCAAATTCAAAAATGTAATTCTTAACAAATTTCCAAAAAATATCGCTGTGTAAATAAAAATTGATACTATGCCTATAATGATGGTGAAAATGGCATGACATTAACAACGACTGGCTTCAAATGTATTCACTGCCAAATGCTTAAATCAATGAATAGATGTATGGCTGAGAAAAACGTGTATTCAATCTATCAGCATTTTTTGAATGGTCATATGCCAGGTTCTGGGGAACCAAAGAACTCTAAAGGCATAGTTCTATGCTTGAGAAGCTCAGTCCCTGACAGGTAGCATTCATTTCTTTTCAGAGGAAAATTCTATGTGAAGTGGTAAGAGCTACAGTGAAGACGCGAACGAAGTCAGGTAGAAGCTTAAGAAGTAGAGTGAACAAATTTGTGTTGGGGCATGGATCCTGTTTTCCACCTTTTCATGGTGTGTGTGCATATGTGTGTACGTGTGTGCACGTGTGTGTATATGCATCTGTGAGTCTGGTACAGGTGAAAATAGGATGTGTATGAGGCACTCACAAAGCAGAAGTCATTTAATGTGACTACTTAATGTCCAATTAATGTATCTAAAATGATATAATATCTATCCACAAATCTGAAATTAATGGTGCACACAGTTGAAACAAGAACATAAATCCTGAGCACAAGATCATGTTTAAAAGCAATAAATAGAAACATTTTCAACGAAGTTGGCAAGAAATTTAAGTGGTAAATTAAGCAGATATGTTTTTGTAGAATTCTAAAACTACTAAGATTTATATTTCCAGGACAACTAAATGTAATTAGTTAGAGAAAAAAATAGGAAAAGTAGATAAATTCTCTCTTGGTTTGCTTTGCTCACACTTAGTATTTTCAGAAGTCTACAGATCTTTATCAATAATTACTAAATACATAATTCTTAGGGATATGAAGGGATCAATAATTCCATTTTTAAAGCATTGTGATCAAGTAAGAGTAATGAAAAACTTACTCAGTACATAGAACATCGGGCCAGCATGAATAGCTTAGACACAGCCAACATAGAGGAGTCAGAGATCATTCTTACCTCCTTGTTCACACAGCTGCTGGGCTAAAGCATCTTTGAAAATAATCTGGCCCCTGTGTGTCGCCGTAGCCCTGAAAATGAATAGGAAAGGTTAATCTAAATCTTGTAATAAGTTTGGTGATAATTTAATGTCTTTTTAAAGCTCTTTGAAAAACCTCATTTTTACATGTTATTGTGTAGATACGATCTTTTAAAAAATGAGTGCATTTGAACAGTCACACAAATGAACAAGAGTCAAGGCTTAGACCAAGGCCCCTGGGTTGAGAATTATCTTCCGGTTTTCCTTTGTAAAGATATGGTAACATTTGTGGGCTTATTCCGAAAACAGTAGAGGTGAGCAAATCCTGGATTGAAGAAAAACTATGGAAAGGATGCTTATTAAAATTTCTTCCTCGGAAGACTGGTATAAAATGTTTTGTGAAGCAATAATGATATTAGCACTGGAGAAAGATGCTCCAAATGTATTTTTCTGAAATCAACAGTCACCATAACACATAGAGAGTTTAGACAGAGAATTATATTTTTTCAAGAAGTACTTTTTTAAAAATAGGGCTATTCAGAGCTTTCATAATTACAAAATCTGTCATAATAAAACACACCTTCTCTCCCTACAGAGTCTAACTCACCGTTTGAAGTAGATGTGCATCTTTCACCTTCTCTAATCAGAGCTGTGCACATTTATTGGTGAAAAAATAACACCTCTGCAGCAGATGTGTTATTCAATGGCTATAATAGGAGCTGTTTTATTAAAGGAAGACTTATTTATGCCTCATATTTGAGGTATGTTTCCTTAAAAAGAGCTTTTCTGGCACGAAATGTATTGTTTGAACAAATTTAAAACAGAAAATCACGCCTCTTTAAGAAAATTGATTTTAGAAAATAAGCCGTACACAAATCTTTTTAATAACTAAAAAATATTAACCTTAAATCTCAACTTTAGTTCTACCGAAACCACCTGAGGACAAAAATAATTTGATTCAGCTATAGTTTACTGAAGATGGATTACGTACAAGGCGCTGTGCTAGGTCACCAGAGGGCAAAGTTCGGCCTCTGCATTTTTCCCCCTTCATTTGTGTGTCTCTCAGTCAACATTTCATCCTTTGTGGGGCCCGCAGGACCTCCTGGCTCCCAACATTTCCCACTTTGGTCTCTATGTGGATGTACCTTCCTTCTTTGTGCTGCAGACCTTTCCAATTTCTATTCCCCATCGAATTGTTACAATCGTTAGTGTCACCTGCCACGACCCAACTTTTCAAACGTAATCTGACAAACTAAGCCACACTGAAGTGTTAATGGGTGATGTTGCTCCAAGCTAACATATTTCAGCAGTGAGACAGAAAATATTACACTTTAACACACACACACACACACACACACACACAGGCACAATAGTGAGAGCTTTGAATGGTGGACGGGAGACAGAATCGGAGAGAGGAGTCACTGGGCAGTCTTCATCTCACACTACATGTGATGTTTGTAAGGTAATCTGCCCTTGTTGTTGCATAATCATTATCGAAATTACTCATAAACAGACGTTACCACACTATATGTTCACCTATGTTTATAGGTTTTTCTTTGCTTTTAGCAAGCTGAAAATGCGGAGGACTAAACATAGGGCCAATTCAAGCCCGGGGCCTATGGACTCCATAATCAATTACAGGTGTTATGCCCAGAGGGGACATGGAAACTTGATTTACCTAAATACATTTCATTGTCAAATCTCAATCAAGTCAAGAGCTTCTGAGTTCACACACCTCTAGCAGCAACACAACAATCATAAGTGGAAAATTTTAATTTGACATTTGCTTTGGAAGGAACATACTTTCTGAAATCATTAACCACCAAGAAAAGTCCCACAATGCACAGTGTTTAGTTGCTCACTGTAGTTGTCTTCTGATTGTGAGTATAAAATATCCTCATTGTAATATTTCTCACTGATCCACAAACTTAGTTATCATCGTGCCAGTCTACATTTCAATGAACACAATGAGGCCAAAGTATCTAGCTGAAACTCAGGCAACAGAAGTTTTGCCTTTTCCCTGGATAGCAGAGATCCTGAAAGAGCCCGGTCACTGCACAGCACCTTGGGAATAGTCCACACTGCTTTCCCCATTACTCAGTTTCCTCAGCTTTAGTACTTGTTGCTTTCATTCACGTTCTTATTTCTGCTACTCTGGTTCAATGAGGGTCTAGGGAATAATTGAAACTGAAGGCACTTTTATCATCTAGTCAAAATTTCTTTAGCAGTGGTACTCATTCTTCAAACAAATGTATGAAATCTCAGTATATTTCTCTCTTCCTAGTTTTTGAAGCCCTTGGGCTCCCTTTGCTCACACAGCATGCTCCTCGCCACCCATTCCCCAAAACTTCCTGGAACACCTCTCAGGAACTCTCAGGGCCTAAAGTGGCAGAGTTTGAAAACTACTGAACTAATCTAGCTCTTTACAGCGCACGGATCAAAGAACCGGCACCAGTGAGAACACGATGAAGGGTACACAGCCTGGTAGGGGCAGACAGGACCTGATTCAAGGTCTTGATTCCAGGCCGTGGATTCTTTCCAAGCTTTCAAAACGTGCTCCACAGTGGTGCCTCGGGCGTCTCTGTCGGAGTCCGAGGGAGCGGGAGCAGGGGGTGGCCCAGACACCACCACTTCGAACCAGAGCACCTGTACTTTAAGTGTTCTAAAGTATTCAATGTTGTTTGAAGGAAGGGCTCAGCAATTAGAAACTGGCTTGAGAGGCACACCACGTGCCCAATGTTATTATCTGAAGTTCTTTGCTTGGGAAAAGTCAAAGTAGTAATAATAATAATGTGACTGGTATATATTTACATATATAAACCATTTATATATGTTTTACATGCATGTATATACAGACATATATTAATATATGCATTTAAATACACACATATATGTATCTACACACATATATATATACCATGTATACATACACACATATATAGTTGTTTATTATTATTATTATTAACACCTATTAAGAAATGAAATCTACTCTTTGCTAGGTACTATTGTAAGGGCTCTAAATACATTAGTTTGATTAATCTTGACAACAACTCTACAAAGTAGAGACTATTATTCCCATTTTTCTGGGACACAGAATTATTGTGTGATTTGCCTAATGTCACATAACTGATTAAACTCAGGCAGTCTGAGTGTAGGGTCCTTGCTTTTATTTTTTTAATTTATTTTTTAATATTTTTTTATTATGTTAGTCACCATACAGTACATCCCCGGTTTCTGATGTAAAGTTCAATGATTCATTAGTTGCGTATAACACCCAGTGCACCATGCAATACGTACCCTCCTTACTACCCATCACCAGCCTATCCCATTCCCCCACCCCCTTCCCCTCTGAAGCCCTCAATTTGTTTCTCAGAGTCCATAGTCTCTCATGCTTCACTCCCCCTTCTGATTACCCCCCCTTTCTTTAAGTGAAATAAGTCAAGCAGAGAAAGACAATTATCATATGATTTCTCTCATCTATGGAACATAAGAACTAGGAAGATTGGTAGGGGAAGAAAGGGGTCCTTGCTTTTAACCATTACATTAAATTGTCATTGATCTGGTTCAAAGATTTGAAGGTAGCTTTCACTCTCTGTTCAGAGGGAAAGCCTCCTTTGAGGGCCTGATCCTAACATTCATGTGGCCTATGGCTTGTGCTCTCCACTCCAATCCTTTAGTTCATAGCTAAGCCCTTTTATTTAATCTCCTTTTGGACAAACATCTTTTCTGTTTCCAGTTGGAAATTTGGCCACTTGGCCAGAAACTCCATGGGATTTGCCTTTAAAGATGGCATTTCTCTTTTAAATTTTAATTCCAGTATAGTTAACAGGCAATGTTATACTGGTTTCAGGTGTAAAAATTAGCATTTCTCTTGATTGCCTCTCCCACAGTACTCTGCGAGTCCCTTGGCTTCTAATCAACTCACCAGAGTCCCCTTTCAACTCTGAGTCACATTTCCTCCAACAGCCCCACAACCCCTCATGTCTGTCCTGATCTCTACCAAAGACAAGAGCACTGGAAGCCAACCTCATCCACACCACTGCCCAAACCCTGGAGGGATACACAGGACACAAACACATGTGGATGACAATTATCATGTGCATTACTTCTTTATAGACCCTTAAACCCCTTAGATAACATGTTAATATAAAGATGCCTAACCCTTTGGTAGGTGTGTACTTAATCATTTTACGGGCCTGCAAACTCACATCTTACTTTAGGGAGAAGAAAGAACAGAACCCAGGTGACCAGCAAGAACGCAAGGTCCACTGCTTTGTACCATGAGATGTTGCTCCACACTCTCAGGGTGCGGCTGATATCAATAATGGCAAGCCTACTCTGAACATATTTAAAACTATGAAATAATTCATGAGTCTGCCTACAGAATTATAGCACTTATTTTAAAAATCTATGACTATATTTACATAATGACAATAAATATAAATATATCTAAATATAATATATAAACATAAATTTATATATTTAAACATAAAAATGTATATATTATATACACTCAAAAATTGCTAAAGCACAGTAACTCACTCAAAAATTGCTCTCCAATTTTTAATACACATTCTATTTTTCTTTTCTTATAAAAATAAACATGTATGGTAGATGGTAACAGGCCTTATTCATTCTCAGAATTTAGTGTAATTTACAACATTCCTTTGGGGGCATGCCTATCAAATTTGTGGTGCTAATAACTATGCTGGCACTACTTTCACTTAATTTTCCCTAAGGAGCAGTAATTTTTCAGAAGAGGTGAGAAAAATCCTCATTATTCCCTGTCCTGAAGAGTAGACCAAATTTCTCAAACAAGTTTCTAGTAAGTACTTATCTTCTTGGGAGATACAGATATTTCTAGAGCAAGTTTGCCAACAAAAGTCCCTATTAAATAAATAATTTTAAAATTCTTTTGATCTATAATTTAAGAGCTCTATAGATTCTACCAAATGAAGAAAGTTCATTATGATCACCATATTCGGAGCTTGAAATAGCCATTGTTATGAATCTAAAAGAACATGCCAGATCCTAATTTTAAGTGAACTCCTAGACTGTGTGCCCCAGCCACTTAAGAATTAGTGTATATCTTGATGAAGTCCCAATAGTTCATTTTGAGACTCTTGACTCTGGGAAACAAACTGAGGGTTGTGCAAAGGGAGGTGGGTGGGAGGATGGGGTAACAGAATGATGGGGAATTAAAGAGCGCAGGTGATACGATGAGCACTGGGTGTTATGTTCAACTAATCAATCACTGAACATTATATCAAAAACTAATGATGTACTATACCTTGGCTAACTGAATTAAAAAAAAAAAAAGAACTAGTGTATATCCAGGGGAGGCACGATGTTGAAGCTCGGTGTGTGGAATCAGAAAGACTCGTGTTTAAACGCAATGAGCTGCCACTTACGTGCTACCTGAATTTGCCTAACTTCTTTGATCACTCTAGGATCCAGATTCCCCACATTAAGATAGGGCTAATAATAACAATTATTATTTAAAGATATTAATATTCACTCTTCAGAAATAGAGTTCAAGCTTCTGGAATAGTAGGAATAGTTAATTAAAAAGTAAATATCCCCCATAAGGCACATGTCATAATGACTTCAACATTCGAAGGAATCAAAACTATATACTTTCCAGTTCACAATTCATTTCCAATATGCAATATTGCCATCCAGTTACCAAAAACAGAAGAAAACAGGGGTTTAATATAGTTGTTACAATGCCTACCCAAGGGTATTATTTCTTTATTTCATGAATCATTGTGCTCACAAATTACTTAAAGAATCATTTTTAAACCTAGGGCAATGTGTTTGACTTCCAGGAGTGGGTTACTTTTCCCACCATTTTCTCCTGCTTTACCAATGACTCCTAGGATGTTACTGTGCCTTGTCCATTCACAGTTGGAAGGTCATTCATTAACCAGCAATCTGGTGTTAACTACCCACCAGGAAATGTTACTAAATACGTGGAACATGGGAAAGGACAGAGGTGGTCTGAATTTGGTAAATGTGACATTCAAAGGAATCAGTTCACTTGAAAAGATTCCTGCCCACTTTTCATCAGTAAATTACTGTACTTGCTAATTAGGTTGTGGACACAGCTTGACCCTTATTAAAATAAGAAAAAAAATACCAAATTCTTAAAACATATAAAAAGGAGTAATGAGTAACTTTAGGGAGAAATTTTTTTATATTAAACTCTCAAATTATGCCAAGGCCATCGCAAAAAGGTAAAAAGTCTGTGTATGTTTTCATAATGCTGTTGCTTTTCAAAGTTTTACTGCTCTTTTTTATTTATTTGTATTTTTTAAGACTTTTTAAAAGACTTATTTATTTATTTGAGAGAGAGAGTGCACAGGTATGTGGATGAATGGGGGGGAGGGGCAGAGGGAGAGAATCTTTAAGTAGACCCCCTGCTGAGCCCAGAGCCAGCCGCAGGGCTGGATCCCACAAACCATGAGATCATGAGCTGAGCCAAAACCAAGAGTCAGATGCTCAACTGACTGAGCCACCCACATGCCCCTGCTCTCTTTACTATCATTACACCTTTTATTCCTAAGCCATACCATTTTTTCCAACTGTCAGATGTATAAATATTTCCTTCCCCTTAAAACAAGTTTCAGCATTAATGTTCACTATCCAGTAATCACAAGGTCTGTGTGTTCTTAAAGACCACCAAACTCTTAACCATCAAATTTATTACTATTAACTCTCAAATTTACCCTTCTTCTCCATCTCCACAGCCACTGTTTTAATTCAGGATTTAATAATTTGTCATCTGGTAAACTGCAATACTCTCTTGATCAGAATCCCCCTCCAGATTGAACTCCATGCTCATCCAACTTTCACATTGTGTCAGTTTTCTTGCTAAAATTGCTTGAAATCCTTCTGTGGCTCTCTGTCACCTAAAGGATTCTGTCAAATTCCTTAGAATGGCCTAAAATTTCTTCAGGATCTGGTCCCTGCCCACGTGTTCAACCTCATCTTTCACCACACCCTGCAACTGAGTGGTAGAGTAGTTCCCACAGGTTCCAGAATGGAACGCATGACTTCTCTCATGTCCCCAAGATTCTTCATGTTCTGTCCTCTGTGCATGGAAGTCCTTGCCACAACTTTTACTCTTCCTCTAAAATTTACCCAGGAATCAGCCAGTCAGCTATCTTCCCCCAGATGAAACTGACTCCAGAGGAAAAGGAGCTAATGTCACCACAGCCTGAAACTTGCAGACCCCCATGGGGCCCTGCGTGAGCTGTCCTTCCAAGCTCCCTCTAGCTTGGAGCTTATGCTGGTCCTTCCAGAGCCTAGGGAACCTGCTTGTACCTTCATGGCCGTCAGAATGCCTCCTCAGCTACCTGGTGTGTGAGACAATGCAGCCTGGGAAGCAAGAACAACCACCTAAGGCAAGGATGGAATGTACTCCTTGCCCCTGTCTGAACCTGGGGCTGGCACACAGCCTCTTCCCCTAGTGTCCCCATTCCAGACATGTCTAGAAGGTGTTGCCATGGCAGACATCACTAATCAAGCACAGCATTCTTTGTAATGGAACCCAGACACAGCCTACTTCACTACCCACAATCCTAGACTCTAAGCAGCCCCTGTGTTTATTTAGAGTTAGCACATAACATGTAGCCTGCTTAGCATTTCTGGCCTAAGGATACCTCAAGGGTGATGGGACCTGGGCAGAGCCCCAGCACAGACAGCGCACTCAAATGGGAGGACCCCGGTCCATGTGCTAGAGAGCCACGATCTCTTTGGAGACCTACATGTACCTACCTGATGAAGATCAAACTGCATATACTATTGGGAGAAAGTCTCTACTGACCTAGGTACTGAAGAATAACAAAGTCAAAAGAGAAAAACCAAGTGTTGGGTTTGGGGCTGTCACATGTGAACAGAATAAAACAAAAAATAGTTATTAACTAGAAGTCTGAGTGTCATAAAAAAAAGGATACTTTTATCTCTTTAAGGAGAGAAGTCATTGGCCTATAGTTAGACTTCTGGGATGAATTACAAGTACTGATTTAGAAGCATAAAATACTTTTCCAGAAAATTTAGCAGAAAGCATTGAAAAGAAAGTTTATTATTTGTAACAGGAGTTTAATCTCCATTAAAAAGTGAGCAAGGTATCACTGAAAAAGATGCCATGAGTGATCTTCCTTACCCAATTCAGAGACTTTCAGAGGTCTTTGGCATATTGAATTAGTAATGGAAATTTTCCAAAGGATAACTCCAACTTGGAATGTAATTTGAAGGTCCGTGGGGGAAAAAAAAGAAAAGAAAGGAAAGCAAGGAAAAGAAAAAAGAAAATGAAAAAAGAAAAAAGTCTGTGCTCACAAGAAAAAAGCCAGTTTCTGGACAACTATCATTAGATCCAGCCCATGCAGAAAAAATTTCTCCCAAAAGGATATTTATGATATAGATTTTTATACTCTTTATGTTTATACATAGTAGTTTTTATAAGTATACATTTGTGTTCTATTGCTATAATTAATTTTGATATTTTAGCGTGTGAAAAGAGATTTCAGGAATGGAAACCCAACTAATAACTTATGAATCTGACTGGAGACAGTTTGACTTGAGACCAGGCCCAAAACCATAACTCCATTTCCTCTTTTCTGAAATGGATCATTTCTCCACAACAATTTTATGTTTGTGATTTCTGGGAGTGTCCAACTATACACGTCAAAAGAAATTCACCAGCTTCCCAGAAGAGATGTGGGTCATGATGTGTGACCACTATTGCCTGCATATGTGGAAATTTGGCAATGCATAGATGGTCTACATTCATCTGGCCATCAAGCTGAAGCTGAAGCAGGGGTCAGAAAACATGATCCAGACATATAGGATTGGCTGCACCAAGGACCAGAAGCTGCTGCTGGAGGTCCAGCAGTACTGCAGGACAGTAAGACCGAGGGTGACATCATCTGCATGCAGCTCCACCAGGCACTATAGGCAGGCCAGCTGGAGAGCCAGACTATCACAGACAAGGCCCAAGGGAGTCCAGACCTGGGGGCCATGGAGCTGCACATTCAGGAGCCGTGGCACCACTTCTGAGTGGAGCACGTGGTGGCCAAGGGTACCAAGAATCACCCATGATACTGTACACATTCAACAAAATGTAGCTGGTACTCTGATTCTTACTTAGTGTTTTCAGTAATTGCTATGTGATACTGCATTGCTATAATCATTTTGGTGAAAAAGCACTGATAGTTGCTTTTTAAAGAGGGGCAAACATTTATCACTGGCAGAGTTTTTATCTTTCTTTGTTTTATAAATCAACAACAAAGTGGATCTAGGGAGGGAAGACACCTTCAAGCAGATGAGATCATGTTTTGTTTTGTCAATGCACAAAGGATTGCTCTCATTAACTATTAAAAGAAGCAGAAATGCCACATTTCTCAAGAGTGATCAGAGAATTTTAGAATAAGGGGAGGCTGATTGGACTGATTCATGTACCCAGGCACCAAACATCTGTCCAAAGCTCCCAACTCACATGCCAGGTTTCTAAAACTGAAAAGAGGAGTGCTATATGCCAAGATAAAGGACTTTTTATTGTCTAATTTCTAAATAGCTTCATATGAGCTTTATCAGCAATTTGCCTGGTTCAGAAAACCACAAGTAATAGATCTCTCATTATAAACAACAAAAACCATGTACAACTTTTGTTATTAAAAAGATTGTGTTATCTCTACCTCCACTAAATAATTCAACAAGCCCTTAAGGATTATGAATCTGATGAAGTGCCAAGATATTAGCCTGCTCCAGGTGCTCACATTTCTTAGTCCGGCCCTGTTGACAGAGGATAGGTGCTCAGCAAATATTTTTTTGGTTAATTTGAACTCTGTCCTCTAAATGAGGCTGTATGAACCCTAGACATAGGGATTTTTATCTATTTTTTTTTCCTATATTGGTACTCAGCACTTGACATAGAGTAGACTTGCAGTAACTGTTTGTGGAATACGTGAATAACTAGTCTGTGTTATGCTTACTATATAACGTTAAGTGCTTCAATAACTAACTGGTAAATTCTCACATAAGAAACACATAAGAAAAAGATGATTAGGTGGTTAATAATAAATGGTCACAATAAACTTTAATATAGGCAAGATTTAGCTCAGAAATCAAATCAGGTAACAGTAAGAACAATAAAAGTAATAAGCCAATGCATTTGATTGACCACTGCAAAATGTTCTCACCATTTAACATCTTTCAGAGTTTTCTTAAACCACTCGTATTCCAGAAATGCCTTCCAAAACCTCGCAATAAAAATAGCTTTCATACCACCTTTTTAAATCACTAAAATTCATCAAAGAAATGTACTCGAGTGGCTCTGCTGTTTTAAACACCTTTTAACTAAGTAAGCCTTGTATTAATTTGCCTCAGAGGTATCCTTAGACAAGACAAAGACAAAACTGGTAAAACAGTTTATCAATTCCAAAGAACACCTTAGTAAAAATTATGTTATTCACTGGATAATGGATACTGGATAGTGAATTAAAGAGTCTGCATATTTGTGAAAACACTAATGCAAAGTATTTAGGTGCCACTTCTGAGCAGCCTAATAGAAAGAGTATATGTTTCAGATACAAAAGAAAGGAGGTCGCAAAAAAAAAAAAAAAAAAAAAAAAAAAAAGGGGGGGAAAAAAAAAAAAAAAAAAAAAAAAAAAAAAGGATGGAGGTTACATGCTAGGTCTGGCACTCATTCTCTCCATGACTTAGGCCATATCATTGTTTGTCTCATTTTCTTAATCTGTAAAATAACTTGATTGCATTGGGTAACTTCTAACAGTAAATCTGGAATGAGAACAAACATTTTGTGTTTGTACCATAGCTCAATTGTTTATGTTGACCTTAGATAAGTACTTATTTTTCAAAAGAGGACTTTAAAATTTGCACTATTTTCCAGGGCTGTGTTGAAAATAGAGTTCGACTCCATAAAAAGATTGGAAAACAATGCGAAGAATTATAGTGATGATGTTCTAACTGGTCATTTCAGAAAATATTGGCACAAACATGAAAGGGAATTCTAAAAACATCCCTCTACTCTCACCACTTTTATTCAACACAGTACTAGAAGTCCTAGCCACAGGAATCAGACAAGAAAAAGAAATAAGAGGCATTCAGACTGGTAAAGAATAAGTTAAACTCTATTTGCAGATGAAATGATACTATTCATAGAAAATCCTAAAGAAACCACCAAAAAAACTAGAAGTAATAAACAAATTCAGTGAAGTGGTCAGATACAAAATTAATACCCAGAAATTGGTAGTGTTTCTGTACACTAATAATGAAGTCATAGAAAGAGAAATTTAAAAAAAAACCAACACACACATCACTTACAATTGCACCAAAAGTAATAAAATATCTAGGAATAAACTTAATCAAAGAGGTGAAAGACCTATACTCTGAAAACAATAAAACACTGAAGAAAGAAATTAAAGATGACACAAATAAATGGAAAAATATTCCATGCTCATGGATTAGAGAGATCAATATTGTCAAATATCCATATTATCCAAAGCAATCTACAGATTCAATGTAACCTCTATCAAATACCAACAGCATTTTTGGGGGGCACCTGGGTGGCTCAGTCGGTTAAGTGTCTGCCTTTGGCTTGGGTCATGGTCCCAGGGTCCTGGGATTGAGCCCCACATCAGACTCCCTGCTCACTGGGGAGCCTGCCTCACTCTCCTCCCCGCTCATGCTCTCTCTCAAATAAAAACAACAAACAATAACAACAACAACAAAATACCAACAGCATTTTTCACAAAACTAGATCAAATAATACTAAAATTTGTATGGAACCACAAAAGAGCCCAAACAGCCAAAGCAATCTTGAAAAAGAAGAACAAAACTGAAGGTATCACAATCCCAGATTTCAAGATAAATTACAAAGCTGTAGCAATCAAAACAGTATGGTACTAGCACAAAAACAGACACATAGATCAATGGAACAGAATAGAGACCCCAAAATATACCCACATTTACAGGTCAATTAATCTATAGCAAAAGAGTGCTTGCTTTGACAGCACATACACTAATCTATGTCAAAGAAGGCAAGAATACACAATGAGGAAAAGACAGTCTTTTCAATAAATGGTACTGGAAAAACTGGACAGATAGTTACATACAAAGGAATGAAGCTAGACTACTTTCTAACACCATACACAAAAATAATCAAAATGGATTAAAGACCTAAACACGAGCCCTGAAACCATAAAAATCCTAGAAGAGAACACAGACAGTAATGTCTCTGACATCAGCCATAGCAATATTTTTCTAGATATGTCTCCTAAGGCAAGGAAAACAAAAGCAAAAATAAACTACTGGGACATATCAAAATAAAAAGCTTTTGCATAGCAAAGGAAATCATCAAGAAAACAAAAAGACAACCTTGTCTTTTTGAGAAGATACTTGTAAATGATATATCCAATAAGGGGTTACTATCCAAAACATATAAAGAACTGATACAACTGAATACCAAACAATCTTACTTAAAAACGAGCAGGGGCGCCTGGGTGGCTCAGGCGTTAAGCGTCTGCCTTCGGCTCAGGGCGTGATCCCAGGGTCCTGGGATCGAGCCCTGCATCAGGCTCTCTGCTCTGCTGGGAGCCTGCTTTTTCCTCTCCCACTCCTCCTGCTTGTGTTCCCTCTCTTGCTGGCTGTCTCTCTCTGTCAAGTAAATAAATAAAATCTTTAAAAAAAATAAAAATAAAAAATAAAAATGGGCAGAGGACCTGAATAGATACTTTTCCAAAGAAGACCGATGGTCAACAGACACATGAAATGATGCTCAACATCACTCATCATCAGGGAAATACGAATCAAAATCACAATGAGATTTTACCTCACACCTGTTAGAATGGCTAAAATCAAGAAGACAAGAAACAACAAGTATTGGTGAGGATGTGGAGAAAAAAGAACCCTTGTGCCCTGTTGGTGGGAATGTAAATTGGTGTAGCCACTGTGGAAAACAGTTTGGAGGTTCCTCAAAAAATTAAAAATAGAAATACCATGTCCAATAATTCCACTATTGGGTATTTACTCAGGAAAAATAGAAACACTAACTCAAAAAGATAATATGCACCCTTATGTTTATGGCAGCATTATTTACAATAGCTAAGACATGGAAGCAACCTAGGTGTCCATCAATAGACGAATGGATAAGGAAAATGCGGTATATGTATACAACGGAATATTATACAGCCATAAAGAATGAGATTATGTCATTTGCAACAGCATGGATAGACCTAGAGGGTATTATGTTAAGTGAAATAAGTCAGACTAAGAAAGACAAATACCATACAATTCCACTCATAAATGGAATCTAAAAAAAAATGAATAAACAAACAAAAAACAGAATCAGAACTATAAATACAGAGAACAAACTGATGGCTGCCAGTGAGGAATTGGGCAAAATGGGTGAGGGGGAAAGGGAACAGGACTCTGGTTATGGAATGAGTAAGTCACATGAATAAAAAGCAGAACACATGGAATATAGTCAGTGATATTGTAATAGTGATGTAATGGGACAGATGGTATCTCTACTTATGGTGAACATAGCATAATGTATAAACTTGTCAAATCACTAAGCTGTACACCTGAAACTAATGTAACATTGTGTGCCAACTATACTAAAAAAAAAAAATCTCAAAATATTTAGGATGAAAATTCACCTCCTTACCCTCAAAAAATAAGACTACAAACTCTAAAATGTTTTATGACTGTGACAAAGCTGATGAAAGCTCTAATAAAGGATAGGATATCTAACCCAGTTAATTAATCATAAAAAATTAGGACAATATTGGTATATTCTTGTAAAACAATCTGCAGAAGTATATACAAGGGTTACTTTGGAGAAAACAAGTTTTTAATTATTTTTTCTGTTACAGAAATAATGTGTGTATTATAGAATTTAAAAATATACAAAAGGATTAGTGTGAAAATAAAATTACTCATATTCATATCCAGGAGAGATAATCATTATTAACATTTTAGTAAACTATATTCTAGCTTTTTAAATTAATTCATGAATATAAAGTTTTTAGAAAATTGTTTGCTTAGGGGTGCCTGGGTGGCTTCATCTGTTAAGCATCTGCTCTGGGCTCAGGTCATGATCTCAGGGTCCTGGGATCAAGTACCACGTCAGGCTCCCAGTTCAGCAGGGAAACTGCTTGTCCCTCTGCCCCTGCTCTTCCCCCTGCTCATGCTCTCTCCCAAATAAATAAATAAAATCTTTAAACAAAAAGAAACTCGCTTGCCTACAAAGCAGGTTTCTATTCCTTTATATTCAATATTTATTATAAATAGTTCCTACATCATTAAATATTTTTAGAACAAGATTGTAAAAAGGTAAATAATGTTCCAGTGTATAACTACAGCATAGTTTCTTTAACTATTATACTGCTGTTGGAATTGTATTTGTTTCTATTTTTTAAATATTTTAAATAATGAAGTATATAAATCTCTGACCATTTCTTTAATTTTTTCCCCAGCTTTACTGAGATATAACTGACACATAACACTGCATAAATTTAAGGTGTACAACATGTTGATTTGAAACATTTATACATTGCAAAATGATTACCATGATAGCATTAGCTAACACCTCCATTCTGTCATATAATTACCATTTCTTTTTTACGGTGAGAACATTTAAGATCTACTCTGTTGGCAACATTCAAGTATATGATACAGTTTTGTTAGCTGTCATTACATTAGATCTTCAGAACTTGTTTATTTTATAACTGGAAGTTTGTTTCCTTTGGTCTATATTTCCTCATTTCCTCTACCCGTCAACCCGTGGTAATTACCAGGCCACTGTGTTTCTCTGAGGTAGACATTTTGTGTATATCTTATATTTTAAGATGGAGTTCTAGGACTGGGATAATGAAATTCAGGGCATAAACACGAAGGCCACAATTCCAAACGGCATATAAAGAAAGGTAGATTTGTCCACCAGTGTCCCAGAGAACACCCATCCCACAATACTCCTGGTGGCACTGAGCATTATTAGTCTACAGTTTTCATTCTAAAAGTGTCATGTTACTTTTAATTTCTATCCCACTGATTATTAGTAGGATAGTTTGCATGTTTGTTGGTTACATTTTTCAGTTTTGGGAATTAACTATACATGTCCTTGCCCATTTTGTTTTGGGTTTTAATGATTTTCCTAACCAATTCACAAGAACTCTTTAAATGTGAAGGCTATTAACTCTATACTATATATTTCTTACCAATATTTTCTATGCAGTTTATAATTAGTCCTTTACTATATTTATGTTTTTTATTAAAAAAATTTAAATTTTCATGTACTCAAATCTTTCAATCAATTCCCTTCTAATTTTTTTCCAATTTTTCATGCTTGGAAGCTCTTGCCCCTTTTAAAATCAATTAATAGATATGTACATGCATTTTCTCCTGGGAATTTTTTCTATTCATCTGGAATTTATTTTGGCATATGGACATTCAGTGGAGATTTAAATTTATTTTTCTCATTTATTAAAAAAATTTCCTTACATGTTTTATTGAATATTTTTTATCAACCTTATTTATTATAGAATCTTTCCTATATCATGTTTTCAATATATATCACAGTTACTTCCTGAATTATCTACACATTTCCATTGATGTGAAAGGCTTCAATAAATTTCTACACTAAAAACTTTCCACAATAAACTCAATTATATGGATAGGGTAGTCCGGGAATTGGGAATAATGTTTGGTGGTTTTTTTTTTCATGATTTCTGACTTTAATAGAAATAAACAGTGCTTATATTAGCCATAATTAAATTATACTCATGAAGTGAAAATGCATAGTGAAACTTTCAAAATCTGTAGATTATGCTTATTTCTAGTTGTTAAACATCCATTGATTCAGATAATTTCAGGAAATAATTCCTATGGCAGTTTGAGAAGACATACTTATCAGCTGAGCATTTATGTGGGTAAAGTGTAACGAATTTTAGGAAAATATATAATAATTCTGAGCCTTCTTGTCTGAAAATACTGAAACAGGGGTGCCTGGGTGGTGCAGTCCACCAACTCTTGGTTTTGGCTCAGATCATGATCTTGGGATCATGGGATCAAGTCCCGCTTTGGGCTCTGACTTCAGTGTGGAGTCTGCTTAGGATTCCCTGCCCCTCTCCTACCCCCTCCTTTCTAGCTCTCTCTCTCTCAAATAAATAAATAACTATTTTTAAAAAATAATAAATGAATAAATAAATAAATAAAAATACTGAGTCACAGAGAATCTGAAATTAAGATATGAGGTATAATATGGGGGGGGCTAAAAACGGGAAGATGGAGAGAACACCTCTGGTATGAAGGGTTGGACTGTCACCCACTTCCTGTGCATTATACGCATTATCAAGAAATTGAAAACCAACAAGCATGAAGAGAAGATCCTAAAAGCTCCCAGGCAAAGAAAATACAATAACTTTCAAAATAAGAATAAAATTGCATCATTTTCATGTTCTCAATTATAGTACAGAAAGCCTTCAAAATTTTCAGAGAGTATTATTTTTAATCTGGAATTCTATTTCTAGCCGATCTATCATCAAATGTAAGGAATCAAACATTGCACTTCCCAGCTATACTCTCTCAGGAAGCAATTGAGAAAGTGCCCTAGGAAAAATAACAGTAAATTAAGAAAGAGAAGAAACAATTAAAAGTGAAAAGTTGTTCAAGAAGGAAGAAATCACAGTACACCATTTGGTTCTGCAGTGAATAATATTTATATATTTATATCATTGATATTTATATCATTGAAATATTTATAGCATTGATTGAAACACATGACTGATTTTATTTAAAAATGTGATATATTTATATTAAGAGGATATGGGGATGAAGTTGTGTGTCAGAGGTTAATGGCATAAAAGAAGTATATCTTCTTCTACCACAATATGAAGTCACTTGGTTTAATATATTATTAAAAAATATGGATAATGATGCCAGAAGCAGTGCCTAAAATGATGACAATAGCTTACTCTGGGAGTGTTTCTGGAAGGAGCAGAGAGGGAAGCCTTCTTTTTTATTATGAGCCTTTTCTTATTATATAATATTTATTTTTTAATTTATTTTCAATATTTATTTGAGAGAGAGAAAGCATGAGTGGGGGGGAGGGGCAGAGGCAGAAGGAGAAGCGGACTCCCCGCTGATCAGGGAGCCTGACATGGGGCTCAATCCCAGGACCCTGAGATTATGACCTGAGCCGAAGGCAGATGCTTAATCGACCAAGACACCCAGGAGCATCTTATTATATGATATTTAAAACATTTTTGTCAAAAACAGAATTTAAAAAGAAATGAATATCAAAGGAAGAAGAAGGAAGGACATAATAAAGATTAAGGAAGATAAGAATAAAAAAGAGAACAGAAAAATAATAGAGAAAATCAATGAAGACAAAAGTTGGTTCACTGAAAAGAACAACAAAATTGACAAATCGTTTACTAGACTAAAAGAAAGAAAGAAAGAAAGAAAGAAAGAAAGAAAGAAAGAAAGAAAGAAAGAATCAATTTACCAAAATCAGGAATGAAATAGGGGACATCTACTATATTAATTTTGCAGAAATAAGAAGGATTTTAAAGAAATACTATGAATAGTTAATACCCATAAACTAGATAACGAAGATGAAATAGACAAATTTCTAGAAAGATATAAAGTACTAAAACTGATTCAATAAGAAATTGAAAACCTGAATAGACCTATAACAAGCAAACAGATTGAATTAGTAAAAAAACAACTTGCCACAAAGAAAATCTCAGGTCCAGATGGCTTCAATAGTGAATTCTATAAAATATTTAAAGAAGAATTAACACCAATTCTTCACAAATGCTTCTAAAAAATAGATGAGGCAGGGAACATTTTCCAACGCTTTCTAGGAGGCCAGCATACCAAAGCTAGGCAAATACATCACAGAAACAAAAGCTATACAAATACCACTTAATGAATATCGACTCAAAACCTATCAGCAAAATATTAGCAGATTGGAATCCACCAACATATTAAAAAGATTATTTACCATAACCAAGCAGGATTTAACCCAGAAATGCAAGGTTGGTTCAACATACAAAAATCAATCAATGTAATATACCATGTTAATAGAATACAGGGTGGAAAAAAAAAACACACGATTATATCATTAGATGCAGTAAGATCATTTGACAGCTTCTAATATCCTTTCATGATAAAAACAAAGCCCCTCAACAAACTAGGAATATAAGGAACAACTTCAAACTGATAAATGCCATCTACAAAAAACTGACAACTAAAAGCATACTTATTGGAGAAAATGAAAATTTTCCTTCTAATATTATGAACAAAACAAGAATGCTGCTCTTGCCACTTTTATTCAATGTTGGAGGTTCTAGCCAGGGATATCAGTCAAGGAAAAGAAATACAAGGCATCCATATTGAAAAGGAAGAAGTAAAAAACATCTCTATTCGACACAATAATGGCATAATGACATAATCTTGTGTACAGAAAATATTAAAGAATCTACAAGAAAATTATTAGAGCTAATTAACAAATCCAGCAAGGTTACAGAATAAAAGACCAATATACAAAAAAAAGTTGTTTTTCTATACACTATCAATGAATAAGGTGGAAACAAAATTAAGAAAACAATTCCATTCACAATAGCATCAAAAAGAATAAGGTTTTTAGGCATAAAGTTAGCCAAATAAGAGCAAGAATTGTACGTGGCAAAATACAAAACACTGTTGAAGAAACTAAAAGAAGTCTAAATAAATGGAAAGAAATCTCATGTTTATAAATCAAAAAACTTAATATTGTTGAGATGTCAATAATATCAAAATAGATCTACAGATTCAACACAGTACTTATCAAAGTCTTAAGTATTTCCTAGAAATGCACAATCTGATCATAAAATTCAAACAGAAATGAAAGGAGTTAAGGAAGTCAAAATGATCTTGATAAAGAATAACAAAGTTGGAGGATTTGCACTTTTTGATATAAACTTAGAGTAACTATAAATTTACAGTAATCAAGACTGTGATATTGACAGAAGAACAAACAGATCCGTGGAACAGAACTGAGAGTCCAAAAACAGGCTTTCACATGTGGTCAATTACTTTTTGACAAAGGAGCCAGGACAATTCAATGAGGAAAGAGGTCTTTTCAACAAATGGTGCTCTGACATGTAAAAGAATGAAGATGGGGGTAATTCCCACAATACTTGGTGAGAAGAGGAGCAATGGCTGCGTGGGCTGTGCCCAGCAGTGTGCTCCTTCCTGCTCTCCGCACTGGCCTTGGCTGCTCACTGGCTGTAGAAAATGGTGAAAGAAACCACTTACTATGACGTTGTGGGGGGTCAAACCCAACGGTCCCCAGGAAGAAGTGGAAAGGCTTACAGGAGACTGGCCTTGAAGTACCACCCTGCTAAGAATCCAAATGAAGGAGAGTTTAAACAGATTTTTCAAGCTTATGAAGTACTCTGTGATACAAAGAAAAGGGAATCATATGACAAAGGAGGAGAACAGGCAATTAAAGAAGGTAGAGCTCGGGGTGGCTTTGGCTCCCTGATGGACATCTCTGGTATGTTTTTTGGAGAAGGAGGAAGGATGCAGAGAGATAGGAGAGGTAAAAAGGTTGTGCATCAGTTCTCAGTAACCTTAGATGACTTATATAATGGTGCAACAAGAAAACTAGCTCTGCAAAAGAATGTGATTCGTGACAAATGTGAAGGCCAAGGTGGTAAGGAAGGAGGGGTAGAATGTTGTACCAATTACCAAGGTACTGGAATGCAAATAAGAATTCATCAGAGAGGATCTGGAACCGTTCAGCAAACTCAGTCTGTGTGAATGGGGTTCCAGAGCCATGGGGAACGAATCAGTCCTAAAGATAGATGTAAAAGCTGCAATGGAAGGAAGATAGTTGGAGAGAAGAAGATTCTAGAAGTTCATACTGACGAAGACAGAAAGATGGCCAGAAGATAACATTCCATAGTGAAGGAAACCAACAACCAGGATTGGCTCCCGGAGATATTATCATTGTTCTACATCAGAAGGACCATGCTGTTTTTACTTGGTGAGGAGGAGACCTTTTCATGTGTATGGACATACAGCTGGTGGAAGCACTGTGTGGCTTGCAAAAGACAACATCTACTCTTGACAACAGAACCATCCTCATCACCTCTCATCCATGTCAGATGGTCAAGCATGGGGATATCAAGTATGTGTTAACGAAGTCATGCCAATTTATTGTAGACCATGTGAAAGAGTTGCCTAATCATCAAATTTAAGGTAAACTGTCCTGGGAATGGCTGTCTCTCTCGTGATAAACTCTTTGCTGGAAAAACTTCTCCCTTACAGGGAGGAAGTAGAAGAGACTGATGAAATGGTCGAGGTAGAGCTGGTGGACTTTGATCCAAATTGGGAAAGATGGCGCTATTACAGTGAAGAAGCATCTGACGATGATGAACATCATCGGGGGTGGGGGGGGTTCAGTGTCAGACCTCTTAATGGGGCCAGTGGATAACACTGCTGGCATTTTATATGCGGCAGTGAATGAGGGAAGGACCATAATCATAGCTCACTACCTGCTATTGTTTTTGATTTAATATTCAACTACAGTAGTGTTCTAAAAGTTAAATGAAGAATAAACTCAAATAGGAAAGCTCTCACTTTGCCCTCTATGTATTATGACTTTAGTGTGAAAAGTAAGATTAATACTTGTAAAAACTACTTTAAAAAAAATCTCCCCTAGCATTTGTTAGGCCATGCCCTGTCACTGATTTCAGCTCTATGTACATGAAACAGCTTAGACTGAAATGCTAGGTGTTACGTATTGACTTCAGTGTATGACCCTTAATTGTTTTGTTTGTTTTTTAAGTAAGCTCTACACCCAGCATGGGGCTTGAACCCATGACCCTGAGTCACACCCTCCACTGACTGAGCCAGCCAGGTGCCCCTACGACTCTTAATTGTTGAGCTATGAAGTTAAAACTTGTATTTAACTGGCAGTAGATGACGAACTTAATTTGTACAGAAGTGCTGGTCTGCAGTTATATTAAGTGGGATTCATTGTGATGCCTCTGCATTCATCTACTGCCTCACCTGTTACTTGGAGATGGCGTGCTATGTAATTTGGCCTGTGGTAACAGTGATAGGATACCTTTCTGAAGAGGTTTAGCATGATATGCTGCTGCTTGAGGGCTTGCACTTATAGAACTGCATTCCCTTCTGCTGTGTTTTTTCTTTTCTTTTTTTTTTTTTTAAAGACTATTTATTTATTTGACAGGGAGAGAGAGAGAGCACAAGCAGGAGGAGCTCCCCCACTGAGCAAGGAGCCTGATGTGGGGCACAATCCCTGGACCCTGGAATCATGACCTGAGCCAAAGGCAGACGCTTAACTGACTGAGCCACCCAGGTGTCCCTATCTTTTTCTTTTTAATGTGTGTGTGTGTGTGTGTGTGTGTGCACGCGCGTGCATCCTGGTTACCTTTTTTTTTTTTTTTCTTCTATTTGGACCACGATAAGCTTCAGAGTAGTGACTTTGGAAGCAGGGTAACTTAGAGTGAAGAGACATGGCGAAGTAATTTGTATGTATGAGATGGAAAGGTATTTTTTAGGTATGTTATAGGCTTATTTTAAACCATTTTACTTATGCTCTGAAGTAACTATAATTTAATGTTGGTAGGATAACAAATTATGATGAATAGCTTTAACTGTATGTTTGAAAGTCATGTTCACAAGCTTAAAATCTGGATATCAGAATTAAGAAATTCTTGAAATGTATGAATGTCTCCTTAATATACTAATTACAAAGCATAAAAACAAAAAAGAGTGAAGTTGGACCCCTACTTCACACCAAATACAAAAATTAATTTGACATGGAACACAGACCAAAATGTAATAACTAAAATTATAAAACTCTTAAAAGATAAGAGGTAAATCTTCGTGACCTTGTGTTTGGCAATGCTTTCTTAAATACAACATGAAAAACACAAGCAAAAAAAGAAAACAAACTAGACTTTAAAATATTAAAATTTTTGTGAAACAAAGGATACTATCAATAAAGTAAAAACCCATAGAATGGGAGAAAATATTTGCAAATCGTGTATCTGATAAGAGACTTGCATCCAGTATGTGTATATGTATACATGTTTGTATGTACATATATACATACATATCTCATATATAAAAATCAAAACAATAAAAGATAAATAACCCAATTTAAAAATGGACAAAGGATTTGAATAAACATTTATCCAAAGAAGACATATGAATAGCAGATAAGCACATGGAAAGATGCTCAACATCATCCCTCATTTGGGAAATACAAATTAAACTCACAGTGAGATATTACTAGACCTATACCAGGAGGCTAAAACAAAAAGACAGAAATAATAAGTGTTTATGAAGATGTGGAGAAACCGAAACCTCAGATATTCCTGGTGAGATGTAAAAGGCTGTATGTAGCCAGTTTGGAAAATCGGGCAATTCCTCAAAATGTTCAACATCGAGTTACTGAATGATCTAACGACTCCATTTCTAAATGTGAACCCAAAAGATTTTAAAACAAAAGTTCACACACACACACAAAATGTATACAAATGGTCCTAAGAGCATTATTCATAATAGGCCAAAGTGGAAACAGCCCCAAACATCCATCAGACGATTGATGCCTAAATTAAAACATGGTACATCCATACATGGGAGTATCATTCAGCCATAAATAGGGATGAAGTACTGTTCACGCTATTCACGTGGACCTTTCAAGGATGAACCTTGAAAACAAGCTAAATTTAAAAAGTCAGCCATAAGAGGCTACATGTTGTATGATTCCATTTATATGACACATCCAGAACAGGCAAATCCATAGAGACAGGAAGTTGACTGGTGGCTGTCAGAGGATGGGGAAATGGGGACTAACTGCTCATGTGTGCAAGGTGTCCTTTGGTGGTGATGAAAATGTTCTGAAATTTTTGAGGATGATTGTACAACCCTGAATTATACTAAAAAACACTTAAATTGTATACTTTAAAGGGGTGAATTCTATGGCATGTGAATTATACCTCAATGAAGCTGCTATTAAAAACAAAATTGAAATATATTCTAGAAGGCTGTAGATAAGCTAATAGTATATAGATATACAATCATTATTAAGGATGGTCAGGAATGTTTGGGGGTTATCTCTGTCTTCTTTCAAATGATGCTATAATGGACAGAAAGAAGTGCTTTGTTGCTTGAAACATACAGAGAAAGAGCTAATTTAGTATTTCTTTAATGCTGCCATCCTTCAATGCTTCATTAAGAAGAATGTAGTAGGTGGCCCAAGGAAACTATAAAGCCTCAAACTGCAACCAAATTTCAATTAAACCAAAGTTTAATTTCTGCATATTACATGCAACTCTGAGCCCAGGGAGTGAATAATCTTTCTTTTGCAATGTATAAGTAGTGCTTCTCTTACCTGCCTCAGGACACATTTAGATGAAAGAAAACACATTAAATTATTGAGGTAATGATTAATTGAAAGTCCCCTTAAATTATCTAGCATATTTATAGCAACGTCCTTTGGCCCTGTGCAGGCAAAACTACAACTCTTACAAGTATGTTCAAAATCAGTGATGTGTACCTTTCTTTCTTCTTTTTTTTTTTTTTAAGATGAATTACAGTATTGAAGGAAGCAGAATGAATGCTTAGCGTGTTACCTGGATAAAGGCTGACTTTTTCTGTGCCTCCTCATATAGAACTACACTCCTTTCGCTCAGTACAGAACCATATTTGGACTGAATCTCCTTAGTGTTTCAAGTAAATTCCAGTGCTGCCCATGGTGCTAGACAGAGGGTCCAGGTGGGATTTTTGGTGATATCATCAGTTCTGTCACTAGCGAGTCTGATCTTGGGATACTAATACGTGCAAGAAGAACCACTGACTAGCCTGGTAAAACAGTGGCTCCTGTGAAGCATATGTAACTCGCTGCCAAGGCAGTCCCATCTTCAGGGAACTAAAAGGTGATGGGAGGTAAAAATGGAGTGGCCATCATGGGTAGGACAAGTGAACATTTTGCTAGACAGATAATATTTTTATTTTAAGGGTATTTAAAAGGTTGATTCTAAGCCATCTTGACTAGAAATCAATCCACCTAGAAATTGGAAACATAAAAATATACAGCATGCCAGGAGCTAACCCCAATCAATTTCTTCAGAATCTTGGTCCAGGGCTTGGGTACACATGATTCTACTTGTAGCCAGACTTAAAAAACTACTGGTCTGAACAGATATGTAGTTATACGTTCTTCCCTGAGTCTTCACCATCCCTCTTTGTAACATCTACTCCCGTAACAACCACCATCATCAATAAGTTATTTTATTCCTTCTTTCTCCAGCTAAAGACTCTTTAGAAAGAATTAAAATTTATCCCACAGACTCTGGCAAGGGATTGCCCCGCATTTCCCCTTGAATTTTCACTGTCTTGGTAGATGAGAAACATATGTATATTTAACTCACAACAACAACAGTCAGAGTAATTTTTCAGTGAAGTAGGATTCCCGTTAACCTAAAGGGATGCTGGATGAAATGGTACATTTTCAGAGTTGTCTCTGGTACAGTCACTCACAAGCTGGTGTGCAGGCAGCATTTCTCAACCTCAGCACCAGGACATTTGAGCTGGATAATTCTTTACTATAGGTGGATGTCCTGTGCATCAGAATGTTTAGCCGCATCCCTGGTCTCTAACCTCTAGATGCCAGGTATGACAACAAGAAATGTCTCCAGACATTGTCAAATGTCCCCTGGGAGCAGAGGTAAAATTGCCCCTGGTTGAGAATCTCTGGTGTATAGTTTTGTAAGAACTTAGCCCCATATCAAAATTACAATATTTACACTAAACCTTCTGTTTACCACATTGAATATCATTCATTTTGACATTTATATGATGAAAAATATTTCAAATTTGGCTCAGGTCTAGGAGCATAATTACATATAATATCTCCTAATGCCAAGTAGCATTTTCTATTGAAGTCAATTTCTACAGCACAGTCATAACCGGCTTCCTGCATTGCTCCAGGCAAAAGAGAAAAATAAGATCTGACACACACACATTCTGCAGTAGATGTCTGTATAAATGGCCCTTGCTGGCTCAAGCTAACACTCAGTTTTAGGGAAGTTGTTTTGTCTGATTCACATTTTCTGTGAGTTTACTCTTTGACTAACATAGCCCTTAGGGTTGGGGAAGTTGAAGTGTCTTGTATTTTTCTTTAAAAGGCCTTTCCTGGAATTTAACATGATATTGTTAGAGAAAACCCAGTATGGATAAATGGGAGTGAATGAAAATATAAGGTAAAAACATCAAAGTTCAAAAAGAGCATACCAGGGATTCCCTAACAGAACAAAGAAGATTGAGCCAATTAATCAGAAAATTAGGTATTTTAGAGTTGAATTACTTGCTTCATGATTTTTTTTTCTACCCTTTGCTGGGAAGACATGAACAAATCATCTAATTTCAGAAACTTAGCTAAAAGAAAGCCTTTATTGCAAACAAAGGCAGAGACAGTGTAGCTGAAAGTAAAAAGTCATGGAAAATGAATATTTTAAAATTCCTTTGGAATTACAAGGCACAGCCCCCTGACTAATAGTACAGAAATGATGGCCCAGGATTACAATTTTTGCCCCAGTAAATACACACTATTTGCATTACATTTGGGATAAAGTAGCAACAAGGAAGACCATTTTGACACAGCTTGGCACTTATAATGTCATTCTTTGCCTTCCTGTGAATATTCCATTTTTGTACAATGCTAAAGAAATCACATTTTCATTTTTCTGTAGTTCATTATGGCTCATTGCTGTAGCAACTGCCAAACCAGTCAATTTGTATAAATAATAGAACAAGCTTCCATTGTCTCTCATCTGACACAGTGCCAACTAGTCGGTCTACCTTTTCCAAGAGGGAAATCATGTTTTTAAACTCTTTATCTAATTTTAATGTCCCTGGAGTTATACACAGTAAATTCTTTCGGAACCCTGAACTGAGGGTATGTATTCAAGCACTTATTCCCTTAAATTAGGTCATATAAAGACTACTGATTCCCATGTTGCCATTAGATAAAGAACAAAACCCTATGTGAGTATTTGAAAGCCCAAGTGAATTTGTTTTCCTTCTGATTTTTTAAAACAGTGGCACTTTAGTGACCTTGGTTTTTCTAAATTACTCATCTCCCAGCACATCAATTAATGTTTGCCTAATTCAGATTTCTGGAATCAATCATGCTTCCCTGAAGAAGTAAAAATGTCTATGTGCTTCCTGTTTGACAACTTTAACTCTCAGATTGGTTTTTGTCTTTCAGCAATAGCAGTGAGTAGAAGAAATACAATCTTACTCTGCATATAATTCATAGCACCCCAAATTTACAAAACAGATCACAGCATCCGAAATTTACAAAACAGAAATATTCAGTGGTTAAATAAGCTGAAGGTCTGTACAAGCAAGTGGGTACACAGCTATAAGGTCATGCTCACATACCTACAGGGTAGGACCTACGTGCCTAAAATTCTTAGAGATTTATTCCTTTGAATAGTAATTCATCTCTCTTAAAGAGCCCTTTTGCTGCTTCAAAAGTGTTATTTGCTGATGATTTTAGATTTACGGAGAAGTTGCCAAGACAGTACAAGAGAGTTTCCATATACCCTTTACTCAACTTCCTCTAATGGTAACTCCTCACATAACCATGGTACATTTGTTAATACTAAAGAATTAACATTCAGATTTTACCAGTTTTTCTGATGATGTCCTCCCCCCACCCCACAAGTATCCAATCCAGGGGACTACATTACATTTAGTAAGATTCCTTTTATAAACACAAAAATTTCCAGGCAGTGTAATTTATTAAATTACCAACCAACCCTATTATGAACTCATTTATTACATCAATCTTCTTCTGGAAGGAAAAGATAAGGGCAGCATAAAAATCCTGGGCATGTGAGGGAATATAAAGGAATTGTGAAGGGAAGGAAATGCTGCCAAGATAGGAGGTAACAAATCAAAGCCAGAAGACATTCAATTTTGCCTGGGGCAGGCCCTGTGCAGCTACGTGTAATTAGCTTCCTCAATTACTACATCTGACAAACTAATTTTCATTTGAGACAAAACAACAAATCATTAATTATGGTAATAAGTCACGGATTAAAATCTTTGTGTGTGGATTCTACATGCTCTGTGATCCGTGCCCTTGGTCAGCCGCCATCTTGCTTCCTCTCTCCAGCACCTCACTCCTGGGAATTCTGTGTGGAGACATCTCCGATGCCCAGCCCTGGACAGCACTACTCACTGACTCTGAACCAACTCTGCTAAGGGATATACCTCCTTGTGATGCCTTTAGTGGCGACAGTCTTGTTCTGATACCTACTTGAAAGCAAAGATGTATTTTTAGAAGAGGCAAAGTATTGTGATAAAGAGCATGGACTTTGTAGTTAAATTTGGGTTCAAATCTTAGCTGTCACTTAATAGTCCTGATCTTAGTCAAATCAAATAACCTCCCCAAGCCTCAGTTTACTCATTTTTAAAACAGGGGCAACAACAAGACCTAGCTATTTTTGATAAGGGGCCTGAATGAGATCATCTCCATGACTACGTGCTTGACGTATTAGTCATCCCTGACACCCATAAGGTCAATCTTATCTTTGTTCTTAAACCAATCTTAGAGTCAGGAAGGACAAAGGACATTGTATCAGTCCTGCCATCCAGGGAAGTTTAGAATTTACCTGCTTCATCTGATGGAGGATCTCAGGGATCAGCCATGATTCTTGAGAACCTGTGTTGTTTCTATAGCTTCTTCACTGCCAGGCCAACCTGGGATCCTTTTCTCACATGAACGTCCCTAAGGCTCTTCTTTTCTCCCTTCCACATTGTTTCAGTGGACTTCAGACTTATACCTAGGCACCTGCTAACAAGACCTCCTGGTTACAAGGCCAAGCACTATTCGAGGCACTCAGAATAAGCATAAAGTAGTGAACAAAAGATGTTTTATGTCCTCAAGAAGTTTACACTATAGTTAGCCACAGCTGGAGTTCTAGATACAAACCACCCTTTCTCTAGGTTGACTGTGTTGGCTGCCCGGATTTGTCACTGGGCTCCAAGTCAGGGAAATTCCAACATCAGTCTTCCTTGGCCTGAACTGTCTCCTGCCTGGGCCAGAGCCTCTAGCCATTCTCTGCTGTAGGCTCAAGTTTGTGAGCATTGGTGTCAGACCTATCACCTCCTCTCTACTTGCTTTTCATAAGTTGGGGACTGCTGCTGACCACCACGCCTAGTAACAGAGTTGCACTTTACAAGAGCAATAAGAACATCCATGAGGTTATAACCTTACTAGTAATAATAAACTAAAACAGTGTCAGAATTACCTACCTTAGGTAACTGATTTAGAGATTCAAATACTTTGGACTTCCAGGTCTTTTGACACTTGAGTAGGAAACTCATGGGGAATCATACAGCTAGTGATAGTCCTAGTTTCAAATCCTGCATTGTCTATCAATAATATGCATTTTTGTATGAATAGATCTGGTTAAAACAGAAGCAATCATATTTAGAACAATGGCAAACTTATATTGTTCCACAAGCTGTGCCTCTGTGGGGAGAGACCAGTGCTTCTGGAGTACATGCAGCTCCATCAGTATTCCTTCATCACCTATTACACTTACAGTCTGAGGCCTGCTTTCAGTTCCTCTGACCACCTAACCATTTCCTACCACAGGACATTTGCATGTGCTGTGCAATTACCTTTAAGGGAATTTTCTTCCACAGACCAACTTAGAGTCAACCCTGAGGTCTCATCTTAAATGCCTTCCTCAGAGAGGCTCTTGGTCAGTTCACTGTTTAGACAGAAGGAAAAGTTGTTTGTTCATGAAATTTAAGTAAGAATACAAAGGTAAGAGCAACAGGAGAGATCAGTAACTTTCACAAATTCAGAAGGAAAAAAGTAAACGAGTTACTATATTCGAAATTTAGCAACAGGTTCTTGAAAAACTTTTTAGAGGGGAAAAAAGAAACAAAAATGATCAAGTACTAAAAATTACCACTTTCAGTAACAAAATCTAATTAAGACACGAGCAAATAAACAGAAATTGATATTTACTTTGCATGATTCTATGCATATGTTTCTGAAAGGTATATGAGGGCATTCAAATATGAACTGTAGAAAGAGAAATTGTTAGTTAAAGGATAACTACTATAGGCGCCTGGCTGGCTCAGTCGGTAGGGTATGTAACTCTTGATCTCAGGGTTGTTGAGTTTGAGCCCCATGTTGGATGTAGAGATTACTTAAAAAAATAAAAAAAATTAAAAAAAAGCTTTTATAAAAAAAAAAAAAAGAATCACTATCATAAAACAAATCCCAACCCTTTAATTGGTCTTTTTTTTTAACTTGAATTTTCACACATTGAATTTAGTCTTAGACCAAGGTTCATGAGAGTTTAAATTAATTTAAATACAGGCATGCTATAAAAGTCACATAAATTCAAGATACCCAAATGTGAAATTTTGAAAAGCATTCTGTTTAGTAGCAAAGGATAATATTAGCACTGTGCATTAAATCCCTAGGAAAATAAACAAGGCTTCTAAGTACCAATATAATTACAAGACTCCTTATGAAATCAGAGTGCTGGTTCCATTTATAGACTCGGATTGACTTCAGGGATAGGTATGCAACAACAACCGAAATATCCAAACAGGGATTTTAAAAGTGTACCTTTCATACAAAGTACAGATATAAGAACTCCTCCAACGCTTGTTTTATTAAAACAAAAACAAAGCCTTGGAAGTAACCGCAGTCACAATAGAAAACTATTTTTAAAATGCTAGCATTTTTTATTTTTTAAAAAGATTTTTTATTTACTTATTTGGGGGGGGAGAGAAAGAGCAGGGGGGAGGGGCAGAGGGAGAGGGAGCAGCCAACTTCCTGCTGAGCAGACAGCCCGATGTGGGGCTCGATCCCAGGACCCTGACATCATGACCTGAGCCAAAGGCAGACACTTAACTGGCTGAGCCACCCAGGTGCCCCTAGCATTTTTTAAAATGAAGTAAACGAACAGTATTTTTAACTAGGTAATATATAATAATCCCCTAATGCATTATTTTCATATTTCCAATTAATATGTAGGATGAACATTTCCAGGACCTGTTTCCAAGTGCATTTAAATTTGGCCAAAATGGAATCATTTACACAGATACATAAAAAACAAAGTTTTAAATCTCTCTCATGGGTCAAAAATAAGCTCCCTTTTCCCTAAAACCCTTTCTAGCTTTATGATGGCAATGCTAAAATAATCCGTATCTTTGTTCCTTCTCAAGCTCACACTTTATAAACACATTCCCATTTGCTGCCTTTCACCTGCCATCGCATTAAGGCATTTATCTTTTGTTCACACTAATGTACTCACAATGATAATGATTAAAACACTCTAATACTTCTAGTGCTTTCAAACACATCGTCGCTCTTTACTTGTTTAATTAACTGCCTTCACTTAACGCTTCTTCATAGGCTAGGTGTCTTTAATTTACTTAGCATTCTTTCCTTATATAATAAATTCTTCGAGGTTGGGAATCACATGATTAACACAGGATTAGATAATAAGACAGCTGATTGGAGGGAGGATAATGGAAAACTTTTGAGACTAACACCATGACTGCCTACCACTCCAATGGCTGATTCAACAAATACTCTTTGGTACCTTCTAGAAAGTACGAGGCTTTATGTTATGTTCTATGAGGGACAGATGCCCAAACCATGTTATCAAATTGCTTAGAGGTTGCAGTTCGATATCTAGCTTCCAAGGCTAGGAGGAACTTAGAGAAATATAGGATTTTCCAGTCACTTCCGCAAATTATAACGGGTGAAGATCATTATGAGACTTGGTGACAACCTTGGCTCTTACGTTTCCAGAACAACAGAAATTGGCAAGGTTATAGATCTTAGGATGCTGTCATTTTTTTCTTCTGCTCCTCTCCTAGCAACAGATGCAGTTACAGGAAATGCTTTAGAAATTGGGGTTCATTAGCTATTTTAAAAGGTGGAAACTTTTATAAAGGGTAGAAGTTGCACCCAAAAATATCTCAAGGCTATGAAAACCACCAAGAATCTTTGAGTTCTGTGTTTAAGATCTTCAAATGATGTGTCATCGGAAAGGAGACCTCCATCATATAATTAGCTTCACCTTCACTCCCGCTGAGGGAGACAGAATCTATCACACCCATTTATTTCCCCTTCTTGTAGGGGAAAAAAAATTCCTACTGTTGGAATATTTTTAAAGTGTTCATATCCTTATCTTTGAGACTTGTATTTGCTTATTGACAATTTCATAAAAGTTGATTCCGTTTGAAGAGAAAGGTTATTTCAAGGACATATGAGAATTATTCTAAGTTATATCTAATGTAATGAATCATGATTGATAACAAAGCCAAAATATTAATGAGGAGAAATCTCAAATTTCATCTGAAGTTGCTGGACATCTTTTCTATTTCAAACAGGATGACACTAGATAGTAGTCTGAAAAGAAACCCGTAATTTATGCTCTGAATCTCTGACAAATTAGGAGTAATGTCTGTTACACTATGCAGGTCACAGACTGTCAGGTAAGCATTTCTCACTGTGTGGCAGCGACAATGCATATATTAGCTGTGTAAATGTGAGACCTACACACAATTTCCATGTTAGAATATGTTTAAAGAATATGGTCATAAATAATGCGTAGTAATACCAAGCCTGATTTCTGCAATGTCTGGGCATCCACAAATTATTCATAAGGAATAAGAAGCAAATCTTTTAGACAGATCTAATGAACTAATACATGATATCACTAAGAAATGATGTAGACTATAATAATAGGTTATTTCTTGCTAACAAATGAAACTCCTAAATCTTAAATATTAGTTACAAAAATTAGTCAGGAAACAGCCTGCCCAACTTACTCAGTGCAGGGTGTATTTCATGATGTATGTTCTCCTCGTTCTTTTATTAAACATCACATCCAGCCAAGATATTTTTAATTTGGGGGAGTGATCATGGATGATCAAGATGAGCAACCACTGCTGGTCAAGAGGTCTGGCAGGGACTTGCCTTCCGTGAAAGAATTTAAAAGTGCTACCAAGGTATCTCATACCTACAGTCCTTCAGGTTGAGTAAAATAATACCTCAGTGTCAAGAAACCATTCAAAATCTAAGAAAAAGAAAACTAGACTCTACTCTCAGTTTTGCCACTAATAGTCTAGGTGGATGAACCCGGGCAGGTCATATAACCTGTCTAAGCACCAGATTCTTCATCTGTAAAAGGGACACAATAGCTGGCCCGTCTATCTCAAGGCTGGGTGAGTATCAATTAAGACAACAGATGTGCAAGTGTTTTGTGAGAGGTAGAAGGCTCAATGCACAGAGAGAATTAAAATCTAATCTCAAGAGCCAATGCTTTTTAAACCAACTCTAGATTCCCGAATGCACGGGGCACATGAGTGCAATTGAGGGGCGTGTATACCTATGAAAGCACACGAAAGTCTGGTGTTGCCAACTCTCAGATTTGTAAAACTATAAAAGTCCCAAATCCTCCTGAATACTCCAGTCAACTTCCATTTATTCAGATTTTAGTCTAAGAGAAGATTTTAGTCTTCTATTAGCCAATGGTCTGATGATGGTTTGATCTTGGGGGGTGTGAAGGTTGTTGACACTTTCCTAGGCCACAGGCTCTTTTAACTTATCAAGAGGTGCTTTCACTGGTCACATACCCACTTTTAAAAAAAAGAATAAGCCAAACTGATTGGTTTATACTTACGGGACATGTGGCATATGGTCACAGGGAGAGCAAGGAGGGTCTAAAAAGGACAATGGAATGCTTTCCCAACAGCCTTTTTTTTTCCATAATAATATTTTTATTATGTTATTCACCATACAGTACATCCCTGGCTTTTGATGTAAAGTTCGATGATTCATTAGTTGTGTATAACACCCAGTGCACCATGCAATACGTGCCCTCCCAACAGCCTTTCTTATCAGGTATTCCATGGGAGTGAACACTGACCCACTATGGTTTAAAAAACATTATTATTTTTATGCAAGAAAAGAAAATATATGGAAGAGAAAATGTAGATTTTGAGTTGCTAAGTAAGGAGGAACCAAGGTTCTATATCTTCAGGGAGTTTTTGCCCATCTTAAAAAAAAAATGTCCTACTTATTAATAAGGAATATATAGTGTATATTTTTAGAGAAATTTAAGTAAAATCAAGCTTAATTTTCCAGATGAGAAGGTCACAGTACTATAATATGTATTCAAAAATAGAGAAAAAAACCAAACATTTTCTTAACATCTGAGGTAAGTGCTAGCTAACTGCTCTAACTATAAGTACTGGAGACAGGGAAGCGGAGACTTAATTTAGTCATGGTTAAAGCAATTAGCGTTGGTGCTGAGGGGAAATGGAGCTCCCTGTAAGTACCTTCTTACAGACAATCATAAAATATAAGTTGCCTCTCTCACATTCTAAAAGAAGAGGAAAAACAAACAGTAAGCTGAGTAACTGTCAGGAGAATCTGAAAAATGGATTTTCTATTTGTAAAAAAACAAAACCCAAAAATCAATGCCATCTTTTTCTTGGCCTTAAAAATCAAGTACCACTGCAACCAAATCCTTAAGAGTCAGTATAATCTCTTCAGGATAGATGGAGTCAATAAAAGTATCTCCTCCTTAGTATCCAAACATTCAAACTCATTCATTCACTTAACAAGTATTTCTCAACACCTGCCATGTTATAGGCTCCATGCAAGTGCTGGAAACAAGAAGACAAATAACACACAGCTTTCAAGTGAATGACCACACAGACTAATGGCACAGCAAACACATGAGATGGCAATTGTAATGGAAGGATATATGTTCAATAGCAGCACAAAAAGAAAGAAGAAGGAAGGAAAGAAGGAAGGAAGGAAGAAAGAAAAGAAAAGAAAGAAAAAGAAAGAAAGAAGAGAGGGAGGGAGGGAGGAAGGAAGAAAGAACTTCTAATTCAAATGGGGAGATTGAGAGGCCATATCTGAGCTGAGTTTTAACTGAGAAGTCGTTTAACTGAGAAGTTTAACTGAGAAGTCATCAGGTTTTAAAGTTGGTGGAATGAATGCAAATATCAACTTCCACTCTTTCCTGAAACCTCACTAAAATACAGTAAAGGGTCTTTTAAAAAGGCATAAGCCCAAAGAGCCAAGAGGACAGGAGAAATGACATTGAGATCAAAATCTGGGAAACTGGAAAGCAGATGGGTGAGTCACAACTAACCCAGCACACACCGAAACACTGAGTCCTACGCCAGCAGTAGGGTAGGCTGAGAGAGACTCAGAAATTCCAAGTACTGGATGCCTTTTGAAGTGAGGATGAAGATGAGACAGAAAACAGAGACTCTTTGTTGAAGTCTATTTAAGAAGCTTTCCTTAAGAGCTCTTCCCCCTAATTCTGTGAAGCTTAGTAAGGCCTTTCTCATAACAGCCAAAGATTGGAGGTTTATTCTCCAGAGACACCAGTCACTTTTGAGAGCAGCACACAAGGAACAAGTGAAAGTTTACAGACTGAATGAGCCGCCCCAAACTTTCTTTCTACTCTTGGATCCTATAATTCTAGAAACTAGGTTTCCACTCTCCATCAGGATATTGAGAAATCCTTTTTGGAGACTCTATCTTGCCTAAGGGAAAAACCTAAAGACACTAAAATCTTTGACCTTGCAGGAAATCAGTGAAATCAGATCAACCTACAGTGAAGCCAATCACCACCCTCTTTCATTACCCCCTCGCTTCCCCTACTAGACATCCAGGTGGTTTTGCAGGATACTACAGACAAAGATCGCTGGACTTTTGAGGAAATTCTCTTTAAGAAAGAGAGAGCAAAACAAATAGGCAATAAAAAAATAAAGAAAACAGAGATTATACAGAGATACAAAGAAAAAAAATGGTGCTGTTAAAATATTTCTATTATAAAAGGACTATCCAAAAGGAAAAAATGTATTAGAAATTTGAAATGTTATAACAGAGCTGAAAGACAATACAGGATTTGGAAGATAAAGCTGAGGAAATCATTCAAAAGGTAGAGCAAAAAGACAGAGACTATAGGAGCAAAAAGAAAAAGAAAATTAGAGGGTCTTATTCAGAGTATCTAATGTCATGATTGAGGCATTTCAGAACGCAAATAGAGAAAAAGAGGATGGGAATGGGATAAATCCCATTGAAATAATTCAATATAATTTCCTAGACCTAAAGAACATGAATTTATACACAGAGGATCCCAGTGAGTTTCTAGGACAGCAGATAAAACAGAACCATAACAATATGTATCATTGCAAAATTCCACAAACGCTACAAATTTATACAGAACAAAAGTTTTCCTAGGAAGTGTCAAGAATCAGAATGACTTTGGTCCTATCAAGCTATTCTGGAGGCTGGAAGGCACTGGAGTATGGCCTTCCAATTCCAACTTAGAATTCTACACACAGTCAACCTATTAATCAAGACATTTTCAGACCAATAAAGTCTAAAAACTTTTTTTTCCACTCAGAAAGGTACCAGAGGATGTTGACTTTCAAACAGCAGCAGCAACAATGCCAAATACAGGGGTGTGGTTGCAGGGACTACATTAAGCAAAAGGAATATGTAAACTAAAGGAAACTGGAGATCCAAAGCAGGAGCAAGGGAGAGGGAAATCCCAGGGTACCAGCCACGCAGCAGGCCTGGGCAACAGGCAGTCCAGATTCCAATAGGCCAGAGGGCACCAGGAACATTTCCTTCAAAAGGTTCAAACAGATGGAAAACTTAGTGGGTTTGAATGCGTGAAGAGAAAGTTTACACAAGTAGGGAAGAAACACATACTTAGAAAATAAAACAAATGAAAAAAACAAGGAAATTATTAATTCCCGGGAAAACAAAAAGCCCAGAAAAGAAAAGAAAAAACAGTGCTGTGTACGACTCAGCTGGGAATGGAACTGACATAATCAATATTATAGAGTGTTAAAATTGTCCGACCAAAATCACAAAAATAACAGTCTAGCCTTCCATTCAGGAAACTCAATAGATAATGCCTAAAATAGGAAAACCAAGATCAGGCAAAATAAGCATATTATATAGAGAGCCGGTGGAACATTCTGAAAGAATCAGCTAACAGAGGAGCCCCGTTGTGAGGACGAACAGCAGAAACACAGCAGGTGATGTGCAACATTCATGACTTCTTAGATGAGCAAAAACAGACTTATATTTTTTTAAGACACCTAAAGTCAGGTTTTCTCTTGTGTGTAGGTAGAACCTATTCCTAAATGATACAAATTCTAGGAAGCAGATCTTCCAGTTGATACTGTTTACAGAAATTCTCTACTTTTAGTAAATTCTTAATCTCACCATTTGTATGAAAAGGAACTACTTTGATTATCCTGCTGTTACCAACCACCCTCCTCCAGTGATTTTCCCCTTCCGAGGCACCCTATTCCCCAACACTGCTTGTGTGCTTTCTTTCCCCTCTGCTGACATGCCTGGGGTGTCATCTGCTCTCAAGCGTGCATGTACTCTGCCCTTCGCCCTGAGCGTTATGAAATCAATTACTTATTACACTACTAAGTAATGTCATTTCCTCTCATCCTTTTGTCACTCAGGCCTCAAAAGCAATAGCTCATCCATCTTCTTTTCAAGCAAGGTCCAACTAAGTAGGTCTTAAAATCATCAGGACCTCAAGCTAGGTCTAATCAACTGGAACCAGAGGAAGGAGGAGAAGACATTTGTGTCAGTTTCTTGCATATGCTGGAATTATTTTCTTTGGCAGAAACATGTCACATTCTTTCTTTGTGACAGTCAGCAGAGCCGATCACAGGGCTACACAGCGGGCTGGTGACGAGGCTCGACAACCTGGCAATCTCGCCATTATCCCAGAGCCCTGGTCGCAACACTGCTGGAGCCAGATTACCCTTCTCACCAGGAGAAACACTCACATCTTCTGCATGGATTACACCGTGCTCACACTGGTTCAAAGAATCAGTATCAGTCACTGTAGCAATAGTAACAACAATACCAGCAAAATTCTTTAGGACAGTTAAAGTTTCCTTTCTAGAAAACCCATATATAAATATACCTTGAATTCTATT
The DNA here is from genome assembly GCF_017311325.1 of Ursus maritimus. Lineage (NCBI taxonomy): Eukaryota > Metazoa > Chordata > Mammalia > Carnivora > Ursidae > Ursus > Ursus maritimus. The sequence goes on from NW_024425563.1 coordinate 84,075,908, forward strand.
TTGTGGAATTGTTTGCTTCTAAACAAGCAAGTGACTGACTTTCCTTGTTGTATATTAAGTTGTCATATTTCCCCTTTCTTGGACTGGACTAATCAGCAAAGATAACCAGGCCCATTCTCCCAAAGTTAATTGAGCATTTTTTAAGTTATTAACTGAAAGGAAATTTTAAGGCTTAAAATAAAAACTATTTTGACTCAGCATTAATGTCCACTTCTTCTATTTTTTAAAACCTTATGCCTAAAAACGATTTAGATATTATAGATATTAATTCATCTTTAACTACTTAAAGAGTATACAAGGATTTCAAACTCGAAGTAACAGTTCTTTCCTTATACCTCTCTCAGTATTACTCTCTAAAATATATCCCGCTTGTGGGGCAACAATAGAAACCAATCGTACCTAAATAAAAATAAATTGCATTTATCTGAAAAATGGTTTAGTGTAGAGCAACCTATTATTTTTACCTGGTATATAAAGTCATACGGAAGGGCCTGGGTTTAATCACAAGAGGTACTGTAAAACACATTTGTGACATCCTCTAACCTAACTCACGCCTCCATGAGAGATTGGTACATCTTATGAATTAAACATAAGTTCTGATTTATGTTCAGTTATCCCTCATATCAAAAACTACAGTAGCAGACCTGTGTCACTGTGAATTCATTTAACGATATTGATGAGACAGCTAGCACAGAGATTGCAAAGTAACCATCAGTGTATAGCACGGCCCTATAAATCACTTCTGCAGAGTGTGTGAGCAATAAATAACCAGTCATTAATTCACTGTAAGTTATGCTAAGAAGCTCAAACTACATGTGTACCAGATTGTAAATAAACGCCTCTGGTACAATATTTGAAACAGGCAATGTTTAGCATTAAAACAATTTTATAAGACCAAAAATTCATTGAGCAGATTTAATTCATTGTGGATTTCCCCTGGCGGACATAAACCAACACAGAATTTAAAAAAAAAAAAAAATCAACCCCCTAAACTTCTTTAATCCAGAAGGAAACACATATCAGTTGTTAAATCCAATGGAACTTTTTTTTTTTTTAGGTCTGAAATTATGAAGCTATCCAGTAAGTGATATAATGATTCTGCCATAAAGCCCTTGAATAAGCTTATAGCATTTCTGTGAAGAATAAGCTAGTGAGAATGAGGCTATTTATTCAAATGGTTTGTCTTGCTGCATCCACAGGACCAGCAGAAAATAGGTAGCTATGGCCACAGCCATTTGCTCTCCAATGTAAATCAAAAAACATTTAAGTTCAAGTGACCTGCACTAAGCTACGGTTACCACTACCCGTTACCACCTAGTGAGCGCCCCCTAATCACACTTTCTCCCCAGGCCCTCAGAAACTGAGTCCCTCAAGTGGCCCAGGGTGACACTGTCTGACCCTATCTGTCCCTTCTGAGCCTCCTGTAGATCCCAGGCCACACACCTGTCTGCCCCCCCAACCGACCCCTTATTCTGAGTCCTGCCTCTGCCACATGGCTGCCGAAGAGTCTTTCTAACAAATCCATTTCCATTAATTCTTCCCAGGAAATCAATGGGCAATTTAATGGGAACTGTTGGAAGAGCAACCTAACTAAAGTCGTAACTCAGAAGATGAGAACCTTGTGTACTACTTCCGACGGGTAAGGGACATATTTTAAGGGAAAGGGGGCCTTTTATTGTAGTTTGTTGCTGGCTGGCACTGATTTTCCTGGGCTGTAGGGTATTTGCATACATATGACAAACTCTAATCTTTTCTTTTTCTTACAGCTTTGTAATCTGCAATCAAGGAAGTCTAAACGAGGTCTCATCAGCCAATAGTGTTTATCTGATCCTTTATGCAGAATCTGAATACAAGAGTCCTAAACATAGTAGCATTTTAACTATAATACATTTCGGGCTTATGTCTAATTTTCTGCTTACTATCACCTGAAGGCCCCTTTTAATCATTACTGGATTCTAATTGTAGCTTATCTAATATCCGTGGTTAAAATTGCTTCCTCTCTAGATACATTTGCTTGCATTTTTAAGCTTCAATTTTGTTGTGGTGGTTGTTTTATTTCCCGACTATCTCTAACATTCTCTAGGGACCTTTTGAATTTTGTCTTGTTCCTCACTGGTATTTAGCAACAAACACTTCTTCATTTAGCATTATCTGATAATTTAATTAACTTGCTGTTTTCTGTTGTTTCAGGTCAATAATGAGGATGTTAAGGTACATGTGACACTAGTCTCCCTGGAAGGTCACTAGAAGCCTGTACTCTTGCGATGTACGTGGCCAATTATCCCCTATGATCCTCTGATCGGGTTTTTTTTTTTTTTTGGTTTCCAATTACGGGGTAACGTTCACATCCTTGTCAATTTCAAGTTTCTCAGTAAAACTGCATGGGAACTGACAAAAGATGATACCCAATAGACAGTTCCTTGTGTTTTTACAGTTACTGACACCCAGTATTATCCAGGAGGCACACACTGAAACAATACTTCATGGTTTTCTCCAAGTAAATTAGGAAAATGCTAAGTAAAAGTAACTCTTTGGAAGGGGAAACTGAGGTAGAGAAGCCCAGGACATCAGAACTTTAATAATTCAATCTGACTACTTTTGTCTTTACTTATTTTTAAAGGAAGGTTACATAACATTCATTAAAGCCAACATAAATATGTATATAATAATGCTCCATTATTTGGACATGGTTGGAAAATTGGATTTTCCACATAAGCAAATTTTCCAGATGAGTCCAGAAAACTGAAGTTTATGCCATGGGCACAGCAGAAAATCTTAAACTTGGAGTATAAGAAATGTATCCATAAGAAGGTTTCTGAGAAGAGGAGAAATGCTTGAAGATCTCCTTTCTCTGTATTTTTCTCATCTTCTTTTTCTCTTTCTATTGTAACACGCCAGCTCTGACTCCTTAAATGACTCAGAAGACTATGTCTTTTTTCTTTTATTTTAGATCTCTTTTCTTCTTCTCCCCCAAATAGTGGTTTTTCTAAGCCTTCAAAACTATACTTATTAATCAATTTATTAACCATATAACTAGTCTCCAGACTATAGTATTTTTAAATGTCTACTTTTTTGTTTTCTTTTCTGCCTTTTTCATTTAACCAACAATTAACTTTGTGTAGTCATCAGAAATGCATTGATTAAGGGCTCAGGCTAAACTGGGGGTGAGGTTCTGCCTCTTACTAGCATAAAAACTAGCTGCATAATGAGATAGCTATTTAAATACCATGACTCTGATTGCTATCACAGGGATAATAATACTGCTTATTTCCTAAGACTGTTGTGAGGATGAAACAAGGAGAATGAGGTAAAGAACCAAGCATAGTGGATGACACACAGAGCGACACTTAGGGAATCATACATTCTTAAATAAATATAAAGGTGGATAATCTGACAAAAGCTTCTTTCTGATTTAGAAGTTTATTCTGATTGACTTATAAACTAATGAATATTACATTTTGCACATTTATTAGTTAGTTCTATATATTTTACAAATAACCTTCTTGGAGAGAATATAGTAATCTGAGCCTGTTCCACAAAACCCAGAATATAAGGTCATGGTCAATGTAGATTAATAAATCCAAATGAAATATCCCCATTTTTGTCAGTAATCAAGGATCAGTATCGTGGTGTTTAAGTGTAACACTTCACTGTCTTTGCTGTGTTATTAATATGTGAGGGAAAGATGGAGGCAGAAAAATGGAATATTATTCAGCCATCAAAAAGAATGATATTTTACCATTTGCAATGACATGGATGGAGCTAGAGTATATTATGCTAAACAAAATAAGTCAGAGAATGACAAATACCTTATGATATCACTCAGATATGGAACTTAAGAAACAAAACAGATGAACATATGGGAAGGGGAAAAAAAAGAAAGAGAAATCACAAGAGACTCTTAATGAAAAGAACAAACTGAGGGTTGATAGAGTGAGGTGGGTGGGGGATGGGATAAATGGGTGATGGTCTTTAAGGAAGCCACTTGTTACGAGGAGCACGGGGTGTTATATGTAAGTGATGAATCACTAAATTCTACTCCGGAAACCAATATTACACTATATGTTAATTAACTAGAAATTAAGTAAAAATTTGAAAAAAAAAAAAAAAAGAAAGAAAAGTGATTTAATTTGTGAAAATACAGACAAATATTATAGAGCTGTTATAGAACTATTTCCCAGTTGATTTTGCTATGGAATTTTTTTCCATTTTCATATTTTAGAGAAATTCAACTCTCAGCCATATAATCCATATAATCATATTTTGATCAATATTTGACCTTGTAAAGTTTTATACATTTCACAGTGACATATAAAAGTTATACTCTTTCCAGTCAAACAAAATAAATATTTGCCCATATATTGAAGAGTCTAAAACAAGTAGCTCGGTGGATGTCTTTGAGATAAAATTTTCCTCAGATTTGTTTTTTTAAAGATTTATTTATGTCAGAGTGAGTGAGGGGAAAGGCAGAGGGAGAGGGACAGAGAGAATCTCAAGCAGACTCTCCGCTGAGCACGGATTCTGGTGCAGGGCTCCATCTCACCACCCTGAGATTGACCTGAGCTGATATCAGGAGTGCAACGCTTAACGAACTGAGCCAACCAGGGGCCACAAATGTAAAGTCAGGTCATGAGTTCAACTTGATCCATCAAGTGAAAAAAGTAAGTTATCTATGAAATGTTAACTGTATGAGTATTATTACTCTATTTACTAGAATTTTATTAAACATTTGATTTGCCAATGATTCATACTTCTTGTTGAAATACTGTTATTGCAACAATTTTATACTTAAAAATAAAACTTACACTTGCGCATTAGCATTACGGGTTGTGGGAAGTCATTCTTGTGAACTGGCAAAGGGGCAACTACAGTGTTACGATAATAACTTTGTAGTCCCTTTGTAAGTCAAATGTTTAAACCCAAAGACTTTTTCAATGGCACTCTTGAGTGTGTTACTTTGAAAATCTCCATGAGAAAACAGCATTTTTTTTACAAATAGTAATTATCCAAGGCCATGCTCATCTCCTGCTGTACTGAAAAGCTCTGTGTAAATGGATTTGAAAAAGAAAAAAGTATTTCAAAGATATTTGATATTTAAATCCCCAGTTAAATCTTTAATAAAAAAGCATTTATTTTTTAAGTTTAATCATGTATAATATCCTGTAAGTTGAACGGTTATACATCAAGTTCTCTAAAATAGAAAAAAAAAAAGGCACTTCTGTGTGCTCTAGATTTTATCTTCATTTTCTCGATGTAAAATTAGCAAAAAGGGGATTTAGCTTTCAAGACAGGTGCCATTACATTAAAAAATTTAAAAATGTAAATCATGTTTTAACTTACATAAAAATATAAAAAGATCATATGCAGGAACTTATCCTCCAAAAGAAAAACTGATTTATAGTGGTACTCCAGAGCCTTCTTTCTCTGACAACACACAAACACACACATACACATACACTCCAAGGTCTTTCCTTCAGAATAGATATAATATAGACTCTAGGCAAAAATAATTTTATCTAGGGGCACCTGGGTGGCTTAGTCAGTTAAACGTCTGACTCTTGATTCCGGCTCAGGTCGTGATCTCAGGGTCATGAGTTCAAGCCCTGCATGAGGCTCCATGCAGAGTCTGTTGGATATTCTCTCCTTCCCACTCTGTTCCTCCCTTCTCTGCTCCTTCCCCTACTTGCACTTGCTCTCTCTCAAATAAATAAATAAATAAATAAAATTTAAAAAAATAAAATAATTTTATCTAACATTGCAATCACTATTCCAGAGACTGCTGCTTGTAAGACCATCATTTTTCACTTTCTAGTAACCCTGGAGGCTCCCCAGAATTTGGAGGATCATGAAATACACAATAGCATTGTCTGAAGTTGAAGACACAGTCCATAATTGCACCTTGAATCTCCCTCTTGGAACAGAACTGACAACTCATAGACCATGACTTTGTAAAAACTGCTTAAATTATTGTTCTTTGCTCATATTTTTTTAAATTTGTCTACATATTGATACACATTTTGTCACTCTTCTTCTCACTCATGTTTACAATATCATCCTACAATTTATTCATATCAAGCTAGCATTTCACTCCCTGGAGGAGTCTAGTGTTACCCATAAGCTTGAATATTTCAATGTGAATTCTCACTTTGAGGGGATTTATGAATCACTGAGTTGAGACCAAGGGCAAACAGATATCCAAAGCAGCAGGCCAAGGTTCTAAATATGTGGCCAGGCCCTCTCTATGTGAATAATGCCCTGCTTTTAATATAGCAGAAGCAGAGATGAAGGTGAAAAAGACTTCCACCCAGCTGAAAAGGACTTTAAAGATTCCTCCACATCGTTAAAATGGTCAATATTAAACATGCTCACATTTGTTTGTATAATAAATCACAATTTCTAAGATTCGGTCTGTAGGATTTCCTTTAGGAAAAACTTAAGGATACTTGTATTAGAATTTACTTTTCCAGGAAAGACTAAATTGATTATGGAAGAAAAAAAGGATAGACAATGACAATGCTAGAATAAAATAGCATTAATTAACAGAAAAATGTAGATGTTAACACTCGTGGCAATTTTAAAGGCTCTACTCTGGGCCTATAATCATTAAATAATTAGGACGTAGAGAGTGAACATTTATATAATATAATAAAGCCGACTCTTATTTACTAGTGGAATTTACATTCTCTATGGGAATGCTACATTCAGATTATAGAGCTAAAACAACAAAGATTTTTAAAAAGTATTAACATTAGACTAAGAGGTTCACTCACTACTGACTAGTTAGCTGCAAGGCCCTGTGTTCCAGGGACTTTTGGAAAGCAGACACAATGTGTTGCTTTTCAACTGAATTAGTTTGCCTTATAAAACAGACCTTTAAAAGGCATTTATTGAAATTTAACAATGGTACAGAAGATGTTGCAAAGTGAGAGACAGTTTCCTTTCTTTTTGTTCAAGTTTTTATGTAAATTCCAGTTAGTTAACATACCGTGTAATATTAGTTTCAGGTGTAGAATTTAGTGACTCATCTTTTACATACAATACGCAGGGCTCATTACAAGTACCCTCCTTAATCCCCATCACCCATTTAGTGCATCCCTCCACCCACCGCCCCTCCAGCAACCCTCAGTGAGTTCTCTTTAGTTAAGAGTCTATTTTCTGGTCTGCTTTCTCTCTCTTTTTCCCCTATGTTCATCTGTTTTGTTTCTTAAATTCCACATATGACTGAAATCACATAGTAGTTGTCTTTCTTTGACTTATTTCATAATATGAGAACATAACAGGAGAGACAGTCTTCTTAATTAAAGTGATGACTAGGTATTAGAACAATGGTAAGGAAACGAGTGTTTAACTTAACCTATGAATAATTATCAAACATTATTATAAAGACTATTACTGTTTAAAGCTGAAAAGTTAACTATCATTAGTCTTTGTGATGCTGGCCTTAGCACAAAAATCATAATGTGGTTTTATTTTAATCAGGTTGACTTCATAGCTTAGGTTTTCATTTTAATCAGGCTGACTTCATAGTTAACTCCACTATGAAAATAATACGCTTTTGTAATTAGGCGTGTGCAAAGAGCATTAGCTACAAGACTGTTCATTATAAAGCTGCTAAAATAGCGAACACTGGAAACAAGCAAAATGTCCATAAATAAGGAACTGATTAAATACATTATAGTACAGACATATAATAGAATACTCTCCAGATGATGATGTAGACGGATGTTTATTAGAAAAACATTTAAAATGTACTGTTAGGTTTTAAAACAAAGCTAGATTATAAAATGGAACGTATGATAGAGCCCCAAGTAGTAAAAATAAAATTGAACACACACATACGTCTAAAGAAACATACCCCAAGATACTATTCTTATTTCTGGGAAAAGGAACATGTGTGTGTGTATGCATGCGTGCACACATGTGTGTCCACACAGAAGCAAGTGTTGGTGTGAAGGTGTGTGTGGACATACATAGGTATTTGCTTAGCTGTAGTTTTAAACATTTTCTTCAATAAATATTCTTTCACAACCAGAAAATAAAATGAGTTTAAACATTTAAAAGGAAATAGTATTCACTGTCAAGTTTAAATGTGAAGAACAGTCTTTTTGTAGCATACATTTGTCTACTGTCATTCTTTTAAATTCTAAGTCCATATAAAGGCATTTTGCATTCTGACCCAAACATGAAATACAGAAAGCCAAAAAAATTAAACTTGACATTTTTACAAAAAACAAACTCAGAAGAGAGAATATCTAAAAGAAATAGTTGGCAGGAAAAAAAGTATAAATATATATATACATATATATTTTTTTTCCAAATAACCGTGGGATTAGAAAATAAGTTTTTTTTTTAAATGTCTGATTTGGAGTTGCCAAAGTGAACTATATAGAACTGAAGTTATAGAATAAATAATTCTTGAGAGAAAATTCTGATTCCCTTTGATCTTTAAAGAAGTCATCTCGTCATGCTCCAAATGAACCATTTAGAAATCTCCCCCTGCTGTTGATTTGTACAGGAATTCTGATTTCACAACATATTTGAGATCCATTATATTAAATAAAGAAACCTGTGTTTTAACAGGAAACTATAAATTTAAAAATTAGGAATTATTTTCCTTGAACTGATGACAGTACAGTTATTTATACTCTCAGTTTCTTCTAATAGGCTTTTATTTTTCCTAAAGTCCATAAATATTGCTTTAATTTATTATACCCAAGATCTTTAAATGGGGACAAACGCTAAACACCTTCTATTTATACGTTCTGATGATATATAGATAATACAGATTCAATTCTTAATCTACCATCCATCTGTACAATACAGAAACCTCTGTAGAGCTATCCTTTTGAACATACATTTAAAAATTTCTCCAATGTGGTATTTACTATAAATTACAAGGTCTTAAAAATACCAAATATTTCCAAAAAAGCAAATATTCCATTGTAATATTTTAGAATTAAATGTTACCATTTAAAATACCTGAAGATATATTTACTTAGATTTCTTTATCAAAATATATTAATAACACTTCATTTTAACACCAGAAAATAACCAAAGTCATAGTTGGTATAATACTTAAAAGACTTGATGTTTTCACCTAATATGATTGTAGGTACATTTTTCCGTTCCATCTTTCCCTCCCCCACAGGAAATGATTCCATGCCAAATCCCTTAAATTCCTCTTTTGAAGTTTAAAATTAATTCCCATGGTTGCTCTTCTATAATCCCCCATCTTTTAAAAAATGCAAAATATGCTTATACTTTTTGAGAAATCAGATGAAATCCCAAATATCTTATATGAGTATGTGCTATGCTTTTAAAAAGAAAGCCCACACGCTCCTTCTCAAAAGCTATTCATCAAGGAGTCTAATTCTGTAATTAATACGAACAAGGTAACAATTTGCTTTAAGTGTCCACTCATAATGTTAAATCAATGTTAAATTATAAAGAACTTCCTTGGAAATACATAAGACACACACACTGATTCTAAATGAAATTCATTATGAGCAGCTCTATTATACTGAATAGCAAATGAATTCTCAATAATGAGGCACTTGATGCGTTATCCAGAACTGGGGTTGACAAGAAAGCCACTTAGCTTCACTTTCTAATAATATTACAGCAAGTAACTGATACAGTGCATATATTTTTCAATTTGGAAGGAAAACTTGAAAGAAAATTATGTTTTACCAAACCTTTTTAATACAGCCTGTTTCCTTCACAGACTTGTCGAAGGTTCTGCTCTCTTTTATAAGCTCATCTTGCCCTCACCATCAGAAGTCCATAACAACAGATGCTAGAATAATTAAAAACCTATCACTATAGACTCTTCCATCACATCACAGACTAGGAAAATGAAGGCGGTTTATGGGTGGCCTTGTCTCACTTTATCCACCCCTTCGTGGTTGATGTGTAGGCTTTAATGTGCATCCTTGCACCTCTCCTCCGGCAGGAAGCCTGTCTCTGGGGATCACTTGCAGAAAATAGGACATTGAGTCCATAATTAAAGTAATCTCTTTCCAGGCAGATGCTGCAGTTGGCTCTGTTATCACATATTACAAAAGGCATCTTGAGGGTTATAAAATGTGCAGCAAATAGCTTTGGAGATGAGAAACAGCAATTTTTCATCTAATTTTGATCCACAGACATGTAAGCACCGTATTGCTACTTTTTGGTTTCGAGCCAAATAACTATTATGGTGCTAAGATGAGCCGGGCAGTAACCAAAATTAAAGAATACTTTAGCTTTTATCCTCAAAGTGAGAAAAGCTCTTTTGTAACCATCTTTGCACTTAGCAAATAAGGATGCCATCTCAAATCTGAGCATTAATGCCTGCAGGCGGATTTAGAAGAAAGGCTTATGTAGCTTAGCTTTACAGCCTTACTTTCAATATATTTGCTTAAGTTAAAACCAGAGGTTGATTAAGGGACCTACCATCTTGGCTCCTTTGCAATCACAGCGCACATTTTTAATTAGAAGTGTTTCTACTGTTTTTCATTTGTATGATATTTTGGACATTGCTCTTTTGAAATATATGTCAGCCCAGATAACTAATATGCTCATATTATTCCTAATCCCTTCTCTAAATACTAATAGTGGGAACAAATGGAGGACATTTGACTAACACATTTTTGTTTCCAGCTTAGGACTTGTCAGTGTGGGTAACCAAACCTGACCTCAATATTGTGAAGTGCTAAAATGGAGATGGAAATAATTTTAATATTTATTTCTCAGTGCTAAATATGACAACTTTTGAATAGGCAGTGATGTAATGTTAAAAGGCTACCTTAAAATTCCAGAAAATATGTGGGTTTAAATTTACTTCCCCAAACTGCATGTATTAAAGAAAAAAAATTTTTTTAAAAGATATTATTTATTTATTCGACAGAGATAGAGACAGCCAGCGAGAGAGGGAACACAAGCAGGGGGAGTGGGAGAGGAAGAAGCAGGCTCATAGCGGAGGAGCCTGATGTGGGGCTCGATCCCAGAACGCCGGGATCACGCCCTGACCTGAAGGCAGACGCTTAACTGCTGTGCCACCCAGGCACCCCTAAAGAAAATTTTAACAGCAAAGTTTTACATGAACTTGTGCCTTTCGATTAAAAAAATACCACTGATAATATTAACCTTTTTATTTTATGTTAGTCTAAATAACATTCAAAAACAGGAGATATCTCATTTAGCTTAATTAAAAATAGAAATATTATATTCCAACATGTTTAAGATGTCAGAATTATGATTCAGAAGAATTTATATATCACATGAATTATTAGAGAAAAATTAACTGCAAATCAGAATTTTAAGTTATTGATAAAGTTTTGTTAAATGACCAAATTGTTATTTCCAGAATGCCTAAACTGTTATAATATAAAGCCCTCTGTTATCAGTGCAATATCTGGAGGTTTAAATAGCATAGTGTAAATCCTAATTTTCTTTCTTTTTTTTTTTTTTAAGATTTTATTTATTTATTCAACAGAGATAGAGACAGCCAGCGAGAGAGGGAACACAAGCAGGGGGAGTGGGAGAGGAAGAAGCAGGCTCCCAGCAGAGAAGCCTGATGTGGGGCTCGATCCCATAACGCTGGGATCACGCCCTGAGCCAAAGGCTGAGGCCCAACGACTGAGCCACCCAGGCGCCCCAAATCCTAATTTTCTAACACAGTCTTCTGGTACATTTGTGGATTCTTGCAATTTTTCATTGATGTATGCATGCATTCATTCATCCATTCAACAAATAATTTTTAAAGAATTTTTCTTCAAATAATTTTATAACACTACTGTATTTGAAATATTGGAAAATACATACTCAATATTCTTGTCACCTCAAAGCCAGTTTTCAATTTTGCATTTTTCTTTCAGCTTTATCTATATGAATGTTATTTTGTCCTTAGGAAATTACCCCAGATATTTATCTCTAATATTATTACATTTTACTTACTTTGTCTGGAATTAATATAATGACACCAACTTCCTTTTTGTTAGAATTTGCCTGGTATATATTTTCCTATCTCTTTACTTTCAATGTTTTTGTGCCGTTATGTTTACGTTTGTCTCTTTGAAGCAGTACGTTGCTAGATTTTTAAAGTTGGATTTTGAAAGTCAAACCGTATTAACTGGTGAATTTAATCTGTTTATATTTATTGTAAATATATATATTGTAAATATATATATGCAGTTGACCCTTTAACAGCATGGGTTTGAAATGTGCAGGTCCACTTACAGGGGGATTTTTTTTTGTAAATACAATCAAGTACTGTAAATGTTTTTTCTCTTCCTTATGATTTTCTTAATGACATTTTCTTTTCTCCGGCTTACTTTATTGTAAAAGTATGGTATTTAATACATATAACGTACAAAATATGTGTTAATAAACTGTTTATCTTATCAGTAAGGCTTCTGATCAACAGTAGGCTATTAGTAGTTAAGTTCTGGAGGGGGGGGGCGCAAAAGTTATATGCAGATTTTCGACCATGCAGGGGTTTGGTGCCCCTAACCTCTGTGTGGTTTGAAAGTCATATGTCTATGGTTTTGAAGTTAACCTTTTTTCCTTTCTTTGGAGGGATTAGGTTTTCTTTAATTTTTTATCTAATCCCTCCACTGTTTTGGAAGTTACACTTCTATTTCAGTTCTATACATTTATGTTTTTAACTGCCTCTACAACTTTCTTCCAGAATAATTTGAGGACCTTAGAAAACTTTAATACTGACTTCTCTCCTTTTTCCAACTCACACATACATGTTTCTTAGTATTTTAGTTATTCTTTGTCTTTAAATTCGATCTAAAAATAGTTATTGGTATATATTTTATATATAAACTTATTACATATCCAAAGCTTATTTAGAATTCTAATGTGCTTGCTAATTATTATTAATTACAACATAATTTCTTACATCCTACACCTTTCTTCTGAGTTTGTTTTCTTCTTACTAAAGCATATCTTTTAAAAACTTGCTTTAAAATGGTCTGTTTCTGTGTGTGGTAAGAATATCAAGCCTCTTTTTTTTTTACTGTCTTTATTTTGTTTTTCATGCCTAACTGATAACTTATCTAGGTACAGAATTCTAGGATGACAATGCATTTCCTTCACAACTTTGAAGATACTGTTCCATTGTCTCCTGGCATCTCTTGCTGCTGACCAGGAAGCCACTACCACACTAAAATGACAGGAAATCTACCTTTTGTCTTTGGTTGCCTTTGAGATTTTCTCTTTGATACTCTGAAGGTTCACCATGATCTGATCCAATGCTAACTTTTTTATGTTGCTTAGATAGAAAAGACTCACATCTTCCTTAGTTCTAGAAAATTCTCTACCATTATCTCTTCAGATAAGTCTGTCCTCATTCTTTCTATTCTCTCCTTCTAAACCTTCTATTTGATGTTACTTTCTTAACTTGATGTTCTATACCAGGTTAATAAGGTAAAGTCAAGTCAGACTCCTCAGAGAGTTTTAGTTTCTCACAAGTGACTTACTTTACCAAAAGTCGCAGTCAGATGACAAGCTTTGCTGTTTTCCCAGGCAGAACTGGATGATACTTGAGGCTCTAGGCTCCATGCAGTGGGCCCAGTGCCAGCTCCCTCTCCTTCCCTTTCTCCTGCTGTCTTTGAAGAGGCTCTCAGCAATGTCTCCAGATTCCACTGAGGCTAAAACTCCAGGCCTAGGACCTAAATCCAGGTTTAAAATACCTGTAGATGCCGCATAATGTCTGCTTCCAGTTCCTAACCCAGTCTCCATACCTCTCCTTTCTTCTGGCACCTGTGTCTTCACTTTCTCTCAAATCAGTGTTATATATATATCTTAAATAGGTACTCATTTATCTAAATTTCTATGTGATTTTAATAGAAAGAGTTTCTGCCATGAGAGCTGAGTCTTCCATGATGCCAGAAGTCCTCCACAAACATAATTTTAATGTGTTCGAAATAGCAGAATGCATTTTTTTTAATGTTTTTGTCACTTAATACTCCAAACAACTCTCGAGTTGCTACACTATCTTTACAATCACTATTTTAACAGTGTGACACAGAGCAGTAATATAGGATGGCAGCTAAAAGGACATGTGTTGGATGAAAACAGACCTATTTCTGTGAGCTCTTCAAGCTCTTTCTTTGGTAATTGTGGTTCTAGGAAAGTGTAAGAACTGAATAGGCTGCCTGGTATACAGGTGCTCACTAAATGGAAATTGCTATTTTTACTACTACTATCACCATCATCATCATCACCATCATATGCTATTCCAAATTTCATTGTTGCTTCTTTTCATATTAATGACTAGCATTCTAAACAAGCTCATTTTAAATCTCAGGTTCATGGTGGTAAATTGTCATGGGGTAAGGGCATATTTGAGAAGGCCCTTAACTTAAAACACTGTAGCAGGGGATGGGGGCGGGGGACAGGCAGGGTGGAAGCAGGCGCTGAGACCCAAGGGTGGGGGCAGGGAGGAGAACAGTGCCTTAGCCCAGAGCAGCCAAAGAGTAGTACTAAGCCCTGAGCACTGTATGAGAAGGTAAACAGAGGGGATTCCCCACCTGTCACACTTGGCCTACATAAAGTTAAGATTCCCATAAAGTTAAGGTCCATAGAAATTTCTGTCTTAGCAAACAAAATTAGGTAGGGATGCCGGATGGCTCAGCTGGTTAAGCATCTGCCTTCAGCTCAGGTCATAATCCCTGGGTCCTGGGATGGAGCCCCATGTCAGGCTCCTTGCTCAGCACGAACCCTGCTCCTCCCTCTGCCTGCCACTCCCCCTGCTTGTGCTCACTCTCTCTGACAAATAAATAAACAAATCATTTTAAAAAATGAACAGTTAGGTAATAAGCTTTCTACAAAAAATTGCCCTGCTTGGCCAGGTTAGCTGTTATGATGTTTTAAATTCATAGGGCCATTGCAAAATCTTAGCTTTACTCCTTCTATATGACCTTTGAAGTACATGGTTACATTATGTAAATGTTAAGGTAACATTAGAGGAAAAAATAATTTATTAGATTCTCTCAAGGTTGCACATTAGAACTTTCTGTAATGACAGAAATGTTCCAGATGTGTGCTGTCCAATATAATAGTCACTAGACATATGTGGCTCCTGAGAACTTGAAATGTGGCTAGCACAACCAAGAAACTGAACTATTTATTTTATTTGACTTAAACTTAAATTTAAATAGCCACATGTAAAAAATAAATAAATAAATAAACAGTCACATGTGCCTTTTAGCTACTGTATTAGAAAGTATAGTTCTAAACAAATTTTAGAATATATGTGTATATGTATATATGCATATATATGAATACACATATATGTCTGTATGTAAATATATACACAAATATAAGCATATACATCATACGGACATACCAGGGAGGTATTGCAGGTTTGGTTCCAGACCATGAAAACAAAGCAAATATCACAATAAAATTAGTCAACGAATTTTTTGGTTTTCCAGTGCGTATAAAAGGTATGTTTACATTATAGTGTAGTCTGTTAGGTGAGCAATATGCCTTTAAAAAAGTATATACCTTAATTTAAAAATACTTTATTGCCAAAAAGTGCTAACCATCATCTGAGCTCTCAGCGAGTCATGATCACTGGACCATGGATCACCATAACGAATATGATAAGAGTGAAAAAGTTTGAAATATTACAAGAATTATCAAAACGTGACACAGAGACATGAAGTGAACAAATGCTTTTCGAAAAATGACACTGGCAGACTTGTTCAATGCAGGGTTGCCACAAACCTTCAATTTATAAAAATCGCAGTATCTGTTAATTGCACTAAAGTGACACACAATAAAGCGAGGTATGTCTGTATGTATACCCAAGTAAGTCACAGTGGACAAGATAAGTTCTTTAAAAAATCCTTATCTGGAAGAAGCAATCAAAATTCTACTTTATATTGTAATCATGCCTTAATATTCAGAGATTTTACTAAAAAAAGAGCAGAGCTAAATAAAATCTTGCTAGTAATATATATTATCCAAGTCACTGTACTGGCAAAACATGCAGCTATTGCTGCCATGAGAAAAATTTATTCACCTGGCTCCCAGACATCTTTGTCATCACTATTTTTGACTGCGTAGGCAATTTGAAAAAAAAAAAAAAATTCACACATAAGGCCTCTAAAATTGGTTTCATCAATTCTATTAATGAAAAAATAACCCAAATCTCTGCCCATATCTCATTTAGGAAATTCCTATTAGATACAGAGAACTGCTAAGAATTGTAATACATAAAGCTTTTAGATTTCCCGACCTTGGTCTTTTTTGCTTTCACAAATGTTCCATGTGATTTCAAGTAATAAGTGCCAAGTGGAGTAGTAATCCCATCTAAACCACAAGGCCTTGTAATAAAAAACATCTTGTGGATTCTAAACCTCAGTCCATTTACTTAAGTACCCTTCACAAGTTATGATTGCATTACACGAAGGGAAGGGAAGAATGAAAGGATGGGTTTGCCATAAGCCTGTTTTTTTGTTTATTTGTTTTGTTTTTGCTTCTAGAATTAACATTAGGAAAAACCGGTATTTCTACCTAAAAGAAAAAAAAAAGCAGAGATTTAAAAAAAGAACAAATTTACTAATACAACTATTTGCAGTGGGATAGACTTCCACAGATGCAGGTCCATCTTTGGACACTAGTTAAACATATTTCATTACTGAAATAGAAAAATTTTCTCGCTATAAAGCAGTTCTACTTCTCGGATGGTCTTATGATTCTGCTGAAAAGAAAACTGTCCTACAAAACTCCAGTAAATTGCCCTAAAATAACCAATGCTGTTTTCACTGTGGCTTCTTGGAAGGAGGTGACAGGAAGGGATAAGATAGGTAATACAAAGGGGTTAGTTTTGCCTTTTGAATATCTGTTAAATTTTTTAAAAATATTTTGTAATTAATATAAAAAATAATTTCTTTAGAGCTTCCTCGAGATTAATGGACATACTTTATCTCAACATTTTATCATACTTCCTAAAATTAAAAATTAAATCCCCAGGAAGCATCTTGACTTCATTTGCCAAAAAGCTGATAAATAAGAACACACATTAGACCCTGAACTTAGACTGTCTTCTTGTCTGAGCCTAATTGGCTATTTAACTTTGATGAAAAACAGGGGCCTACAGGGAGTGAGAACCATCAAGGTCCTAACCATTTACTTTTAAGGGTAGATAATATTTTTTTTTATCCTGTCTCAAAGATACATTTTTGAGCAGCACCGAAATAATTGTGTCGGGGTGGGAAATGTCTGTTTTAAAAAGAGAACTAGACCATCAGAAAAAAATAAGAGACTTGTGAGTTAAGAGACAGATAAAATTTCTCCTATGGAAAATAGCATATCTGGTTTTATCTAACAGTGTGGATACAATCATGTTAGCCTTCCATGAGAAGTGATTTATTTTTGCAGTAAGGCACGTAAACCTAGAAAGTAAAATAACATTTGTATGTATCAACTGTTGGCATCCTTATCTGTAGGTATGAATGCACTCCCAATAAATGCACCCATGGGAGCATCCCTGATCTCATTTCAAATGTTTAAATAACAAGGCAAATACATCTGTGATTCTTCCTTCTGATGGATGGAAATAAATGGGCAACCATCCTATCTTTCCTGAGGAATCCTCCAGACACAGTGGAATGGCTCTCATCAAAAATTAAAGGCTTCTGAGATACACTCAAGGCAGCACTTCAAATCTGTCCATCTGTATGATTTCCAGTCTGGTATTCAGAAACAGCTGGTGTCTTCAATTTTTTAAATGATGTGTTTTTTTTGTTTTCTTGTTTTAGTATACTTTTAAAAAATTAGTCTTCTAGGAGAATCTTCCTTTAACATGTCAAATGTTCAAATACAGTCTACTTGTGTACCTCTTTGCTGGCCTGAGTTCATTCTTTGTTGTTGCTTCAGTATCTTAAATAGAACATTGCTTGTCTCAATTCGGTTCTTAGTTTTGAGGGATTTGACTTACGGTTAAATTGTCACTAATCTGGGCACAAATCTGATCTTTTCTGCTCCCTTTTAATTCTAATGTTATGTTAGCATCTCTGTCCAAACAATTAAACCTAAATCTAATAGTATTAAGTTTTGTCTTTAATACACACATTCCCTCCCTGATGGAATCCCCTTGTGATAAGGGAGAGGATATAATCAGCATCCAAGGAATGAACCTGCATCATAGAATATCAAGATCAAACCCATGTTTGACATATAAACCTAATATGATTCTTCACATTTCAGAAATTTAAATAGGTGCCTCTTATATTTATTTGTAAAAGAGCCTAATATAGTGCTTTATCTTTTAAAGTTTTATTTATTTAAGTAATTTCTACATCTAACATGGGGCTCAAATTCATGACCCTGAGATCAAAAGTCACATACTCTTCCGACTGAGCCAGCCAGGTGCCCCCATAGTGTTCTGATCATAGTAAATGCTCATAGATATTCCTTTTTCCCCTCCATGCCTTCATAGATTTACCCAGATATTATTTTTCAACGTATGATTTGTCATCCGTATTCTTATGTTTGCTCACTTTATGTAACGTTGTTGAAAGATGTGAAAATTTCTGTAAATATTTTGGCACTAAAAATGTTTGAATAAATAAATAGGTGCCTCTTGATATTTGAATGAGTTAGATAATATTACTGCATCTCAACTAGAGACAGATTTTAAAATGAGGATAGGAAACCCATATTGGTCACTTAAAATTAGGACTGGCAATTATGATTGTAAGATGCCATCAAAGGTAAGATGCAACTCAACTTCAGAGTTCCCAAAATGTAAGAAATCTGTATCTTGAAATCAATGAAATATGATATCATTATTAGTTATTAAGAAATATTTACTGAGGGCCTTCTATTGTCTGTAGTTTCAGCATTGGGATTTCTTAGGTATATAATAGGACTATACATAGTCCCTGACCTTGGGGGATTTAAAGTCCAGTTAAGGGGCACCTGGGTGGCTCAGTTGGTTAAGTATCTAACTCTTGATTTCGGCACAAGTCATGATCTCAGGGTCATGAGATGGAGCCCAGTGTTGGGCTCCATGCTGGAGCCCGCTTAGGATTCTCTCTCTCCCTCTCCCTCTGCCCTTCTCCTGCCACGCTCTCTCTCTAAATTAATAAATTAAATAAATAAATAAAGTCCAGCTAAAAAAGAAAATACATGTGAAAAATTAACTAATCATATGAATTAACTCACAACATGAAAAAGTTACATAAAACATATTACGAAAGCATATAAGCATGGCTAAAGTTTAATTTCTAAAAAGTAATTCTTCCTCCCCCCCAAAAAAAATATGACAGTTTTGGGGCTCATGGGTGGCTCAGTTGGTTGGGTGACCAACTCTTGATTTCAGCTCAGGTCATGATCTCAGGGTTATGAGATTGGGCCCCATATTGGGCTCTGTGCTGGGCGTGGAGCCTGCTTGGGATTCTCTCTCTTTCTCTCTCTCTACCCCTCCCCCTCTTCCTCTCTAAAAAAAAAGGAAAAAATGACAGCTTTAATTTTGGGGATTAGTCAGAAAAGAGAGAATCATGGTATATTTACATTCAAATGTCATAGACCTTGCGTTATTTTATTTTTGTTTAATATTCAAAGTTAATGTTGAACATTAACAATCTCCTTCAAGTATTGCTGGGCACATACTAATTACAGATAACTCTTATATAGAGCTCTACTGAACACATCATAAATTCTGGAGAAAGAAACAAAGGCAAGAAATTGCAAGACTTGGCTCAGAAAAGTTCAAATAAATTGCTTCAGAGGCCCAAGTTTGATCTTCAGTGTTTCTGGACTCTCTCACAATCTAATTAGGAAAAGAGATAAACAAAAGCATCCTGCCCCCATAGGAAGCAGCTACTCTATGTAACATTCAGTACAGTCATGGCTTACAATAAAGTGAAGAATTAACTGCTTATTAAGAATGCTAAGGGGTGCCTGGGTGGCTCAGTGAGTTAAGCATCTGCCTTCTGCTCAGGTCATGATCTCAGGGTCCTGGGATCCAGCAGCTTAGGGTTCCCTACTCAGCAGGGAGTCTGCTTCTCCCTCCCCCTTCCCCCCATCTCTTGTGCACTCTCTCAAACAGATAAAATCTTAAAAGAAAAGAATGCTAAAAAGTGCAATCTGCATCATCAAAATTTTATTGGGAAATATGGGTGGGGGCATATGAATTTCTTTGTAGTCAGTAAATATTATTTCTGACCAAACAGTATTTTTCTAAGAAAACATTGTTTGGGTTAAGATTTAAAATACCTAAGTTATGGGGTGCCTGGGTGGATCTGTTGGTTAAGTGTCGGACTCTTGATTTTGGCTCAGTCATGATCTCAGGGTCCTGAGATTGAGAATCACATTATTGGGCTCTGTGCTCAGCGGGGAGTCTGCTTCTCTCCCTCTGCCCCTGCCCCTCCCCCAACTCAGGCTCACATGCACTCTCTCTCTAAAATAAATACATAAATCTTTTTAAAAAAATACCTAAGCTATTTCTCAGAAGAAAATAGAGTTTGGGACCCTAGGAACAGTGAGGCCAGAAGCCATCAAACACCACTTTTAAACATATTCAATTCAAAACTATATCTACCTGGAAATAGGCAGTTGTATGCTGCTGATATAGATTTCCTTTATGTTTTAGCTTTAAAAAAAGTAATTCTTGTCTTAAATGAAGAAGTTATACATGGCAAGAATTTAAATTAGCCTTCCCAGTGCCAATATGAATAAGATAGAGCACGCCAAAACAAAGAGTCAGATATTACTACTAAACTAAAGTAAAAGACTATACTGAACATCATTTAATTCAAGGGTCATCCTCTGTGATATCTGTGTTTGAGATGTTGTACCAACTGTGCGTAGAATCACAAAGAAATAAACACGGATCCCTGTGCAATCTAATTTAACAGCAAAGGCAAGAAATTAACTCGAATAAGTATACAGTAAAATATAATCAGCATTACGATAGAGTTACAAGCAAAATGCAATCATACACATCACTTCTGTGATGTATATCTTGGAGCTTTATAGAAGAGTTGGCATTTTAAGGAGGTCTTAAAGAATGGGTAGGACTTCAATAACGAGTTGAGGGGAAAAAGCATTCAGGGATGGGGAAAAAGCATTCTGGGCTAGGGAAAAGCACAGAGAAAGAGAAAGTCAGGGAACGTTTACGGAGTCGTGGGAAGTCCTGCAATTCATGCCCAATCAGGACGTGCACACTGGAGATAAAACAGAAGATGCTACACAGCAAGACTGGGAAGACTCTTCCAACCCAAGCCAAAGGGCTGCTCTTCAGAAAGGAGGTTTAAGGTATCCAAGGCCCAAGTGATCAAGGTTGTGCCTTAGGAAGACTAGCTAGATGACAATGTCCAGGATGGACTAGAGGAGAAACAGGCTGGAGAACAGATCACTTAGGAAGCTACTGTAATCATCTTAGCAAAAGG
The DNA here is from genome assembly GCF_017311325.1 of Ursus maritimus. Classification (NCBI taxonomy): domain Eukaryota; kingdom Metazoa; phylum Chordata; class Mammalia; order Carnivora; family Ursidae; genus Ursus; species Ursus maritimus. The sequence continues at coordinate 84,097,306 of NW_024425563.1, forward strand.
TACTGGAAGGAAAAGGTTCAAGTATGAACAAACTTTCTAAAGGAGAAATGATCGGATTAAATGTCAATCAGCTGGGTAGGATGAATCTGATGTTTGCAGCTTGGGTAACCCAGAGGACAGGCGGAAAGTATATAATCGGTGATGTGGGAGCCACAGCAACCCTTGACCCTGAACTGTATGTTATTAAAGGTGAAGGAAAGGTAGTGGGTAATTTTAGAGTATGTAGTTTTATGGGATGTTGTTGCCTGAGCAGAAGGTTCAGAATAGAAAACCATTCAAGATGCCTTCCAGCTCTCTTTTGCCTGACTGCTCATAGAATAGATGTTTCTGAACTGCCCTTGACCTTATTCCATTGGCCTACTCCTCCATTAAACAAATATTTAGTGAGTGTGTACTGAGTGCCAGGGACTGTTCTAGACAGTTGGGGCAGATCCGTTAAGAAGACAGGAAAAAATTCTTGCCTTCAGGGAACTTGCATTTTGGTTGGAAGAGACAGACAATAAATAATACACATAATTAAATAAATGAAGTATATTATACTAGAAGTCAAAAATGGTATAAAAAAAAGAGAAGACTAAGTATGAGGAGTGGAGATTCTGGGGTAGGGGTACAGTTTGCACTGAGAGATGGAGCGAGTCACAGCCTTTGAACTGTAGCACGGTGTTAATATCTACGGACGCTGTTGGGACATCATTCACATTTCCCAGCTTCCTTTTAATGAAAGCACACGAGAGGGTCATTAAGTTTCTATGGACCTCCTGACTTCTGCACCATTATCAGTCACCTAACTGGTCACATTTCTCTCTTGGCGCTTATGGCCAGAGAGCTGAAAGCTCAATTTGTGATCTTCTTGCAAAACATGAATGGAGCCTTATGGCATTTTTTGTGTTTGTTTCCATCTTACTTTCCTAACATTCGTTCTCCTACTGCCTTGATTTCTTCACATACTTTTATCCTACAGTTTATTTTTTGTCAGCTGAAATCCAATTTAGATCTCTTGAAGTATAAAGATACATGCAAAAATAAACTGCATTATCTTTTTTTCATGATCCTGACCTCTTTTTGACAACAAAATTAGTGGCTTTAATTAAGGTCACACCTGTGAAAATAATACATTAAATACTTACCCTTCATGTCGTCCCATGAGAGGTATATTTGCCTTCCCTACGGGTCACAGACACTTTGGGTACTTACATGAAATTCACACAGCCGGTGCCAGCAGGTGGAGCGATCCAGACGAAACTGAGGTTGGTTGTGGGCAGATGACTCACATGAGAGGCCACCACGCTGCACATAAACTGGTTACCAAACTGGTGGTCAGACATGATCCCTGAGACAGAAAGGAAGAGAAGTTGTTATAGAAACAACAAAACAAAGTCTTTCTTATCATGACATCAACAATATTTTCTAGACATTTTTCTTGTATGTTAAGATTCATCATGTTGTTTGGCTGCCCTGTAAGTTATGCAATTTTCCATGTTCTGTTGTTAGAGGGATATCAATAATTTAAAACATTTTTGTTAAGGGCTAATCTGTTGATTTCATTGCCATCGTAGTTGCTTTGCTTTGATTTTGTGGATTGGTCTTTGTCCAGCACCAAAGACCACGAGGACCACACCTACAGCATAACAAGGTTGGATTGATTGGAAGTGTTTACAGCAAACAAGACAAAATATTATTGGGAACTGGGAAGTATCTCAGTAAGACAATGTTAGCAAAGGCTTGTTAAACTATTTGGGCTTGTGTGAGGTTATTTTAGACAGTAGGGTGATCAGCCTGTTCTGGGAATTTCCTGATGCTAGTACTAAAAGTCCTGCATCCTGGGACCCCCCTAATCCTGCTAAGAAGGTTACAGGGATAGATGGTTTTGCTTCTGGATTTGGTGCTATCAGAAAGTGGGGGCAATTTTATCACAGAGTACCTTACTAATTTTATATGAGAAACATGAGGAATGACATAGGGTAAAGTTGTGATGGATAAAAGTTCGCATGGAGAGGGGGATGGTCATTTTTGTGATTTGCACCATGTTCCTGCTTTTGTCTGTGTCCAGGTATGACTACAAAGTGGTCTTGGTTTTGGTTCAAGCCACCAGTTTCAAGGTGGCCTTGTCTGATGTTGATGTTCTGTAAAACTGTTTATATTCTACATGAGAATACCACGGCCCAGGTATGAGCGCTAGGTCAGCTCCCAGCTGAGCTATCAAGAGATGCTTTTTTTTTCTTTTTTAATAAGATAATTTTCTTAGGTTGACCTCCAATATAAAATATTAATAAATAACCCAACGATAAGAAAATAAACAACTCAATTTTTTAAAAAACAGGCAAAAGACCTGAATAGACACCTCACCAAAAAATATACAGATGGCAAGTAAGTATATGAAAAGATGTTCAACATCATAGGTCATTAGAATATTGCAAATTAGGGGCGCCTGGGTGGCACAGTGGTTAAGCGGCTGCCTTCGGCTCAGGGCATGATCCCGGCGTTACGGGATCGAGCCCCACATCAGGCTCCTCCGCTATGAGCCTGCTTCTTCCTTTCCCACTCCCCCTGCTTGTGTTCCCTCTCTCGCTGACTGTCTCTATCTCTGTTGAATAAATAAATAAATTAAAATAAAATAAAAGAAAAGAATATTGCAAATTAAAACAACAATGAAATGCCACTTCGCAACTATTATGGCCACAGTGCAAAACACCGACGACACGTGGTGAGGATGTGGAACAGGAAGAATGCTTATTCATTGCTGGTGAGAATACAATATGGTATAGCCACCTTGGAAGACACTTTGGCATTTTCTTATAGAAACAAACATTATCTTAGTGTATGATCCAGCAATCATGACCCATAGTATTTACCCAAATAAATTAAAGATTTCTGTTCACATAAAAACCTGCACATGGATATATATAGCAGTCTTATTCATAATTGTCAAAGCTTGGAAGCCACCAAGATAGCCTTCAATAAGTAAATGGAACAGAACTGTTGTCCATCCAAACAACGGAGTATCTATTCAGGGCCAAAAGGACATGAGCTACTAAACCATGACAAAACATGGATAAATAAATGCATTTTATTAAATGAAAGAAGCCATACTGGAAAGGCTACATACGGTCTGATTCCAACTATATGACATTCTGGAAAAGGCAAAACTACAGAGGCAATAAAGACATCCCCAGTTGCCAGGGGTAAGGAGGGAGGCAAGGATGAATAGGCAAACATAAAAGGTTTTTTGGGCAGTGAAATTATTCCATTTAATACTACAATAGTGGACACATGTCATTACATATTTGTCAAAACACAAAGAATGTACAACATTAAGAGTGAATCCTAATGTAAACTAGGGACTTTGAGTGATAATGATGTGTCAGTGTAGGTTAATCCGTTGTAACAAATGTATCGCTGTAGTGCAGGAGGCAGGAAATAGTGGGGAGTTATGGGGGGCAGTGGAGGTATTTGGGAAATGTCTATACTTTCCATTCAGTTTTGCTGTGACCTAAAAGTGCTCTAAAACCAAAGTTTATTAATATTAATAAAAACATTGCCAGGAATGAGCAATTAAATTAAAAATTCACTTCCTGGCTTTGTGAACTTAGGCAAATGACTTACTCTGAGACCCAGTTTTCTTGTCTATAAAATGGAAATACCATGTCCCCTCCATCCCAAAGTTATTGTGAGAATTAAATGATCCAATACAAATGAGTACAGTCCCCCCCATGTTTGGATAGGTGCCCTTTCTACATGTCATCATAACAGGACATACATGCTTCATCATAGCACTTGACCTGTAAGGGACTAGGTCTTTAATTTTTATATTCCAAGCAACTATCACAATGCCTGACACATCACAGATACTCAAGAAATGTTTTTTCTGAATCAATACAAGAACGATTTAACTAAAGAAATTAAAAGCAATAGAAAAATATCACGTTACATTCCCTAGTGAGACCGAATCTTCTAGAATAAAAGAATAGGTCATATTCGACAAACAAATAGAAAAACAGTATTGTATTTTGACATATCCTAACGATGCCCTTTTTCTCATGCAAGTTTTTGTTTTGTTTTGTTTTGTTTTAAGCTACATCTTGAGACAAAATTCATGAAGCCAGAGAAACCACAAGGTTAGGAAGGATAAGAGACTCCCAGGGAAATCACAGAGTGCTGCAGGAGACTCAAAAGCCATGACTCAGAAATTGCCACTCCACTCTGTTTGGGCATAAAGCAGAAATACCGTGTGTGTGTGTGTGGAAAATGACACATCTGCAAGAGTCAGCCTGACCAAAAAGGAAAACAAAAGTTCCAGCCACACTCAAGTGGAAGGGAAATGAATCAAACAAAATAAGCCTTCAAGGTTTCACAGCCTTGGTAACAGGATTCACATTCAAATATCTCCCGATTCTTCAAATCCCTCCTAGAAAGTGAGTCAGTGTCTAGGCTGCATATTACTTCACAACATTTTACAAAATAGCTATATTGTTGTAATTATGACAGGCCCCACTCTGGGTAAATTTGCCACAGAACAACATTCTTGCAACCCAACAGTCTGACACAGAAGTTCCCCCAAAAAGGCTGCACAGTGGCATCATCTGAAGAGATAGGATAAACACTGGTTCCTAGAGATTCTGAGTTAACTGGTTTGGGATAAAGCCTGGGTACTGGGAGTTTCAGGAGCTTACCAAACAATTCCAATGTGTAGCCAAGAACATGCATTAAAAATGTGTCTTAGTCAGACATTGTTCTGGCTTCAGGGCTTAGAATAATACTGATATGGTACCAATAGAACAGTATGAAAGCATCCAGCAGTGTCTTACACAAGGGCCCTGATGGTAATGCAAAATAGTCAATCCTCTACCCCCTACTCCTAGAACCATGTATTCAGAGGGCCTTATTATATACCTTCAAATACTAGGAGTGTGCATTGGTCTCTGCTTTTTTAACAAAGAGCCTTAGCCTATTACACACTTATCACATTTTCTTTTTTGTTTTTAATTGAAGTATAATTAACATACAGTGTTATATTAGTTTCAGGTGTACAATATAATGATTTGATAATTCTATACATTACTCCATGCTCATCACAAGCATACTTTTAATCCCCTTCATCTATTTCACTCATTCCCCTACCCACCTGCCCTCTGGCAACCACCAATTTGTGCTCTGTATTTAGAATCTGGTTTTTCCCCCTCTCTTTTTTTGTTTGTTTGTTTTGTTTCTTAAATTCCACATATGAGTGGAATCGTATGGTAATTGTCTTTGTCAGACTAATTTCACTTACCATTATAACCTCTAAGTCCGTCCATGTTGTTGCAAGCTGCAAGATCACATTTTCTTTTTACGGCTAACATTCTATTTTATGTATATATATATATATATGATATACGATATACATCTTCTTTACCCATTCATCTCTGGGTGGACATTTGGGTTGCTTCCATATCTTGGTTACCACATTTTAATTGGCATTTTCTCTGAAAATATCTAAAAGTTGGCCACAGTTGCAACTATTAGCAATCTATTCATTTTAATATCAACCAGCAGAAAACAACAGTATTTACAGAATACCTGTTTTGGCTCAAACATTCTGTTAAGCCCTGTGGAGGTGCACAGAAGAAATGTAAGACATGGCCCCTATCCCAAAATGACTTGAGCTGGAAAGAGACAACTGGAACAAACTGACATTCTTAAAAAACACCTGGAAAATAAGTAAGTGCTAAATGAAGTTGTATTTGTGAAAAATTATGAAATAGGGAAGAGTGATTAATAGAAATAATTATAACAATGGTTATAATAATACTTAATTGAGCACTTACTATGGCCTGGTGCTATTGTAAGCATTTCATGAATATTAACTTATTTGAGGCTCTTCACAACCCTGTGAGGTAGGAGCTGTTAGTTTCTCCATTTTACCTGCGAGGACCCTGAGCCGATGGAGATAAAAGAATGTGTTCCTTGTCATAGAGAAATTGGAGAGTGTCACCTGGATTCAAACAAGTGCCCTTGCTATCCAGTCAGAAATGGCGCTATTGAAGAGGGAGGCTGGAGCTGAGTCTTGAGAGAAAAGCCATGATTTCCCATATTTGTTTTTATATACATGAGGCAGCATGGTATAATCACGAGACTGTCCCCTCACTCTGCCACACACCACTGAATGACCTTATCAGGGTGTCCCCTCTCAAGCTTCAGTTCTGACATCTGTAAACTGCTGGTCCATGATCACTAAGACACCCCCCCCTTCAGTTCCATAGCTCTCTGAGTACAATCTAAATGGATAGAAGAAAGATGGAAGGACATCTCACAAAGGCAGACATAATGAGCAGAGGTGCAAATATAAAATGAGAACGAAGAGAAGGAGAGCAGTCAGACTCAGCTTCCAATGTTCTATGAAACACAATTTACTGCCTCCACCACAATGATCTTCTTAATGGCTTGTGTCATGAAAGACATATACCATCTAATTAACGCAGGTGATTTAGGAACCTATTCTTGGGACAACTGAAATTTGAATTTGATAATGAATTTAAATTTATGATGGTGCTTTCCCTGCTGCATGCCGGATAATAGGATACATATTGAGTTTTATTATTGCTTGGAAAAGGGAAAATCGGATCTATAATAGAATTTAATTATATGTATCTCAAGGAGATATATATTTATTATATGTATATATGTGCACCATAGTAATAATAAAGATTGTATTTTCATTGCTGTGGTTATGTGTAAACACTCGTACAAAAAAATGTTCATGTGGAACTTCTTCCTCAGAGAAAAAAGCTATACTTTTCTAAGCACTTCAAGAAGTATGGCTCTCCTGATCTAACTTTGGGCAAAGAAAGTAAAGTATAATTTCAAACTCTGAAGTGCTACAAGATTGATAACTTGTCTAGCAAGATTTTAAAGCAACCATGTTATAAAACACATTTTCCTTTTGAATATTGTGTATATACACCTGAAAAATAGAATATTCACAATTCAGCTATAATTTCTATATTCGAAAGAGTCAATATAACTTTTAGACATAGTACAGGCATCTTAAATTAAGTCATTCAAACCACTGGATATCTAGTTTAAAAATATCTAATATTTGTCTTCTTAATGATTGCTGTGGTTAAAGGATATAAATCTGCACCAGAGTTTCCTTTATCCACATTATACTTCTGCAAGATTAGGCTCACAGTATCTTTAATCGTTCTAAACTTGCTTCCATGATTCCTTTTAAGACAGTGATACACATTTCTTTGCCTTCTGGGATGTCATTTTCCTTGACAAGTCTTCAGTTATTTTAAGTTTGTGACTAAACCTTGTATGAACTCTATTTTCCCACAGGAATACTTTTCTATGCTTTTAATGTGCACACCTTGGATCTTCAGAACTGGAACTAAAATTTCTATAATTTCCACCATCTCTAAAGGAAAATGTACATATTCTCATCAAAACGTAGGCCATTCACTTCTAAGAAGCACACTGAAGACTTTATTACCCAAAATAACCAATGTAGTGGGAAAGTTACATATTCATGTTGAGTTTATTCTATATTTTGTAGATTAAAGATGTCAATTACTCAAATCTTTTTAGTGTATGATTTGTCATGGTTAGTGTTAAAGTGGGTAGAAACATGCGATGGTTTATTTTCACGGATTTCAAACACTAAGGTATCTGTGGACGAGATATTGCTAAAGAAAGGGCAAGTACCTTAATATTACAGATTTTTGATTGTGAAAAATGTAGCCTTCATATATAAAAATAATGAAAACTTAAAAGAAATATTATTTTATCATTTCAAACACTTTCAGAAAGTATAGTAGAATGTTGTTCTGTCAGGAAGTTTTAGTAATTTACTAACTTATGTCTCCATAAAAAGCGGAAGATAAGACAAATATTTAAGGTGATTTCTAACTCCTTTTATTTTTATCATTTGCTCTTTCCTTAAAAGGGATATCTAAAGGCTTCCATCAGTTAATAAAAAAAAATAGACCCTTCTGCAAATCCAGTTTGGAAAGTTAGTATTATATTGTAAGTGAACAGGGAAAATGAATTATAGAGTTTCTCCTAGTCATTTTAAAAATCTTTTCATTTGATTTAAATACGAACAACTGTTTACTTACAGAATTTGACTTGTCTATTATTCGCTTTCTTCGCTAGGTCAATGTTGTACTCAAACATTTCAACAAAGCTAAACACAATTTTATAGGCTGAAAAGTAATCACAGAACTTTCTGAAAACATCCTTGTTGCAGCTTATCTGTGAAGCACCAGCCAGATGAAAATGGATATGAAAAGAACAGCTCTTGCGTAGTGCTACTAGATAATGAATAGTTCACACACTCACATATATACACACTGGGTATATTTAAACATTGATTTAAAGGCATTTGGTTTCAGGTGTAAGTCTAGAAGCAAAAAAGCACCAAAACCTTTTAAAACCATTCTGAAATTGTATGTCTATGAGCATACGTTAGAAAATGTATGAGGATTCATGTTATTTACACCCCTCTTTTCAGTTACACAAAAAGATGTTTTTCTAAATCAGCCTGATTCTTTCCTCACTCACTGCTGCTAAAAGGATGAGAATTACTGCTGTTGCCCTCCCTCTCTTGTCCTCTCCCAGCCCTGCCATTTCTGAATGTCTTCTCCGTACCTGGTGTTTTAACCCTACTACTGCCTTACTAGTACTGGAAGGACAGTAGTCAGGAAGGGTTGAGAGCACAGACCCTGGAGCCAGTCTGCCTGGGTTCAGATCCTTGCTCCACTACCAAGGAGCTATGGAATCTTGGGCAGGTTACTCAAAAACTCTGTTCCTCAGTTTCCTCTCCAGGAAAACAGAGATAGTAATAATAGGGTGGCTGCAAAGATTAAATGAGTATACAGCACATTGTTAGCACTCTATGTGTTAAATATTATCATCCCTATTTTGGAGACCAAGAAGAATTACCAAGAACCAGTGATTTTAAGTGCCTTGCAAAGATAACAGAACTAGTGAATGACACTTGAACACATTTATCTTACACTGTGCACTGGCTTCTTCCCTACTTGTATCCTTATGTAGAAGTACCTCAGTTCTGGGACAGATCCCTGTCCTGATCCAAAGGAAATCCTGTCCAAACCCAGCGATGGAGAGCAAACCATCTGAGAGTAAGCCGGAAGAGGACCCCTTCTCTAGGCACAAGCTTAGGTGATCCTCCTCCATAATTTTTCATCAGACAGTTATTGGATACTCTTTGGCCTCTTGGTAGGCACATCTCTGAATGAGATACACATGTGAGTGGGACAGCTTTAGGTCAAAAGCACTCCCCTAAAGGGCAAAGCCATTCAGTTACCCTTAGGTCTATGTGGCCACTGAGTTTAACAGAGCAGCAACTTTTCCAAAGAGCTATGTAACCCTTTGCACTAACTGAAGCTCTCTGAGCCAGTGGTTCAAAGTATACCTCTGCAGCTCTCTTCCCAACACTGCATACCCCCTCCCCCACTGACCGCTGCTTGGTGCCAGGTAATCACTACATACTGTCTGCCCCCAGACTTTCCAAACTGACTGCACCACCCTAGCTATCTGTCCAGAACTCTATTTTGCCTCACTACCTGTTGCCTGCTCCTTTGACTTACCCTGGTATATGCTGGATTCACAGTACAACTTCCAGGCTGGAAATCAGATTTACACATTTGCAGGTAAGAAAAATCCAAAGAGGAGAGGCTTCAGAGATATAAACCCAAGCCAGTGTAGGAGGCTGAAAAGAGCCTCCGGCAAGGCTTTCTTTCCAAAACAAAACATCCTGCATAACTGAAACTTGGTACCAATCGAATAGCAACTCTCCATTTCCCCGTTGCCCCCCACCCCTGGCAACCACCATTCTATTCTCTGCTTCCATGAGTCTGACTCTTTTACATACCACATATAAATAGAATCAGGCAGGATTTGTCCTTCTGTAACTGGTTTATTTCATTTGGCATAATGTGGTCTAGGTTCATCCATGTTGTCACATATGGCATATTCCATTGTAAGTATATACCATATTCTCTTTATCCACTCATCCATTGATGGACATTGAGGTTGTTTCCCTACCTTGGCTATTGTGACCAGTGCTGCAGTGAACATGAAAATGCAGATATCTCTTCAAGATTCTGATTTCAATTCTTCTGTATTCCATAAGTGAAATTGCTGGATGATATGTTATTTCTATTTTATGTAAAAAACAATATCATTGAAGCCCTCAGTGCCCTTGATACTCTCAGTTGCGAACCAGAGAATACAATCTAGCTAATTAAAGAAATTTTGAGTGAGATGAAATAGCTTCTCTGAGAGATACACAGAAATAAACCTGGATGCTGCATGGCAAGGAGTGAAGTCCACAGGACCGGTCCAATATAAAACAATAGCTGATACTGCGCACTCCTTGACATCAACCATATTTGGACTAAAATAACAGAACATTCGCCTCAGCTATTCCAAAAAAATATATAAGAACTTACCATGACTGCACTTGATTAAATATGGATACACCCATGCTCAGTCCCTAGCTCATACTGCACTCTTCTGTGTCCAAGTCTCATGAGGGTTGGTCTAGATGGTAGGAGGAAACTAAGTTACATGCCTTCACCCCTAGAAAGGAAGTGTGGGAATCATATTTTGGAATGGCAGTACTCACAATGTGGGAAACTTTATAAAAATGTTGGATAATCATAGGTGGTATATGTCTACTATAGACAGCAAGTTCAGACTCTATGAAGTTCTGATTTTTTGATCCCAAAAGAGCTAAAATAACTGATAGCTTTAAACGACCATGACTATGGACTATGTCCACGAACCTATACACTGAGTCCCTTATCCCTTTCCTTGAGTGAGCATTCTGCCACAGGAAAGATACTGCTTATAGCAGTGAATCTATTTGATAGAAAGGAAGCAAAGGCTCCTGAAAGCCCAACAAATTTCCCAAGGAGTCACATCAGAACAGATAATGTGCCTCTGCTTTCTGACTCCAGATGGTATAAATCTGCAACAAATGGCAGACATTCTTTCAACAACCAGAGTTCCTGCTAAAGGAGGAACATCGATGAGTTAGCATAATATTTATTATCTCAGTTAAAGAACACTATCTATCTAGTCTTGGAGTTATTACTGACCTCTCCCCACACCCCAGTCAATCAATCAGGAAGTCCTTCTGATGTTACCTCAAAATTTTCTCAACTCTGCCCCCTCCTCCTAACCTTCCTACCTTGGCCTTATTTCGGGCTTTCATTATCTCTTTTTTGACCAGTACCAACAGCTCCCTAATTGGGTCTCTTTGGGTTCAGTTTTGCTTCCTCAGGCTACTTCTCAATACATATATCTTTCTAAAATGCAAATCTGATTTTATCATTCCACTGATTTAAATCCTTCATTGGCAATCCACACTTATAGAAGTAGCCCAAAGTTCCTCAAAATGACATTCTGTCCCCCATCTATTTTTCTCTAGACTCATTTATCATGGCCCTTATTCAAACTTCACACTCCATCATGACCGAACTGTATATAGCTATATGCACACACCTCTAGTTTTGCTCTTATTCTCTCTGCCTAGACGACGGGTCAGCAAACTATTGGCCTATGGGTCAAATCTGGGTCATGGCCTATGTTTGTATTACCGTTGAGCTAAGAATGAGCTTTTACATTTTGAAAAAGTTGTAAAATAAAAAGAAAAATATGGAGTAGAGACCTACCATTATGACCTAAAAAGCCTAAAATATTAAAAAGCCTAAAATATTTACTATCTGGCCACTTACAGAAAAAGTTTGCTGACCCCTGGGCTAAGTACCATTTCTTCCTCTCACTTGCCTAAACCATTACTCATCACTTAATACACATATGAGATCATAAATTCATCTCCTCCATGAAATTCTCCTGTACAACTCCTGCCTGTATCTGACGTTAACATTAGGAACACCTCCATGCTCTTATACCACCCAGAGAATAGTTATGTTATTGAACCTACTCATTGCATTACAGAGAGTTATCTGTCTTTCTCATTAGACTGTTAATTATGTTATGAATTTTTTATTCACCAAATCTACGACAGGCATATAATCGATGTTTATGGAATGAAATGCTGAATAAAGGTGTCACTATTAACATTATGTGGTAACACAGTCATTCAAATGACAGGAGCTCTCCGTGGTACTGAAGAGACTTCCTCCAGCTCCTTCCCAGAAACTTCTGTTTTGTGTTTCTCAATTACCTTCACCAGCCTCTATAATGACTTCATGACTTTTCCTGCCACTTTCCAATCGATTTCCTGTAGAATACAAACTCTTGCTCAACTCTCTTCTTCTCCAATTAACTATACATACCTTTTGGTCAAGGCATTTACTGTTTACCAAATAGTCATAGGCCCCCCCACACACTCTAGCCCCTCTGTAGTTCAAAAGGGCTGCGTGAATAATTCTGAACAATGTGATACAAGCAGAAATGAAGTATACTATTTCCTAGTTGAAGCACAGAGTACAGTGAGTCTAGGTTCCTGTATTCCCTTGTCTTGATGGCAAAAGGAGCCACACACTGAGATAGCATAGTCACAATATGGAAATACCTTAGACTGCTGAGTCCCTGCACGGAGGGCAACTACCCTAAAAAGTCTCTGACTTATAGAGAGCTGTTGAATTAAACTGCGATTTGGGGGTGACCTTCTTACCACAGCAAAACTGAATTTCCCTGATTAATACATCCTTTTAATATAATAACTTTTATCACAGTTCATTTACTTCTATTTCCTTTACTAGATTATAAATTTCTTAAGAGAAGTGATTTGATCCTATTGATTTTCACAGCATCACTCAATAATTGCTTACTAAATGGATGAACAGACTTCTAAGTCTGCTTTCCTCTTTTCCATGACATTTCCTACTCTCAAAAAAGAACAACAATTTGTTTATTTTACAGCAGTCAAAGGAAAACTGTGATGAATGTAATTTCCTCATATGTGGAATATGGAAAACAATAGTACCTGCCCCATTGGGCTCCACAGTTAATGTATGTAAAGTTTTAGAACTATGCCCAGCACATAATAAATATACTATATAAATGTTGGCTATTACAACATCACCAAAACTTCTTTTTAGGATCCCTAAATTTCTATCCATGTTCCCAGTAACTTACAAAATCAATCATTTTTTTTTTTCTGGTAAAGGCACGGCATTCAGTAACTCTAGTCTTTGTTTTCTTATAAAATTAATATATTTACAAATATTAAATCACATATAATACACGGGAGCCTGGGTGGCTCAGTTGTTAAGCGTCTGCCTTCGGCTCAGGGTGTGATCCCGGCATTCTGGGATCGAGCCCCACATCAGGCTCCTCTGCTAGGAGCCTGCTTCTTCCTCTCCCACTCCCCCTGCCTGTGTTCCCTCTCTCACTGGCTGTCTCTCTCTGTCAAATAAATAAATAAAAATTAAAATAAAAAAAACACATATAATACAAAAATATAGGGTAAACATGTATAATATTACAATTATTGCAAGAACTTTATTTATATCCCGGTGGCAGCTTAAGTACCATAAGAAAACACTGACAATGAATGAATTCTGACGATGAAACATATTTCATGTTTTCAGCTCATGGGATTCCAAAGCAGATAAAAGAAATACCAATACATTGTAAAGGACAAATCAGAGGAAAATATGATGTATAATGCTTTCATTTACTTATTTATTTATTTAGAGAGCATGAGCACTTGAGTGGGGGAAGAGGAAGAGAGCCTTAAGTAGGCTCCAACTCCAACACTGAGTCCCATGTGGGGCTCAATCTCACAACCCTGAGATCATGACTTAAGCTGAAATCAAGAGTCAGACACTCAACCAATTGAGTCACCCAGGTGCCCCAAAATAAATTTAATTTTAGATTTGAAATTATTTTGCCTGCAATTTCTAGCTGACAAGACAACCCAAAATTTTTTTAAAGAATTCATTTACATAATTCTATAGTTGGAAAGAAAATATTAGAACTTCTATATTTTACTGTCAAATTTATATGTCCTATAATACACGAAGTATGTGAGTACAGGAGTATATGTATTAAACTTACAAATTAAAAGTAAATAGACAAATATTTAATTATATATATATATATGCTCAAAAACTTTACTAACACAAGAATTCTACATTTGGTTTAGAGACTTCACCAGGTCAGGGAGGGAAGTAAGAGATGATTAAGAGATTTGGCATGAAAAAAATCATCTCCCTTGTGACTTTCTGAGACACGAAAACTGTCAGATTTTTATCTTATCCTCCTGTGGTCAGTTAGGAAATAACAATGCTGATGAGAAGAAGAACAGAAAAGGCTCTGATTTGAGTCCATTGTTGTATTCTTCAAGGGAATGAAGGGGAACATACCAGGAGGAGCACAGCAGAAATGTGCAACCAGCAGTGTGTTTCCACTTCTGCTATGGAATTATGATCTAGCATGGGGATGCCAGATTTCTGCCAAGAAGCGCTGAAGATGCTATGAGGGCTTAATACAATGGAAGAGTCATGCAAAGATATTGGAAATCCGAAGCAAATTACTCTAAGTATCATAAAAGAAGCCTACATTATTTTGTGAGCCCAAAGAGACAGCAAATGCATCTCTTTAGGACAGAGAATCAATAAGCTATTACAGCAATGTTTGAGACATTGCTGGTTTTGAAAGGGAAATAAAATCCTCTTGGGTTTTTGTTTTTTCAAAAGGAACGGCATTCTCAAAGTGGAAGAGTGAGGGCCATACTGAGACAACCAAGGAGAAGGGAGAGCAGCTGGGATACAGTGGTATGTACAGTGGGCCCAGGGAGGAGAGAGCGGGAAGGGCAACTGAGGGAAGCCAGAACAGAAAGATGTTGGATGCCTCAGTCAAGAATTGGTACGGCTGCAGGCACAATGGGGAGTGACTCTCAGAACTGTGGATACATAGCAAGAAATATAAATACGATAGTGTGTATAAAATGTATGGATACAAACCAAAGAACATCACAGACAGTGCCTGGAAAATTAACACAAGAGACCAGGCAAGGCACAAAAAGGTTGGAATTCCAGTGTTAGGAGAAAGGTTTTTGATTTGAATTCATTGTTTTATGCCTCGTATTATGGTGCTAGGGCTGCTAGAACAAAGCATCACAAACTGGATGGCTGACAACAACAGGATTTTACTGTCTTACACTCTGGAGGCTAGAAGTCCAAAATCAAGGTGTCAGCATGCTAGTTCTTCCTGAAGGCTGTGAGGCAGAATCTGTTCCATGCTTTTCCCCTAGCTTCTGGTGGTTCCAGGCATTCTTTGGCTTATAGCAACATCATTCCAACCGTCCTTCCTCACATGACATTCTCCTTGTGTCTCTGTGTCTTCCCACGGTCGTCTTATAAGAACACCAGTCATATTGGATTAGGAAGCCACCCTACTCCAGTATGACTTCGTCTTCACTTAATTATATGTGCAATGACTCTATTTCCATATAAGGTCACCTTCTGTGGCACTGAGGCTTTAGGACTTCAACATATCTTTTTGGGGGAGACTCAATTTAACCCAAAATGTGCCTCAAGGAAATGAAGAGAATCGTGAGGAGCTACAGTGTTCTCACTCAGAAAAATATGTTCGTGATCATGAAAGCATGGATGGTGTTCTGTGACTCAGTGTTAGGTAAAAAGGCTATGATTTATTAAGATGCTATCAAAGAAGAGTAACTCATTTTCTAAATATTGATTTATAATTCAAACTTGCCTGAAATACAAAGTATACAGTAAATAATACCACACAAAATCATGGGGGAGTTCATTAGAAGAATGGGCAGCGGGAGGGGGGAGAGAGAATTTACAAAAACAAAACAAAACAATGAAATAAGTTGACAAAAAGTCCTAGAAAAAATTCTAGCTTTGCATTTAGAAACTGCATGGAGTCACAAGACTTTTGAAAGTAATATGCACCTTTAAGAAGAGATGAACCATTGTCACCCATACTTTTTTTTTATCAAATGAAAATTACTGGCTAACATAAACCCTAAAAGAACAAATAACCAGTTACAGTAAAATGATCATTAAATTTGTTAGCACAGACCTTCAAACACGATAAAGGCAGCGTACCTAGCAAAGGTATTAGTAAAAACTATCCTAGTATATTTGCCAGCTCAATTAACTACACTACCACGCCCCAACATATGTTATTGATAAGAGCCAGGCAAAGGTTAGGCTTACATTATAATAATATAGCTCCTTATAAAGATGTCACAAGAGGTGACATCAAGATCTCTTTCTAAAGACTGACTGCATAGCTGGGAAATAGTACTAATTAAACTATCATTGAATGTAGATTTTACAAAAAAAATTTTTTTGAGACATAAGAAGCACTCCATGAAAGACTACAATTGCATTTCATGAGAGAATGACTGCAAAAAGCCCACCCACACTGTCCAGTTTTAGAGGAAGTTAATTTGGCAGTCTTTTAAGCAGATTGTCTTTTCCTTTCCATTCAATGTAGAGGGGTGTAATACAGTCTCACCTGGGTGTATAGGGATTTACAAACACAATTCCAATTACAAGGAACAGGATTTGCACATGTAAGGGCCTGCCCAGAGCTCTATGAATTCACCTTCTAATTTGCAGCGCTGCCCCCAGAGGCTGAGAGTGATTCTGTCCGCATATGGCGAATGTGTGGATGCCTGTGCCCAGTGCACCAGGTGGGAGGTACGGAGCTCACAGTCAGGGAGGCTGAGCAGATGATTTACAGCTGACGTCTAAGAGCTCCGTTGAGAACTGCCAAGCGCTGTACTAAACGCCACCAATCAGGCAAATCCAGTGGTGGCAAACAAGCTTGGCATTAACAGCCGAAATAAAATATGCTAATCAGTTGCTCTACTCCAGGAAAGCAAGTCACCAGGGAAGGAGGCTGGGGGAAAAGCCACATCTTTAAGGCTCTGCAGAGATTTTTCGGTTAAATTTCTACATTTATCTCTAAGTTAGGACTTCACGGATATTTCCACCCCATTTACAACACAGTAAATGTTTTACACGTTGGAAATCTTCAAATCCCCTTCCATGCTACCAGGAGTTAACTATAGCATTTAAAATACATAGATCATGTCTACTTTACATTTAAATACTCTCTGTAGGATGCAGGATAGTGTCATAGTGAAGTACAACAGGACTGGCACAAAGCCCGCTAAGTTCAAATCCTGCCTCTGCCACTAAATAGCTGTGTGACCTTGGCCTACTTAAACTCTCTCAGCCTCCACTTCCTCACCTGATATTTAGAATTGTTGGAGGATTAAATGAGTTAATATAAGCAATACTCTTAGTACAGTACCTGGCACATGGTATTCAATAGCTGTCTGTTCACCTTTATCATGATAATTGCATTCCTAATAAATATAACATTATACAATTTGGGTAATCAAACCAGTTTGATGGCTTATAATGGGGGTCTGGAGTAGAGCTATTCAGAAGATCTTTTTCAGGGAGGTAATGGAAGGTGCTTTTTTTTTAATTTTTATTTTTAAGTATATAAATACAAATCCTAAACATCATGAAAAAATACAGTATTTCATTATACTTAGCTTATTCACAAGAGCCTTTCCTTTCTGACCTGCACCAGCACCGGCATTCATGTATCCCCTCGTATACATCCTTATTGCATCACCTTAATTGCTTTAACACATAAAACACAAAGGCACTCCAACAATGGAGCAATGGTGCTCCAATAGCTTTTATTCTTTGTTATAGCAAATGTTGAGGATGTGATGCAAATTTTATTTACCAATTAATTTATCTTATCTGTCCACTGGCCTTAGAAATGAATGCTAGCCCTACAGAAAGAAACCCCGTACCCTTTATTACACATAATGAAGATCAAGCCCAGGCTTGCCTCCACAACACATAAATAGAACACCAGAGATAAAAGACCTCAGTTCTGTATTTCAAGTGTTCGCGACTTTGGGCCAGTAGCAATATTTGATCTTTTTAGTTTTAAAACTGGAAGCATTAAAAAAAAAAAAAACCTGGTCAGTTGAATGGGTAGACAGAAAAAGGGAAGATTATAGAAATTACCAGATTATCTTTAATGGGAAAACAATGCATGTTTTGTGACCTGCCCTCAGTTCACTGGGAAAAGATTACACATGGAAGAGAAGATAACCCATGGAAGACACTGAGACCACTTCAGTGTTTTGTTTTTTTTTTAATGTGCACAATAACAACAATTACCATTCCTCAAATCCCCATGAACAAAATGTCAAAGCAATGTAAGTAAACCATTAAGCCACATCTATAAAGGCATTAGTACAATTACTTGTTTTATTGGCTTTAAACACGCATGCCAAGCCACAATAAACTGAATTGGGCATATGTTGTTCATTACATCATAACTATAAATGGAAATTTTTAATATTCCCCAGCTGTTTCTATCAATAGCAGAAGGTAATTAATGATGACAAGACTAAAAAAAACCCTAAAATAACTTTATATTCAACCCTCAAAACACTTAATATTCATCAAATTATAAAATCTGTGAGGCAAATACATTAACACTTCTTTACTGTATTCCCTAAGGGATCAAGGTATTTAAGTTTTTATTTTAATTATAATGTGCAGCAAGCCAATTATTATATGGAATAAGTCAGTGAATGGGATCATACTGCTTTATGGGTCCTTTGATAGTACTGAAAACTGAATGTTCAGATGCAGGGAAACATGTAATGAGGAAGAACTTGTTGAAGGATTCTCTCAAGTGAGAAGGGAGTCTCATTAGGCTAGAAATAATCGTAACTGTGAGAGCTACCATTTACTGATGCTTACTATGTGACCTGTACTTTTTCCCCCAATAAATCCCCACCACTACCCTATGAAATAGTACCGGTATGGTGGAGCTAGCTGACACTAGCTACAGAACACGGATTGTACACTACTCTTCCCTCCTCTTCCCAACTCAGTCATATCACATTGGTAGCTTGAAATCAGCCACAGTGTGAGTATTTACATCATACAAATTGGCAAATGCTACAAATCAGGGCTTATATTTTCCCAGAGAGCTGGTTCTTAAACATTTATCAGCACACCACTGAAAATAGGTATGATTTTTCCCACATTATAGAGGAGGCAACGGACATTTAATAAAATTAAGTGATTTGATCAAGGTCATCAAATTTAAGCCTGAGATCTGCCTCAAAATAATCCAGTAGAGGGGTCCCTGGGTGGCTCAGCTGGCTAAGCATCTGCCTTCCAGCTCAGGTCGTGGTCCTCAGGTCCTGGGATCGAGCCCTCTGCCCCCACTGTTGGGCTCCCTGCTCAGCAGGGAGTCAGCTTTTCCCTTTCCCTCTGCCCCTCCCCACTGCTCATGTGCTCTCTCTCTCTTTCAAATAAATAAATAAAATCTTTAAGGAAATTTTAAAAACTAATCTAGTAGAGAAAGGGAAAATGGGTGAGGGTACAGCTAAAACAAAATTGCCTCTGAGTTGATGATCATTGAAAATGAGTAATAGATCCATGGGGGTTCATTGAGCTATCACATCAAGTTTTATATGTTATTGAAATTTTTCGTAACAAATAGTTTAAAAAAACATACATACACACACACAGAGACCATTGACACTTGGATAAACAAATCAATTCAATATAATAAAAACCCACTGAATCAAAAGCTGAAGAAGCAGGGCTCAATAATGTCTTTTGATGTTATAAGTTGACAACCACTGCCTTATACTACTATTTTTTTTTACAGCAAAAAACCTAAAACAACCCAAATGACCACTAATCGGTGATAATGAATAAACACATTATGCACAAGAAATATTATATAGCTGTAAAAAAGGAATAAGGAAATGCCCATATACTACTCTTGATTGGTTTCCTAGAAATACTGTTAAATTTTTTGAAAACACCATAGATACAGAAACTGTATAGGTTTCTATTTATCTAAGAGAGGGAAGAAGATATACAGACAGAGATACATACAAAAGCAGAGAAATTTTCTAATATTATAAAACAGTGAAAAGATAAACCATAATTTATAAAATGGTTATGTAAAGGGGGAAAAATGAAATTAGAGAGAAACTAAACTTTGAATAAATCTTGTTTTGTAGATTTTATAGATACTTTGTAACCATGTAAATTATTTACCTAATTCTTAAAATTAAATAAACAGCAATCCCTAATAACTGAAAGTAAAATTAAGCAAATTAATTATACATCTAGCTGGTGGCACAATTACAGAAAAAAACTCTTCTAAATGACTTCAAAATATAGTAATTTGATTCTATGTCCCTAGTGATTTAAACTGTTTGAACTTAAATCAGCAATGATGGAGTTATTTACACCACAAGAATTGGCAAAAACTACAATCAGATACGTACCCATCCCCATTTCAGAGAGCAGGTTGTTACATATTTACTACTCACAGTTGAATAAAGCTCACCACTAACATTAAGTAAAAATCTTGCAGGCCTAAATTTGAAATACAAGTATAATGAAAACTCATGATATATTTTATGTTGGACATGTAAAGCCATGTGTGCATTTACTCTCTCTCTCTCTCTCTGCTAAGTTCTGTTTACTGGAAAGGCCTAAAAACAATAACCAACCCTGGAACAACACCCAAATAGTATTGTCAAAATAGCATTTCCAATGAAAAGTAAATAGTAAACCTTTTGAGAGAAAAGTTCTAGTAAAGAAACATCCATGATGAGCCTACAGTACCTTGTCATACAGAAAGCAAGCAAACGACCAAGGATGCAGGGCCCAACTTAAATAGGCTTCTAGTGGCCAAAAATGAGCTAATTTGAGCACCAATTAGGATGATAACCTCAATGGACTGAAACACATCAGGTATATTTTTTTATTTATTTATTTTTTTTAAAGATTTTATTTATTTATGTGACAGAGAGAGAGAGACAGACAGCGAGAGAGGGAACACAGCATGGGGAGTGGGAGAGGAAGAAGCAGGCTCACAGCGGAGAAGCCTGATGTGGGACTCGATCCCCGAACGCTGGAATCACGCCCTGAGCCGGAGGCAGACGCTTAACGACTGCACTACCCAGGCGCCCCCATCAGGTATATTTAAATCATGAGTTTAAAATACTTTAGCACTCACAAAAACAAATTGTACATTATTGGAAACTAATTCATTATTCTTGGAAACTGAAAATAATACTGTTTTTTGTATATAAACTCTACCTCGGAGTAACCAAATTGTTGATGAGAGGTCATTTATTTTGAGGAAATTATACTAATTAATAAATAAAGAAGGAAAAAAGAAGTGGGGTATTACTATTTTGTAACCCATAATGAACTGATGGATCTAGGCAATGACCATCATGGCTCATAACATCACAAAAAAGAGAACCAAACACTATATACGTCCTGATGGAACATCCCAATAACACCTAATAGGTTTTGCCAAACTACATCAATGCCATTCCAGCTTCCAGAGCTAACAAAAAAATGCAGGGGTCAGAGGAACACAACACCTGAAACAAGATCACAAGGATACAATTTAGCAAAGACAAAAATTAGGATACAATTAATCTAGGACAAAAAATATGGTTTCTTTAACAATAACAGCAACAAAGCAAGAGGAAACAAAGAATGGAGAATCTGTAGTTTAAAAGAGATTTAAGACACAATGATTTATAGCAATGTCTATATTTTAATTTGATCCTGGTTTAGAAATGTTATATACACACACACACAAATGCAAACACACACAGCTGTTTAAAAATGTAAGTACTATTTGGATATAGGAGGATATTAAGGAAATACTGTCTTATACAGGCATGATAATAGTAGTCTGGTTATGTTTTTTTAAAATTACCTAACTTTTAGATACATACTGAAGTATTTACAAATGAGTTGCTACGTCATCTAGAATTCACTTCAAGATAATCACGGGCAAGGGGGAGGGGCAGGTAAGTGGGTGAAACAAGAGTAGCCAAGAATTGACCATTATTAGAACTGAGAGATGGACATATGGTGGTTTATTAGAGCATTCTCAATAATTCTGTATATTTTGGAAAACTTTTATACTAAAATATTTTTTAAAGAGGAGAATCTGTATTTCGGCAAGGTACTAATGATGGTGTATCAAAAAAGACCCAAACCACTATAACGTACTGAAGAACAAGTACCGAATTAAATTTCACAGCTCTCTGAGGTAGCGGGTAGAGCAACTGGAAGAGAAAACTAAGAGAATATATTGGAGGCCTAGATACAAATTCAAAAATTCATTCACCTTTCTCTTTTTTAATAGCTTTAAAATATAATTTACATGCCATCAAATTCACTCATTTTAAGCACATGATTCAATCATTCTGATACTTTTAGAGTGGTGCAACCATCACCAAAATCCAATTTTAGGATCTATCCATCACCCCCAAAAGCTCTCCTGCCGAGCTTTCCTTTGATTTATAACAAGTTCCTTTCAAAGGTGAAAATGTAGAAAATCCCAACATTGGGCCTTGGCTCTTACATTGCTATCTACATTTTTTTAGTCAAAGCAGCCCTAGGACATGTTTCCAGGTTGGAGTTAAGGTCCATTGGGGATAATTCTGGGATGTAACCCCCAACATTTCACAATGGTAATTAAAATTCTTAAAGATTTTTAATTCGTATAGAAGACCATATGTGGGGATTTGAAATAGCTAGCTAGCTATTTCCTGTAAAATACACCAATCATAATTCTAAAACAAACAAAAACATAAGGAACACTATTATAAGAATGCAGTGGTTAATTATTATTATTATTATTGATGATTATAATGATAAATGATTTACTGACTCCTTATCAATTCCCTCAAAGTTTTCAACAGCATGATATTACTCTGAAAATTTCATAACATCCTGAGGATAATTCTGCCATGTATTTAGCATTGCAAAAAGTAACATCAAAGGGGCGCTTGGCTGTCTCAATCCCTAGAGCATGGGACTCTTGATCTCAGGGTCATGAGTTCAAGCCCCATGCTGGGCGTAGAGCTTACTTTAAAAAAGAAACTAAAAACATAACATCAAGAATACAGACAATGCAAAGCTCCTGGTAGCAAAGATTTTATACCCTGAGGAGACTAATAAACATTAAAGCACAAGACAGAAGATAAGTGCTAAGTTATAAATGCTGAAGTAATGTCAGAGTAGGAGGTATTCTCTTTTGCAAAGAGGGAGGAGGGACTGCTTAAAATAATAGTTTTTTTTTTTCTGATGTATGCAGTTTTGATTGAAAGTGCTACGAAATTTCTAGAAGCTGGTGTTAGAATATGCTTTCAGTTCTGTGAGGACTCCATCTCAAGCAACTACAGATATTAGCCAAGTTAAAAAAAAAAAAAGTCCCAAATTTCTGGTATGCCAAGAGGCTCTTAAGGTTTCACTTTTAGGAAAGAATGTAGCGTATTACAGATTACTGCATTGTTGTGAGCCCAGGAAGAGAGAGAGAAGAGGCTGGACTGGAGGTTGGCAGAAACCAGGCCAGG
Source organism: Ursus maritimus (assembly GCF_017311325.1). Lineage (NCBI taxonomy): Eukaryota > Metazoa > Chordata > Mammalia > Carnivora > Ursidae > Ursus > Ursus maritimus. The sequence goes on from NW_024425563.1 coordinate 84,120,728, forward strand.
AATCGCACTATTTGTAACTGAATAGTGAATATATTTTATAACGAGTGGCACTCTGTCTGACTATATTTTGGGTAACGTAACATACAGTTGCTGTAGTAAGACTGGTCATAGACAGTTACAGAAACTTCTGTTCACCAATAGGAAAACCTGATTTTTCTTCCATTGCAAACAGGGAAGTTCTAGATATAGAGTGGCCACTGGTGTCCAATTCTGCCAAGAGACCAGGGAAGGTGAGATTAAAAATAGGCACTGGATTTGGCTAATAGAATGGCGTTGTTGACTTTTATGAAAGTAAAATCAACAGTATTGTGGGCAAAAAGAAAGCTTTACAATATTGTATTAAGTGGTGAGTAAGAGGTGAGAAAATGGTATTTGTAGGTACAGTGTTTTTACACGATGTTTGGCAATGAAGAAAAGCTGGGTGTGATGACAGTTTGAGGGAGAAGACCACGTAAAGGGCTTATTTTTTGGTTTTAGTCTTTTGAGCATGTTTGTAAACTGAAAACAAACAGAGAAGAGGGAATTTGGAGATAGAAGTGAAAGGGTGATAAATAGGTTCTGGTACCAACTGCAACACTGGATGTGGGGGCTGTTCCTCACACATGCAAGTAATTCTCCAGACACCAGCTGGATGCCCTGCAATTGCACTCAGTTCTGACACTACCCACCATCCCATCCCACATAGTAAAGGTTCAGTCCTCCAACACTGCTCCACCTCACTTGGAGTGGTTAAACTGTACTTCTGACCAACTAGCTATAAATCTGAGGTTCCTGTGATCCCCTCCTTGGGTCTGATCAATTTGTGGCTCACAGAACTCAGAGAAACATGTTGCCTCCTAGATTACAGGTTTATGGTAAAAGGATATGGCTCAGCAACAGCCAGATAGAAGAGATGCACTGAGCAAGGTATGTGGGAAGGGGTGTGGATCTCCCACGCAGCTCCAGGCCACTCTCTCGGCATCTCCACCACATGTTCACTGACCCAGAAGCACTACAAACACTGTCCTTTTGGATTTTTACGGAGCCTTCATTACATAGTCAGGATTGATTAAATCATTGGCCATTGGTGACTGAGTTAACAACAGTCGCTCTTCCCTCCCAGAGACTAGGAGGTAGAGGTCACTGAACAGCCTGACCCTTCAATCACAGGGTTGGTTCCCTGAGGCCTTTCCAAAAGGGACCTCATTAACATAACAAAAGACACCTTTATGGCTCTTACCTAGGAAATCACAAGGGTTTTAGGAGCTCCTTGACAGGAACTGGGTCCAAGACCAAATATAGTATAAATCATAATATAACATATGCAAAAATAAAGCTAGACTTTGCCAGTAGGAAACTCATAAATTAATTCAGTGGCTGCCCATCAGGTCCTAACACTAACCTCTCTTGGAAAGGCCAACATGTTGGTAATCCAAGAAGTAGAGTGGAATACAAGTACAAATTTTTTCACTAAAGAAGGAAACCTAAGATTTTTCGGGTAGTACATAATGGTTGATCTTTTGGTGTATGGATCTGTTGTCAGTGAAACTGAAATATTGCAGCATTGTCTGTGCATTTGTTCGGGAGTGCAGCTGATACATGTTTCACAGTGTTGAAGAGGGTAAAAGGCTGTGAGAACTGGAAATTAATTTGTAATTACAATATTGACCATCCTACTACGGTCCTGGTGTCTGTTTACACTTTTATCTATTTACCCACCCATTCATCCATCTAGCTATCTAGCTATCTGTGCCTCATCTCTCAACCTCCTTCTTTCCATGTCCACACCTACACCTGCCCCCTTACTGTTTCACTCCTATGCCTCTTTCTCTTATTTTTTCCCATTCCTCTTTTAGTGTTTCCACCTTTCAAATTCTCTAATTTATGGGCTCCCATTTTCAGAGCATGGCACATGATAGATCCTCACCATACTTCTACTGAAATAAAGAATTAAAATATTACTCTAGGGGTGCCTGGGTGGCTCCTTCGGTTAAGCGTCTGACTCTGGATCTTGGCTCAGATCATGATCTCAGGTCATGGGATCGAGCCCTATGCTGGGCTCCATGCTGGGTGTGGAGCTTGCTTAAGATTCTCTTTCTCCCTCTCCCTCCTGATCTCGCCCCTACTCTCCCTCTAAAAAAAATAAAAATAGAAAAAAAATTAAAATTTCACCCTACGACCTCTTCACCTAAAGGCAAGGGTCCAAGGAGAAGGGATACAACTGAAAGGCAGAAAGGTCGGGAGTACTGGACCATAAAGTTGAGATGAAACAGAAATCTAAGCCTCAGGCAGCCATACATATCCAGGATGCTGCTTTCCAGGGGAAAGGAGGTAAGGAGCAAATGGTCTAAAGGATGGTAAAAACAAAACAAAAAAACAAAACCAAAAACAAAAATAGAACAAAACCTTAATCTGATCCAAAACAGTCAGCAAATCAGAGAAGAGACCTAACTCTTTCTCCCAATCAAGAAATGCAAGAATTTACTTAGGGAGAGCCCACACACTCAACAGTGAGCATCTCTTCAAGTTCATGTCCACACTTAACTGGGGATGAGAACGTTCAACAGGCTAGGCAGCAGGAGAACTGAAACAGGCCAAACACAGAGTGGGCAAAGGAAGAAAAGCTTTAAAACTCAGTCATCCGCTATTCAAATGATAAAGCCCAACAAAAGGGACTAGAAAGAACAAACAACAGGAGCTCACCAATAAAGAGCAACTTGGCAAATGTGGAAAAAAAAAAAGCAGTGGGTCATTTTGAACAAAGGTGTTAGCATGATTATGAATCTAAGAGGAAAAGACATAATGCTTAAAAGCAAAAGGAATAATTATGATAATTAGAGTCTCCAGCCGAAAGACAATTGTGATGCCACGCACCATGTGATCATAGAATATGCGGGCTGGAAGGGGCCCAGGTCAGATGGAAACATCTGACTTAATCTCCTTTTACAGATGAGGAAAGTGGGCCTCAAGAAGGTAAAATGATAAGGTCATTAATGAGAGAGCTGGGGTGTCAGAAGCCCAGGCTGTTGTGGCGAAAATCCCCCACCCCTGGGATGGGAGCAGTCCTCACAATGGCCTTCCATTAGTGTTCTCCTCAACCACATCTGCATGGAACACTAACTCTTGGAATTTTGAGGATGATTTTTTATGAAAAAGCTAGGGAATGGGGCTTAAAGTGAGGGCATCTAGAGACTTCACTTGCACTGTGGAATGCAGACTGTACCCGGTGGTACCGGACCACATAAAACACTCAATACTTATATATCCTCTATCTGTAGAGTGATTTTTTTTCCAAGCTGCTTTTCTGTAATTTTTTAACCTGAATCTCCCCTGAGATTGGTAAAATGGATATTATTAGCCCCATTCAACAGATGAGGAAGTTTTACTCCAAGACAGTATGGTGGGGTCACATCTTCTCTTTCTCATAAGAAAAAAATCACTCCTAATCAATATTTTCCTTTCCAAAATCTCCTAAGTTGCTCAGCATTGGAAGAGATCACTGTTTTGTTGGCTGAGCACCAAATGAGGTAGTTGGCTTGCACAAATCTCACATGTTACATAAAACATATGCATCCTTAAACAATAAAGTTACACTGAGCCCAGGGGATGTTCACACTATTGGAGCCATGAAAGAATTCAGACAAACCCAAGCAACAGCAGACTCACATCCCCCATTTCACCTTCACTCAGAGGTAAGTGCTCTTTGGAGGTAAAGACAGCTAGAATCACTCACACCCATTTATTTTTATTCTTCCTTCTTTTTCACCTGTACAGCTGACCCTTGAATAATACGGTTTTGAACTGCACAGATCCACTTACATGCAGATTTTGTTGATACAGTATGGTACTATAAATGTATTTTCTCTTCCTTAGGATTTTCTTGATAACATTTCCTTTTCTCTAGTTTACTATAAGAATATAATATATAATACATATAACATACAAAATACATGTCATTCAACTTTTATATTGTTAGTAAGGGTTCCTGTCAACCAGGAGGCTGTTAGTAATTAAGCTTTGGGGGAGTCAAAGCCAGATGTGGATTTTCAACTGTACAGGGCTTGGGGGATGGGCACCCCAGCCCTCACCCTGTTCGAGGGTCAACTATAGTTGAACTCCCATAACTTGAACATATGTATGACACAACTCCACTCTAAGTGACTACAGCCCAGGGTCACAAGACTAGTTAGTGTCATTTCAGGCCCTTATGTATATGGTATCATGAAAGAGTTGATAGAAAGTGTTTACTTGGAAATTCAGAGTGTGAAAATCTCTGAACTTGGGAGTTAAGACACCTTAATTTAGAGCACCCACAGTGATGTCTGAAAACCATGGAACCTTGGTCAATTTACTTAACTACTCAATTTCAGTTTCTTTACCTGAAAAATGAAGTTAATATTACCATGCTTTCAGTTATAGTATGTTATGTGGATCAAGTGGAATAATGGCAGTTAGAATATTTTAGAAACTGGAAAGCCATAACAAATGCAAGAATTATTATTATTTTAAAATATCAGTTGCTACCTTAGAATTGGTCCTGGAAATGCGGTCAACTCTTCAGTCTATTACTAGAAGCAAGCAATAAGTACTATTTTACCATATGCCTAAGAGCACTACAGCTTTTTAAAAAAAACAATACTCCTGATTAAAGTTGGGAAAAACATATCAAACAGATTTGCTTTACTCTGATGGTTCTTCCAAATCGAGTCAAGGTGCATTTTATTTTATTTTTTTTAATTATAATATTTTTTATTATATTATGTTAGTCACCATACAGTACATCCCTGGTTTTTGATGTAAAGTTTAATGATTCGTTAGTTGCATATAACACCCAGTGCACCATGCAGTACGTGCCCTCCTTAATACCCATCCCCAGACTATCCCATTCCCCCACCCCCCCTCCCCTCTGAAGCCCTCTCAAGGTGCATTTTAAAGACCCCTCTAGCAGCATGTTTGACAGCAGATAGGGCTTGCTTCTTTTTAGGGATGGATGTAGTTTTGGTAACCCAGTTTATTAAATGCACAATTGATTATATTTTACAAAAACTAGATATTTGTGATTGTACCTCTGAAATCATTTAGACCCCGAGTAAATCATTTAGGTAACCAAAATAGCCAGTTTACAAAGTAGTTATCTTTCTCTCATTTTCATATTTTAAGTAAAAAAGAAAGGCATTGTAACTGGATCAAAAATCAGGCATCCTTACAAGCAAAATATTTTTGGAACACTTTCCTCAGTGTGTGTTTTTATTTTATAAAATATATACACTTACTACTATACTATTATATTATGTACATTATAAAATAGGCCCAAAAATAGAAATTGTAAAAGGTCAGGGCATAATAAAATAAAAACAATATAGAGTTTCTGGTATTTTCTTCACATCATCTAAAGCATCATCTTATCTGCCCTCTATGACGTATGCATAGCCTCCCTCTATCCCTTGACATACACACAGGTTCAAGACAGAACTAGATGGTTCTTCACTCATTAAATAATTAGAGAAGAAATGATTTAACTATCCCTAGTTACTGCCTTAATAAGTGAACATATTTCACCTATTAAAAAAACCAGCTAATATGTAAAATACAGATGTATAGTTTAAATTAAGCAACCTAACCAAAAATGAGAACTAGTAACACTGAAATTAGATTGCTTGAAACACAACCATAACTGAATAGATGTTACCAAAGTTCAGCAACAGCTAAATCAGTGACAGTTAATATTTACTTTAAGCAATTTAACTAAACATTTCTGTATGGACCTTGTTACAAAATAAATATTATTTATGTATTCTTATTGTTGCACACAGTGCATTCAGACCATGAGGCAGTACCTTCATTTAAAAGAGAAACTCAATAAACCAGACCATTTATATTTCCCAGTTTGATAACAGTACCCCAAAATGTCAACCATTCAGAGAAAGATTAGTTCATTATATTGCCTTATTGAAAAAAAATTACTCACACACAGGTTTGTTATGTGTCCTTTGGGCATGAAAATATGAAGTCATGGAAGAGTCTATGCTACTTTTTATTTGGGAATATATACCACGAGCTGTTTAAAATGTGCTGGATCAAAGTTGCTGAGCTTTCTATGCAACTATTATACTTACGTAAGAAAAGAATAAAAATTTAACTGGGAATATAAAAAAATATTTCCTAGAAGAAAAATTAGCATTTCTTCAACTGAAATAGCAAAGTTCATCTTTGGCTCAGAATTCTTACCTTTGATTATGCTATTTAAACAACAAAATCTTTGCTGTTGCTCCTGATTTGGCATATTTTTCTCTGTGTCATCCCGAAATTTAATCTCCTCTTGACCACAGGAGGCTGTAACGTTTAGTAACTATACACATAGATACACTCTTGATTTCATTTTACAGAAGAGCAAGGGGGGAGAATATCTCCCAATTTTCTTTGTGTGATAAAACAATGTGTACCAATCACAAACTGCCTAATTCATATTCTAAACCAGAGTAGACCCCAGGCAACGTATGAAGTCAGCCAAATTCGTCCACTGTGTCCTCTCACCTCCCTTTTCAATGCCTTTTTTCCTCCTGGCGCCAAGTGCCCTCCTGCTCTGTCCAAGTGCTCCACAAATTCAAAGCACTATTTAAAAAAATTTTTGGCCCTACCCAAAGGCACCCCTAAGGCCACCACCATGCATAAGTGGGATGGTGTTCCATATGGACACAAATACAAAGAGCGTGCCTGAATTTTCATGATGAAATGCCACCTGCATCTCTGTAAACTAAAACACATAGATCTCATTTTAATCCATAATATAGGATATCAGGAATTAATTTGAAAATTCACCCTCAGACTGACCAAGCCAAATGCTTGGTTGAACCATCTGATATCCTAAAGCTTCTCAAGACTATGTTAATATTTTCAGCCTTCCTAAACTCTATCTCTGAATTGAAATAAACAGATTTAAAAGGCAAAAGAGTGTTTTCTCAACCTACCTCCATATAGAAATCAATTAAATGTATTCTATTGAATTTTATTTTATAGAAAATGTAAAACAAGAAAATAAATTTAAAGATTGTTTCTACATCATTTGAGAACATTAATCCACTAGGAAAGTGTCCTCAGTTTAAGTATCTATGGCACAAATCCCTCCCAGAATTTACTGCTAATCTCTTCATGTAGATCACCCTCCACTAACCATACAGGACTAGCTAACAATTACGTGTTCCTTTTTGCCTGGTATACTATGGAACGCAGACTTATATTTAAAATCTCCCATGATGATTTTGAATTTGTCTATTTCTCCCTTAGTTCTTTTAGTTTTGCTTCATGAATTTTGAGATTCTATTAAAAGGTATATATATATAGTATATGTATTTAAGATCATTAGATTTCTTACCAAATTGCACTTTTTATTCTCATTAAATGTTCCTCTTTATTGTTTCCGATAATCTTTGTCTTGATATTCTGTCTCATATTACTGTAACCACACCTGCTTTTTATATGTACTGATTGCATGGCATATCTTTTTCTATCCTTTTACTTGCAATCTGTTTTTATTTTTCTGCTTAAACTGCACCTCTTGTGAGAGAATATATGTGGATCTTGATTTTTATGTCCAGTCTGACAATCTCTGCCTTTTAATTGGAATGTTTAATCTACTTACAGTTAATGTAATTAGTTATATGGTTAGGTGTAAGTCTATCACTTTTTCATTTGTCCCTTCTGTGCCCAAAAGTTCAGGGGCAAATAATAACCTTACAAATTTTGTGACATGTGGAATGTAAAGTCTAAAGGTGTGAAGAAGTTGCAAGTGTGGAGTGGAGGTATTTTTAAATCCCATATTTTAATATGGTTTTTTTCTTTCTTTCTTTTAGGAAATTACAAGGAGAAAAAAAAATTCACTATATTTTTATGTTCACCCACTTCCATACCATTTCCAGTACTCTTCTTTACACTTTATTTTATGCAAATCAAGCCTTCCACCTACTATAATTGCCCCTTCACTGGAACAATGTCTTTTAGAATCTCCTGTAGTGCAGATCTGATGACAATGAATTATTTCAGTTGACATTTATGCAAAAATACCATTTTAAATTTCATTCTGAGGATATCTATGCTGGATATAGAATTCTGGGCTGACAGTTTTGTTTTTTCTTTCTTTCCTCATCTTAATAATGGCATTCAAGCTTCCTGGCTTCCTCTGTTTTTGACAAGAAGCAAACAGTCACTCTTACTTACATTTAAAATATATTTTTAGCTGGCTGCTTTAAAGGTTTGCTTTTTATCTTTGGTTTTTAGGTGTTTGACGAGTGGCTCTAGGTATGAATTTCTTTGTATTTATCATTGCTTAGGGTTTTGTGAGATCTTAAATCTTTCAATCAATGTTTTTCTCTGAATTTGGAGAAATTTTGGCCATGATTTCTTCAATATTTTTATGCTCAACTGTCACTCTCTTCTTCTGGAAATCTTGTTATTCATACTTTAGACCACTGGCCCACGGGTGCTTGAAGTTTTTCTTTAAACTTTGTCCTATTTGGACTGCAGACTGAATGATTTCTATTCATTTGTCTTCAAGTTCACTGAATGGGAATGGGAAGTAAGACTAGACTTAGAATTGAGAGGAGGAGGATAGAAGAGCAAAACAACATTTTAGCAACCACTATGTCACTTTAATAATATCAATTCATCTTTGGAAGGGTGGGCAAGACTGGTGTTACAGTGTGGTTTACTCATTTGTATATTTCAACATTTCTGTGTTGCAAACTAGGGGATTGGTAAAAAAAGTTTTAAATACAAGAGTCCATATTAGAAATAGTGCATCCATTTTTACTATTAGAAATGAAATCAATGAGAAATAATGCTAATTCAATCATTTATTATTTATATTCCAACAATATATAAATAATATAAACATATCTTTGAATAGAAATTTCAAATATCTTAGAAGACTACATTTTGAAATACTGTCTAAATATTAAAACAGGTTGGTACTATATTTAATATAGACTTAATGTGCTATTATTCTAAAAAAATGTTACATATTAATTACAATCTAAGCAAATTTAGGATTCCTTGTTAAAATTACCATGTGAATATAAACCTTGAGTTCTCAAATGACCACAGCAAAAGAAAATATATACTAGACTTGGGAATTTTTTCCAAGCATAGTCTGGAAATGTCAAAGACTGCAACAGTTAAAACTCAAAACCCTGACTCTCTCTTTCATAATTGATGAATGGAAATCATCTTGGGAGCTTCTAAATGAAATTTCCTTGGAGTAAGGTGATTCTGAAGAGATTCAAGAGACTTAGGGCATAATTCATATTTTAAGTACATGTGAGAGGCAACCCCCAAGAGTCGATGCAACATCACATAAAAGCTACTTTCTAGCAAGTGTTCTTGCAGAAGCATTCTAAAGGTGTACAACATAACTACATGAATTCCCACAGTAACCAAGACGCTCTGTTGCAGGATAGCTATTTGTTTGTTTGATTATGTACTCCTAAAGGACTATTGATTTTAGTTTCTGTCTCTCACTTTCTTTAACAATTGGCCATTACTGATACTTTTTTAGGATTAACTTGTATAGAAAGACTGAAAGAAAGGCATTTCATTAGGGATTCAATTAAGATGAAATATCAGAATATATCTTTTTTATTCCTCCAAATACATGTTTGCTTCATCCTCTAAATACATATATCTGTGGAAGGTTGTATGCAAGGGCAACCTTTCAAAGGATAAAGACGTGGAGCATTAACTTTCGGATTTACCAAATATGTTATTACTATTACTAAGCTTTTATTGCTTTTGTACCTTCTATTGACATTAGTAATATTTTATATTATAATTACACTGAGCTTTAACAGGATAAAGCCTGATGCATAGTTGATTTTATTTTTACTGTGGGAACTAATCTCTATCTAAACTCTGTCCCTCTTATGTTCCCTTAGCATGTCTACTTACCCTGATCTTTACAACAATGGCACAGTTTGCCCTCAGACTAGGACTGACTTCTTCAGCATTGTATCTTTAGTGTCTACTTTGATAAATAGTTATCAGATTATTGAATACTTATCAACTGTAGGTGTTTGTCCTCTTCTTGTCCCAACTTTCAAGCACACACATCTCAGAATTCCTGAGAAATGACCCATCCAATAATGTAACAGAGGAGTTTCTGCCTACACTGAAAACAAGTGCATGTAGAGATCACTAGAAACTCCCACTTAGAGTCTGCTAGAGGTTACCTAGAAGTGGGTGAATGGGGCTCCTCCAATTGCAAGGTCTGACACATTAATGGCAGTGCGTGATGAAATTTCCTACTTCAAAAAACTTTAGCTCTAATATATGCATTTAAATGCACAATCATTTGTGCCTAGGATGGGGACAGGATATTACAACACTAGAATTCAGTAAAGAAATAATACTGAATTTATTTCCCTGTCCTCGGGTAAGGTAGATTCACAAAACCCTTCTAAAAATAACCAAATGTTTGTCTATAACAGAATACATGCTTCCACCTACAGGTCAACACCAACCCAGATGGGAAGATAATCAGGGTTTGGCTCTACTCATGCTCAATTTTCAAACACTAAACTTGGGGTCAAGTTATAAGTCTGGTTTTTATTACAAAGTGAACCTCAGGCTGAGACCCTAATGCTCAGTAAGGCAAAGGATAGTGGATACACGTCTGAACTTTCTTGAATTTCAAGCCATCTAGAAAATATTGTCAACCACTTTCTCTTCAGACATGGAGAGGAGTATAACTTTATGGCTGAGCTCCAGAGTTAGACCCAAATTCTATTCTCAGCTCATTTCCTATACGACTTTGGGCAAGTTAGTCAACTCTCCTAGCTTTCATTTCCACACAGATTATATCTTTTCTGAAGCATTTAAAATAGAGTAATAGAGCTAATACATGCAAAAGACTTAACACAATGTCTGACACAAATAGATAATTTTAATAATATCCCTACCAGATAAAGAAAGGGGGGGTAATCAGAAGGGGGAATGAAGCATGAGAGACTATGGACTCTGAGAAACAAACTGAGGGCTTCAGAGGGGAGGGGGGTGGGGGAATGGGATAGACTGGTGATGGGTAGTAAGGAGGGCACGTATTGCATGGTGCACTGGGTGTTATACGCAACTAATGAATCATCGAACTTTACATCGGAAACCAGGGATGTACTGTATGGTGACTAACATAATATAACAAAAAAACATTAAAATAAAAAAAATAATATCCTTACCACTCCTTCCTCTTCTGTTTTACAAATCAGGCAGATATACCTGCAGTTATCAAGGAGCAGGGAGGGGAAAATATGTCTTAGTTTTTCATGTTCTAACATTTGCATTAAGTGCTACAGAATTGCCCACCATAGTGAGGGACCCAAACCATACTTCCATATTCCAGTAGAAGGATGATGTGCCATATGCAAGACTCTAATGCCAAAACATTTTTTCATTTTTGACTGAAAGGACAGAGAATGACCTGCCAAAACACCAAATCAATGCTTCCTGCAACACGTGAATTGCTCTGACAGGTGTCTGCATTCCAAACACTGACCAGGCCAACAGTAGCTAGAACAGATGGCCCAGTTGGCAACATATGCATTTTTATCATTTTGCAGTTTCTCACAGGTGCTAGGAGTAGGTGGGATAATTCAGTGTTTTCTCATGTTTTGATAACCTTGACTGTGGTCTTTTCCATGGGCCAATTCTGTTTTGGACATATATCTAATTTTTAATATTTGACAAGTAAAGTCACTGATAGGAAAAATAAAAATGCTTTTCTAAAAACGATCTTCCACACATACAATCATACAGCTGGCTCCTTCTCAGACATCAAAATTTCCTTTCCCTTGAAAGCATGTTTATCAAGATATCACAAAAAACTGCTTATAGCCATTCTCCACAAGCTGGGATTTGATACTATGTGTATCTCTAAAGTGTATTTAAATAATACATTCATCCTTTTCTGAAATAAAAAACTACATTCCTTCCCAATAGTAGCCAAGGCTGAGCCCACTTGTTCTTCATCTGTGTTACTTCTAGACTGCAAACAGATGGCTGATTTACGAAGCAGGCAATTTTAACATCCACCATCACAAGCAGAAAGGTGGCATAGCACATCTAAGTAGAAAAGCTTACACATCCTAGGTGTAATTTATAAGTAATTTTTATTTAGAACCTGAAAAAATATTTAAAACACAGGTTAGAACTTTGTACATGCAAATACTTCACATCTTTTTAAAGCTTTTTAGCTATTATTTTATTTTTAGTTCAGTTGTGATGTAGATCATGACTCATTATCATTATAAAGCTACTCTTTCAAGTGTAAGAAAATTAAGGCACCAATAATTATAGGCTGCATATATCCAATGTCCACTTCTTTAGTCAAAATTCAGGGGAAGAATCCCTCCCTTACCATCATCATCATTATCATCTTTGTTATCATCAGCAGCATTGCAGCAGCATTGCATAGCCAGGAGCACAAAGGCTAAGAGCATGAGCTCCAGAAAGTGAGATCTAGGTTCAAATCCTTGCTCCTTTTCTTCTTAGCTGTATGACCTAGAACAAGAGGCTTAATTTCTCTGAGTTTCCATGTCTTCATCCAGGGACATAATAAACAATAAATGTATTTTGCTTGTTATTTACCAGTTAGTTGAACCAATTCTCTCCAGTCTCATCTTCCTCTAGCTACTGTTCTTTCTCCTCCCTTTCATTTCCTTACTTCCCGCTAGGTTCAATCCATTGTAATTTGGCTTCTGTTCCTACTAAACTTGGTTTTAGTAAGGCCTCTAACCAGCATTTCTCATTGCTAAATCTAACTGCTACTTCTCATTCGTCATCTTCCCTGGCCTCTCTAGTGCATTTGATCCTGTTGATCATGTTGTCCTTAATACCCTCTCTTCCTTCGATTTCTATGACAACCCTGTCTGTTAGCTGTGTTTCCTACTTCCACCTGTAAACGCCTCCTCAATAGAGTCTTAAATGTTGCCATCATTAACATTCCCTGCTTTAGACTCCTTCTGGTTCAACAAATATGACCCTTTGTGATCTATCCCTATTTAATTCTGTAGCTTTAGTTCCTGTAATTTTCCACATACTGCTTTTTCTGCCTCCTTTCTCTGAACCCTTCATACACTGACCTATCTAAAGTTCCCTGAATACATGATATTGTATACTCTTCCTCAGTCTTGCATATATCGTTTCTTGTTTTTCTTTTGTTTCTTCTTTTTAATGTTGCTTCTCCTTCCCTTTGTGCTTCATTTTTGTCCTTCAAAACTCAGCTTTAGCATGACCTCATTCTCTGGCCATCCTAGCTAAGGCACCATGTTTCTGAGTGAAAAAGTCATCTGTGATATTCCATCCTCAGGAGATACTTCATGGAGTAGAGACAAATTTCCCCACGAAGCCCTACCCAAATTACAGAATCATGAACAAATAAATGATTGTTATCATTTTAAGCAACTAAGTTTTGGGTGGTTTGTTAGATAGCAATAGATATACAAAACACCCCCAACATACTAGATTATAAGCTTCTCACAGGCAAAATCATATTGCATATTGTATTCAAACCAAAGCTCCCATGAATGAATGAATGATGAACTAACCAACCAACCAATTAGCTAACCAATCAGCATTCCCTGGTTCATGAAGCTCCCATGAATGAATGAATCAATCAATCAACCAGTTGATCAATCAATAACCCAACCAACTAACCAATCAGCCTCAGCCAATCAATCAAAATTCCCTAAATTTAGTATTTTCTCCTTGTTTTAATTAAATATTTCTTTGAATCAAAGAACAGGCAGGCAACAAACTGAGGGAAAGGGAGAAATAAATAAAAAAACTAAAGCCAGGTAAATTCATGCCCATGGAGGGACCTTCCAATGTAAAGCTCTACCTCCCATCTGCTTCTATGGCCACAGTCTCACTTCCTCTAGTTTCTACTACGTATTTTCACTCAGGTGTGTTCACCCCTGTTACCTCAAACTGAACTTTTACAAATCCTCCAAACTAGGGCCCTATTTGATCATTCTAGTTATATTACAACCATTGTTCATTCTCTAAATCCCAAAGTTATCTTTGACTCCTCCCTTCATCTCCTCATAGACATATGCAGTTTCTAGTTTCTACCAATTTAGTTTGGCTTTTTTTTCTTTTTAATTCATCATTCCATTAAATCCTATCTCTAGCTTAGTTCAGATTCTCATCATCCCACTCCTGGATTACCATAATAGATTTTTAAATATTTTATAATTTTTAAATGTCCTACCATTAAATGTATTGAGAGCCTTACAGTTGCATTTCCAAGTCACAGATGTGTCCAACCTGAAGTTCTTTTATAAATTAAACATTGAATGTCCAGGTAATTAGGTCACTGTTTAAAAAAAAATGGTGATTATTTTAATAGCCATTATGCTCTTCCAAAAAGAAGTTATATTTGGAAGGGTGAAAGTAAATAGATATTAAAAATAATTTCTGTGAAGTGAACACATATTAAAGCCTAGTATTTAATGAGTTTTTGCCATGAACAGTGCCATAAGAATAGGTGATAGATGATGTCTGCAGTGAGGAAGCAATTAAAATTGTTTTTGTTAGTCTTAAAACCAAAATGAAATAAATAGGCAAAAGGAAAGGAAAAAAAAAGAGTTGGAATGCCATCTCCTTGGTATTCATGAATCCAACCTCTGCTAATAGGATAGGGAATTCATTATCCATATCAAGAGGAAATGGACAAACATTTTATGCCTGATAAGATTTTTTTCTTTATACATCAAAGTCTTTAAAAGATATCCAACTGAAAGATATTTTTCATCATGGGAAGTTTGGAGAAGGGATTTATCCATATGCTAAAATCTACCAAAGCTATTTCCTGAATCTGTATTAACAGAAGCTAACCCCAATTAGCCTTTTTCAATCAAGGGATTATCTTTCATGTACAAAGCAATGCACATCTTGATTTTAAGCTATGGTGAATTATTTGTTTTGTGGGAACATAAAAGTCATTTTGATATTCACAACAGAAAACTAATTCTAATTAAATAAATCCTGCAATGTTATAATCTTATCTAGGAAACAGTATGAGATAAGGATAGCTGTTTATGAACTAACAACTGTGATAACAATTAAAGTCACTTAAACTTATCACTCCCTAATGTAATGTCATTATTTTTACGTCATTGTAAGGACATATCTCATCATCAATGATAATTCTACACCCACAATGTATCTATCTTCATAACAGATGTTACAGAGTTTATACTATCAGCTACCACCTTGAACTCATTTGCTGGAGTGGAGATACAAAGTGGACAAGGAGAAATTAAGAGCAGGAAGAAAGAAATATATGTAGCAAGATAATACAAATAAAGATAAGACAATGAAAAGACAACATGAAGACCAGTACAAGATGATTTTTCTGCTTCATGCAAGTGTTATTTCTATCTAGATTACTATCAAGGATCTTTATTAATCAACAGAATGGTTACTCCAAAACCTGTGCTTGTTCCCATCTCTGGGTCCTGGCAAATAGATTTAATTGCCAAAGATAAAGCATGTCAGTCGTGATACAAGGTAGCTGTTAAAGAGCTGAAACAGAGGTTGGTGGAATTAAGAATTCATTTCCAACTACACTGGAGTTGGAACTTCAATGTTTGGTACCCCAGACAACTTCACCATATTGGTACTGGAGGATTAGCGGTTACACAGAAGTAAGGGTTAGCTGAATACACTATGATGGGTGAATGTAGGTGAACAGAAGAAAGCTGCCTCACCACTGTACCTGAAACAATGCAGAATGGAAGAGTCTGTTCCTGATACAGTTATAAGAAAAAAATCGAAAGGTGAGTTGCAGGAAAGAAGGACACTTGCATTCATGGGAGGACACTAACTCAAATACTGGCAACTAAAAAGGAAATCATATAGAGGAGAGCCAAAGTGCTGACTGTGGCAGTTGGGATGGGACGAAGGGAAGTAGAAATAAGAGTTGGACATTGTATGAGTAAGAGGTTTCTGTGGTCAGACATGAGATCAACATTGTCTAGACAAAGAAGGACAGTCACAGAATGTCATACAGAGAATCGGTACTCTGTCTTTGCTCTAATTAAAGTGTTTTGGTGTGGACATGGGAATCCCTGGTGGAAAAAGAGATGGATGGTTGGATTTAATCAAACAGCACCAGGACTGGGAAAGATCTTCTTACCTTTGCCTTTGACATTCTCAGAAGAGTTCTAGGAAGAATATGTTCATCTCTCATCTTACACATAGACAGAAAATGGCAAAATAACTAGGGTTGAACTAGCCCAGAGGGTTCTGGAGAAAACTCTCAGTGGCATTGATTAACTTGGCCAGAAGCTAATGGAAAAACATTAACTAGCCTCGGACCTCCAGTGTTTTCATTGCTTTATCCTGCCCTGTAAAGGTTCTCTGCACCTTCCAATATCCTAAACATAATGAGAGTTCTAAATTCACCTTCTGGTCTGTCCCAAAATCTCATACAAATCTTCCTTCCCCTAAATAAAATCCCCAGGCCCTTAAAGTGACATATGGATCTGAGCTCTCCTGTACCAGCTCATCTAAGAAAAACATAACCTAGGAACCTGGGAACCTGCAATCAAATGTGTCTAAGGAGTGAAAGTATAGTGATACCTAGGGAAGAATCAGAAGGGACTGCTGTTACTCTCTCCACCTCCCCTGGGATCTTCAGTGCCTCCTCCCACAGATGTGGCTTGGGCCAGGAGCCCTGAGATGGAGTGCTGAAAGCCACGGAGGATCCCAAAAGCTGAAGCAGAAACTGCTTTCCTATTTACATTTCCTTAATGTCAATGCATTGGTAATATTTGGCAGTCCCTAATCCCAACTAAATTTAACAAGTTCTCTAACAACCAATTATTTAACATCATGCTAAAGAGATGGCCTCTAAATCCATTCATCCACTGATGGAAATTTAGGTTGTTTCCATAACTCTGCTATTGTGAATAATACTACAATGAACATGGGCATGCAGATATCCCCTTGAGATTCAAATTTCAATTCCTTTGAATATCTACCCAGAAATGGGATTGTTGGATAAAACAGTAACTCTGTTTTTAGTTTTTTGAAGGACTTCCATATTGTTTTCCATGGTGGCTGCTCCAATTTACCATCCCAGCAACAGTACGTGACTCCACATCCTAACTAACATTTGTTGTCCTTTATTTTTTTGATAATAGCCACCTTAACAAGTGGGAGGTGATGACTCATCATGGTTTGGATTTGTGTTTCTCTGATGATGAGTAACAATGAGCACTTTTTCATACCATTAATATTACTCATTCTTAAAAAAGAAAATCCTGTCATTTGTGAGAACATGGATGGACTGGGAGGGCATTATGTGAAGTGAAATAAGCCAGACACAGAAAGACAAATACTGCATGATCTCACCTATCTGTGGATTCTAAAAGAGTCAAACACATAGAAGGAGAGAGTAGAATGGTAGTTGCCATGGCTGGGGGAAGGGGAAATGGTAAGGTCTTGGTCAAAGGCCATGAAGTTTCAGTTATATAAAATAAATAAGTTCTAGAGATCTAATGTAATAAGAAGATACTCTGGCAGAGCCACTGCTAGCCTATTTTTGGCCTCGGTAGAAAGTAGAAAGACACTCTCTGGATAGATGAAGTCCTACAGCCCCACAGCCTGGTCATCCATGGGTCTTTTCTCCTGTAAGACAGAGTTCTTCACCAAAGCACAAGACATGGCAAGCACATCAGATTTCAGCCCCACTTGCCAGGAGGTTTTGTGTAGAGCTCAAATGCACGGTCATTCACAGCAGCTCTGTTCCCCAGTTTCCAGCCACTTGTCCTATGTCTTTGGATGACTGTTACTGACCCATGCTTATCTCTCTGGCTTTCTGGTTCCCAGATCCTGGAGTGCTTTGACTTTCTCACTTGGCCTGCTGGCCACTGACCCGCAAGCCATGACCTCAACATACCAAGAACTCATGAGTTACAGATCCTTGTTCTGATCCCGTCACCCAGTCCTGATTTAGGACAAGAGAAAAAATGCAGAGGCCAAAACAGCCAATTATACAGGCTTATATTTATCCAAAGGAATAATGTCAGGAGTGAAGAGGCAGTTTACACAATCTTTTAACCAGTCTAAGTACTAAGATCCCAGACTTCTCTCAAAGGTGAAAAGTCTATACTTCACATCATATAAGTAAAACACTCTTGCTTTTCTTACACCTTCAGGAGGCTATTAGCTTTGCTGGCAGCTCTTGAGCTACACAGAAATGTTGGTAGCAGGAAGGCTGCTGATTCCACCCACTGAGAGCACTAACAAAAGAGGACTGAGGGTCATCACCTTTATTTCTCTTCTGAGAACACTACCAAGAATTTAATGCATAACTTAAGAGCTAAAATGCACAACTCATGGAAGCCACAGAAGATTTTATTCTTCTGAGAGTCAATAGGGTTTAGTGAGGAAAGGCCTGGTGTAAAGCTATGGAAAGAGACTTTTCGCTTTTCTCACTCTGCAGTCACTTATAGGGACCAGACTTATAGGGAACCGGACACTCCTCCAGAAGATATTATGTCCTTCTATGGGTTATATTATTATTTCCACATGACAGAGACAGACTAAGAGAGAAAGAAAGAGACAGACAGACAGACAGAGGGAAGCAGGTAGGCAGAGACACTAAAACTATAGACGGGAATGACACTGTAAAGATTGGTAAAGACTCAGTCAAATGATAAGGTTTCTGAGGTTATCTACAAAGACTCAAATACGTCCCTGTTAGAGAGGACTAAGACACTATTGAGACACACATTCCAAAACCCTTGTCTAATGACCTGAAACAAGAAACATTTTCCCAGGCTCCTCCAAATAGGCAGCACAACACAAGAGTCTATGCCAGCTAAAAACATGCCCAACACTGATTTAGCTGGCATGCTTAATGTGAACTCCTCTAAGATCTGACGAACTAGTTACTACCAATTCAAATCTTTTTGCAATTCAATGACCTTTTTGTTAACGCACTCATCAATTCTTATGTTCCTTTGACTTCACTCTAGTCCTTCCTGTGGCATATTTGGCAACAGTTTTCCCATGCTGTGCTTCTGGTTTGTTCCCCTCATGTCTTTTATGTACTGCAGCTATACCTCTGTCTTGGTTCTTCCTAGGAACATGGTGGGTAGCACGCAGACATTTTTAAAAGGTTTTTCTTACTAGTTAAGCAAGACTCTCATTTCACCTCATTGCAGCTCTAGGGCAATGTGTCTACCAAAGTGTAGAAGACTGTCTTTGATTCACACTGGGAGACCCTATGATAAGGGTGGCCAAGGCCCCTTTGCTATTTGAGCCAGCACCCTGGATATTTAAGCCCTACAGAAAATGGTATGATCTTTGAGTTCCCTTCTCTCTCTGAACCAAAAGGTAGGTAGTAGCAATTGAAAGTAGAATTCCATCGCAGTCTTTATTTGCCTGAGGAGAAATTAACAAGTGATGTAACTGGGCCATCCTTCATTTGTATCTAAAAAGTATTCCTTGGCCACCTTGCCTAAGCTAGAATAAAAAATGCTCTTACATCTTAAAAAACAACAGTGTTCAGTTTAGACACGTTAGGGCATATATTAGTGGAATTACATGCATGACACTGGTTTATAAATTGCAGCATATCAGACAAATGTGCTGATTAGGATGGTGAGTCTCATCTCATTGTGTTACAGGTTGGTAATTAACATCACCGTGAGGCAGGCGAGCATAACTCAATGGCCAATGACTCTGCATCAGGTTAGTGGTCTTCCCTTCAGTAAACCCCTGTCATAATTGCGAGTGTGTTCAATGCCTACATGGATGGTCACTCTTAGAGCCTTTCCTGCCAAGGCTATGAGAAACTCAACACCAATTACCTTCTTCTCCACTCCACTTCAGCAATACTTCAAATGACACACTAGACTTTTCCTGGAATTGTTGCACTTGTGAAGTATTAGCTCCCCATATCCCAAATCTGACCAAATACCACTATTCTTCCAGTCCTTACTACCTTACCCCACCTCACTATTTATTCATTATTCTTTTATTCTACAAATATCTACTGCCTTTACAACCTCGCTGAGCCCTCTGATTCCTTTATTCTCTCATCAATCCCCATTTCTAGGGCCTCCCGGCCTTCATTCCTTTCCCAACCAGTTCAGACCCATTGTGCATCACATCATCTGCACCCTGGATACTCTCTTGCCAACACCCTAGATCCCCTTGCTTCGGCCCAGAGGAAGAGAATAACAAGATAAAGGAAGAATATAGTGTGCTGGGACAAAGGTGGGAGAAAGAATGTATCAGAGGCAGCTCACTGTGCACAGAAAGTCATGCTCCCCTTGGCAAAGAACAGAATTATTGCTGGTAGGCAGCTGCCCCATCTAGAACTATATTTTCCAGAGTGCCCAATGTAGCCAGACTAAGCCATATGACTAGTTTTCACTCACCGAATGTGAGTGGCAGTGATCTATCACTTCTAGGCCAAGACTATTAAATAGTAGTTACGCTTTCTTTACTCTGCTTTCTCTCTTCAATTTGCTGGAAATTGATGCCCAAGTTCACCTAAGAAACCTTGTGAAGACAGCAGAGCCTCCATGCTGACCAGAAACACCCATGATAAGCTGATACACAAGTGAGGAAACAAATTCTAGTTTCAAGCCACTGAAATTTTGCAGGTATATATGATGGCACCTAGCGATTCACCAGCAAATTTAAAGGGTGAGAGCAGAGACAAGAAAACAATTATATGTTTGAGAGTATAGGTTTTACGCTAGGTGGTTTTTCCTCTATGATTACTGCCAATTCCCACCACAGCCATGTAAAGACATATCCATTTTGTAGATGTCTATTAGGGAATGTGGGTGACTTCTGATAAGGTCACAATCAATTCTGATCAGGTTTGTTTTGGAGTCCTTAAGAATTATGCAGGACCAATACATTTATGATACTTTGTACCTTAGAATTCATTTCATATTTCAAATATTTTAAAGAAAAATTATGAACAGGGAGCACAAAAGTTTATTCAATAATTCTAAATATACTTTAAAATGTGCTCTAACAGTAAGTATACTTGCTACTTCAAAATATCATTTTAAAATGTGGTTTTTTCCCACATTATCACCGATCACCTGACAATGGCTCACAGTTTCAGTCTTTCACCTAGGGCTGCCATTTCTCTGCATACCTCTTGGTGCATCTTCATTAGTCTGCTCTGCTCCTAACATGCTGTAAACATGGGCCACACTCTTTAAAAATAAATAAATAAAATTAAAATAAAATAAAATAAAATAAAAAAATAAAAATGTGCAGAGGATCTGAGTAGACATTTTTCCAAGGAAGACATTTAGATGGTCAACGAGTACATGAAAAAGTGCTCAACATCAATAATCATCTGGGAAATGTAAATAAAAGCTGCAACGAGATACCATCTCACACCTGTCAGAATGGCTAGTATCAAAAAGACGAGAAATAATAAGTGTTGGCAAGGATCTGGAGAAAAAGGAACCCCTATGCGCTGTTGGTAGGAATGTAAATTGGTGTAGCTACCATGGAAAACAGTATAAAGGTTCCTCAAAAAATTAAACAGAATGACCATATGATCCAGCAATTCCACTTCTAGGTATTTATCTGAAGAAAACAAAAACACTAATTTGAAAAGATATATATATGCACCCCCATTTCACTGCAGCATTATTACAACAACCAAGACACCTAAATAGCCTAGGTATCCATCAATGAATGGGTGGATAAAGAAAACGTCACACACACACACACACACACACACACACACACACAGAGGAATATTATTCAGCCATAAAAAAGAAAAATCTGCCATTTGCAACAATATGGATGGACCTTGAGGACATTATGCTAAGTGAAATAAGTCAGACGGGGAAAGAAAAATACTGTATGCTATACATGGAACCTGAAAAGCAAGCAAAGGAACACAAATCAAGCTTATAAATACAGAGGAACAGACTGATGGTTGCAGGAGGAGAGGAGGTTGGGGGAGTGGGGAAGGGAGTCCTGAGATACAAACTTCCAGTTCTAAAAGAGTCATGGGGATGTAAGGTACAGCACGGTGACTACAGTTAAGAATACCATATTGCACATTTGAAAGTTGCTAAGAGAATAAATCTTTAAAGTCCTCAGCACAAGAAAAAAAATGTTGTGACTATGTATGCTGATGAACGCTAACTAGATTTTTTGTGGGGATTATTTTACAATATACGCAAATATTAAATTATTATATGTTGTGCACCTGAAACTAACATGCAATATGTCAACTGTACCTCAATTGAAAATATTTAAAAAGAAAAAAGAAATGAGCAACCACCAGAGGCAGAGAGAAAATAAGTAAAAGCATCAAAGAAGAACTAAAAAGAGGAATTAAAGAAGAGATAAAAGTAAAAAGAGCTGGGATAGGGCAGAAATGAGAGAAAAGAGAAGAAAAGAAAAAGTAAGGAGCACCCATAAAAGTCATCATGCCTCTCACAAGCCTTGTGTGATCCGTCTACCAGCTGCTAACCAGCCTCCTCTCCCTGTCCTGTCCTCCTTCACAGTCTAGCACCTTCTCTTCCTCAGGGATGGGTCTCCTGTGGAAACTCCAGGGGAATACCAACATACCCACCTATGAGACAGCCCTTATTCCTACATTAAAAATGTATTAGTAAGTGCTTCCATTATACACAAAGTAACTTAAGGTTTGATTTTTTAAAAATTTCTGGGACTAAACCATTTAAAACATTTTTAGGTTCAAGCACGTATGATGTTTTTTAAAAAATGATTTCAGCTCAACAAATCAGTGCAGCCCTTCAGGATTACAATTCACTTTGCTTTTTTTGGCTTACATATAAATTAGCATCTCATTTAATAGTAAAATCACTAGGTCTTGCCAGCATAATACTGTCTTTTCTAGTACAGACTCATATTGCCATTCTGAAACTAGGATTGCTTTAGGAAACTCCTATTATGTCCGTAGGAAATAACATAGTTCAGAATATACCTGCAACCAATCATTAATCTGTATGTTAGTGATATAACAGAAAAACTGATGGCTTAGCCAAAGGGGTCTTTAGTTCTGAGCCCAAAATAGGAGTGTCCAGAGACAAGAGAGAGACTCTGGGACAGGCTTCTTTGCCTGCTACGTAAAATGAGCTTTGAAGGGAGACCAGAAGGATCTCTCTGTATCCTTCCAAAGGGCATCCTCTCCAAGCACATGGGCAGAGGACAGAAAGATGCTGAACAGGGAGAAAAGAAAGAAATTAAGGCTTCCCCCCTCTGCTCCCAAAATCTGTGTTCGCAGCTGACTCCATGTGAGGATGGAGTATAAGGATACCAGTACTCAGCTAGAGATGAGCCAGGCCCCCAGACACTCTTAGAGGATGCAGAGCCCTCAAGTGGGGCCCATAAAATTGGAACCTAGGGATGTGAGCATCCAGGCTAAGACTCTTCACTTTCCCGCATGTCCATCCGTAGTTCTCATGGATAACCTCTTTGAGGGCTATTTTCACAAAGAAATAAAAGTCCTTATCACTTTCATACTGCATGAGAACAGTTAGAGAAAAACAAAATGCATGAAATATGGGTAGTGAGTGGTTACTCACCAAGCCTTGAAATGTGTCCTATTCAAATTTGTGCTCTAGCTGAATAACAGGTTATTACATGGTCTTGCTCTCTGAGGAGGCTTACTGGTCACTGAAACTACAGATAGTTAAATCTGACACACCAGAGATCTAATGAATATAAGTATCTGCACATAAATGCACACACACTGAGGCAACCACAACGCTGGGGGGACATCCTCTTAAGCACCAAGTGCTTTTCAAACTTCTGTAATACCACGACCTAGCACAGAATAGACTTTTTACTGTGCAACCAAGAACTCACAGAAATACAGTGACCCAAAACAAAAAAAATCATGAAATGATATGAATCTGTGCCATGATGTGTTGAAACATTAACTAAAGAATACTGTATATCCCAAGGCTGAGGGTCATTAAGATTAGAAATGTGTACGGCTGATAGGTAAATTGGTTGTGATTCCTCATCACCAAGCTAATTAGCAGACTAGAAAAATGGAGTAAAACAATTAACACTACATTGATTCTCCTTCTTTCATGCTTTGAAGAAAGTCTCTGAAGACTAAGGTATGGCTGAGGTCTGAATACAAGGGAATAAATTATAAAATTAAAATTTCTATTACAACAACCACTTCCAGAACTCTCAGTATATTAAGTGTAAGTGCATGTACAAGAATTAAAATGTTCCTGCTACAAAGCTTTCTTTGCTCTTTCATGTATTTCAAAAGAATTCAGCAAACATATTCTTCATTTCCACCACAATCTATGAAACCATAGTTTCACCGAGTTTATCATCTTCCTATCTTTTGAACAATTCAACATTTTATTTTTCACAGAACTTCTAAATTCTACAAGGCTTTTTTTGCTACAGTAGACTCTTCACTGCAATGAAGATTTTACCAAAAAAACAGTTTTAAAAAAAGTATGCATTCATAAATAAATAACTGAAATTTTAGTTTTTGCCCAGTGATTAAAAGACTCCCCAAACAAATGGAATTTTAAAACACTTAAATTATCAGGCAGTGTGTATTAAATGCTTGGCACTACCCACTCACTCATTAGTCTAAATGAAAAAATTAAAAATAGGTCTAAAAGCATGCTATTCTTTAACAAAAATGTTAACTTTTAAAAAATGGTTTAATGGATGTGTTTTCAAATACTTTGAAGAAGAGCATAATGGTAACGCCTGCATTAACAAAAACAAAGAAAATTGGCAGTCAAGCTTTTATTTTCTTCTTTGTGAATCTCCAGCTACCCATTTCACACACTCAAGTCGTAACTCTCATAAGCAGAAAAACACAGAGGAGGCTGTGGTCCAATTTCATGAAGATATGTTAAGGTTGAGAAAGCCCATGCAATTATTAGGATCAAGAGCAAAGCAAATTAATGAAGTCTCAAATCTTACATGTTAAAAGCAGAGTAGAAACCAGCAGTTGGTGTTTTTAATATTTAGCACCAAAGAGACACTAATTCTTTAATGTAATGACTGTCCACCTTAAGCACTGTAACTCTAGGTCACGGTCACACACTGTACTCCACCCATGCCCTGTTCTGGCTCAACGATGTGATCTTTCCATGATGTGTATATTTATTTATTTATTTTACAAGACCTTCATCTGTAAACTTTCTTGACCAACACTGACTTGGCATCAACTCATCAGTTAATTAACTGTTAACAGATTCTTCTAGATATGACTGCTACACAGATATTTTATCTTCCTGTTAATTAGTAATTATGCACTGGCAAGAAAAACAGTGTTTCTTTCCAATTATCCCCAAACTCAGTGATTATTTAAACTTGGCTAATTAGCATTAGAGGGCTGTACATCTTCTGGGCAAATTGTGTTTGATAATCCCTATTAAAATATACATGGTGGTTGTTGACTTGTAACAAGAAAAAAAAAAGTGGCAGTTCAAAGGGTATTAGATACAGCACGAGGCAAATGGGGGCCCATTAAAATTTCCCCAACAGCTCTAATGAGAATGCCGAGGGTCATTTCTGCCTAGTTTACCATCTGTTTGGTTTCTGGCATGTGTCTCTGGTGTGAAGGGAGTGTCCTGAAGCCCATTTGGCTTATCACAGCATAATCTGGGAGTCTGAAGCAATTTCGGTCACTTATAAAGTGGCACATTAACATCAGAAGCTTACACATGTGGGATGAAAAACTTTTAAGTGTAAAAATGATGCCATATTAATGAAAAGTGTCCTAACTTTTTTAAAACAAGCAGGCAATGGTTAATGAGAAACTTTTAGAAATACTGTATATGAACTCTAGAATCTGCTCTAGACTCACCCGAAGATTATGAAGACTGAAAATAACTGCTTAAAAAAAAATCAAGAAAAAATAGCTACTTTTTAGTAGTTATTATTAGTATCTTATTAGTAGCTATTTTTTAATGAAGCATATTAAAAAATTAGATTTGCATTAGGACAGGCAATGGCTTCCTTAGCCAGGACACAGAAAGCAATAACCGTAAAAGAAAAAAATTGATGAATCTGAGTTCACCAAAATTTAAAGCTTCTACACATCATACAATACCACTGAGGAAAAGAGCAGGCAAGTCATAGGTGGGACGATAGATTCATAAAACAAACATGTAATAATGGACTAGTACCCAGTATATATTAAAACTCCTGTAACTCAATAAGAAGAAGACAATTCAACTTTTTAAAGTGGGTATAAGATTTGAACAGATACTTGACAAAAGTGGCCAATAAGCACATGAAAAAGTGCTCAACAGGTGGTGGCTCAGTTGGTTGAGCATCCAGCTCTTGATTTTGCCTCAGGTTGTGATCTTCTGGGTCCTGGGATGGAACCTTGCTTCAGAATGCACTCAGCGGGGAGTCTGCTTGAAGATTCTCTCCCTCTGCCCTTTCCCCCGCTCATGCTCTCTCTCTTTCTCTCTCTCAAATAAATAAATACAATTAAAAAAAAAAAAAAACTAAGAGGTGTTGTTTCCAAACTATGGTTGAAAGGTATCTGTGAAAGATTGCAAAAAACCCCATAAAGTATCTAGAATGCTACACTCAGAATTCTTTGCAAGTCTGTCTATGTTCCTGCTCCATTTTAAAGAAACTAAAACTGGAAATGTGCTTTATGTGGGGGCGGGGGAAAGTAGTAGAAGTCTGATTGGTGGAACCATATTTAAAGAATAGTCCTTTGCTGATATCTGAAAACTTGTAAATTTATTGCCTGACCATCCTATTTAAACCAAAACCTACCCAAGTACTCCTAGTCACCCTCTCCCTTGCCTGGACACTACCCATAGGATGGGCTGCCTTTTAAAACACCATATTGTTTAATCAGTCATAGAACATAAACAATAAACATGTCTAACCAATTTCTTTCAACTGACTCAATACCAGTACTGATCATGTCAAATAAGAGGGTTTCTATAGTTTCCTTAGTAGGTGAGTGTGGGTATGTATTTGGGGAAGCAACGTAAATCTGCAAACTATGTGTGAGGGTATGTGAGTATGTGTGTGTATGTGTGTGTGTGTGTGTGTGTATGCATATAGTTATTTCAATTGTACTAGTTTCTCATGCCATTACTACTCAAAAATATCACTTTAATGGCAGCATTTTATTTTTTAAAAATTTCTTTGAGCATAGTTGACACACAATATTACATTGGTTTCAGGGTCCAACATAGTGATTCATCTTCTCTCTGTGCTATGCTAGGTTCACCACAGGGTAGCTACCAATCTGTCACCATACAGGCTATTACAGTATTATTGACTATATTCCCTGTGTTGTGCCTTTTAGCCCCGTGACTTATTCATTCCCTAAATGGAAGCCTGTATCTCCCACTTCCCTTCACCCATTTTGCCCAGCCCTCCATCCCCCTTCCTTCTGGCATTTGGTCTCTGTACTTATAGCTCTGATTCTGCTTTTTGTTTAATCATCTTTTTTGTTTTTTAGATTCCACATATGAGTGAAAACATACAGTATCTGTCTTTCTCAGTCCGACTTATTTCACTTAGCCTAACACCCTCTAGGTCCACCCATGTTGTCACAAATGGCAAAATCTCATCCTTTCTTATGGATGCATGATAGTAGTGCGTGTGTGTGTGTGTGTGTGTGTGTGTGTTGCACCTTCTTTATCTATTCATCTATTCATGGATCCTTGGGTTGCTCCTATATCCTGACTATTATAAATAATGCAATGTCAGCATATTATTCCTTCCTATCAACACTCTAGCTGATTTCATCATTACCTTTTATTGACATTTAGATTATGTTCAAGTTTTTCCTAACATAAACAGTGCCCTAGTGAACAGTGACATGCATCAACCTTTGTCTGCATTTCTGGGTTTGTTTAAATTTCTAATAGATTCCCAAAAGTAAAAGAACCATGTCAAAATATGTGAAAATTTTAACTGTTTTGTTTACATATTGCCAAATTGTTTTCTAGATAACTAATGAAGACATACTCACATCAATAAATACCAATTTTCCAGCACTGATACCAGAGTTGAGTACACATGATTTTAAGCATCATCGCCAGTTTTAAAAAATCATTATTTAACTGAAAAATTTTTTAAATCTCATACTTGTTGGGGTGCCTGGGTGGCTCAGTCAGCAGAGCATCTGACTCTTGGTTCTGGCTCAGGTCGTGATCTCAGGATCCGGAGATGGAGCCCCATGAGGTTCTCTCTCCCTCTCCCTCCGCCCCTTCCACTCGTGCTCTCTCTCTTTCATATAAATACACAAATATTTTTTAAAAATCCTCATAATTGTTTTAATTATGCATTTTTATTAGCAGTGAGTTGAATATTTTCCTCATATTTATTGGACATTAGTCTTTCTTCTTTTGTAAATTGAGTTTTTACTAGTTTTTTGTTAGGGTATTAGGGTATTGGTTGTTTTCTTTTGGTTGAATAAAAGCTAATAGCCTCTTCACACCTAGGGCAAAATGTCTGTTCATCATTTTAATTTTTTAAAATTAGCATTTTTTATTACACAGAGTTCTTCGCTGTCAGAAGATTAGAAAACAAAGAAGAAACATTTGGATGTTCTACGATTAAACCATCCTTACAGTCCAGGGATTCTAAAAAATCAATGTAGTCGGATGGACTCTTCTTTGTATCACTTCACTACCAATCTAAGAAAATCGAAGAAAATAGCAAGTGTTTGTTAAGGATGTAGTTACATTTGGAATTCCTATATTGCTGCTGGGACTATAAAATGGCACAGCTGCTATGGAAAACACTTTGGCAGTGCTTCAAAAAATTAAACAGAATTACCACATGACCCAGTAATTCCACTCCTAGATATACACCCAAGAGAATTTAAAATATAAGTTCATACAAGAAACCTGTACACAAATGTTCACAGGAGTGTTATTCGTAATAGCCAATATGGAAACAATTCAAATATTCATCAACAGATGAATGGATAAATAAAATATGTACTATCCAAACAATGGGCAATTATTCAGCCATAAATAAGAATGAAGTACTGCAGGGGGCCCTGGGTGGCTCAGTCGGTTAAGCATCTGCTTTCAGCTCAGGTCATGCATGATCCCAGGGTCCTGAGGTCGAGCCCCGCATCAGGCTCCCTGCTCAGTGCTCCCTTCTCCCTCTGCCGCTCACCCTGCTTGTGCTCTCTCTCTCTGTATGTTAAATAAGTAAATAAAATGTTAAAAAAAAAAAAAAGAATGAAATACTTCATTCTTCAATATGCTTCGATATGGATGAAACTTGAAAACATGTCAACTAAAAGAAGCCAGTCATAAAGGCCACATACTATATGATTTCATTTATATAAAATGTCCAGAATAGGTAAATACATAGAGACAGAAAGTAGATTAGTGTTTGCCAGGGGATGGGAGGAGAGGGATGTAGGACTGACCGCACTTAATAGGTATAGGGTTCTTTCTGGGGGGATGGAAATGTTTTCAGATTAGTTAGTGGTGATGGCTGCAGAACATGAAACATACTAAGAATCACTGGGCTGTCCACTTTAAAATGCTAAGTTTTATATTATGTGAACTAGACCAAAAAAGAAAAGTATATTAAAGATTCCAAGAAGTACTATTAAATTTTTAACCAACATACTCCAAGCTTATTTATATTGCAATACACTTCTGCCATGTATTTTGCTATTAACACATCATAAGATACTAATGACTGCAAGAGGCAGTGTGGGGAAAGGTGCAACTAGCGTAATATTTTAAAATTCATTCTAAGATGAGTCTGATAGCACCTCCTTGTTAAAAAGGGGACAAGAAGAAAGAAAGAGCAAAAAGGGAGGGGAAAGTCTAGGGACTTGAAGGATAAACTTCGTCAACCTCAAAATGATTCCAGAGGGGCTCATTTGTCTCATTCTCTAGAAACAGAAAGCCAACCCCCAACGGAGTTCCTCCTTTATTTGTAACAGATTTCTCTCCATTTTCGTTATTAGCATTAGAAATGGTATTGGATGACAAAAACTAAGAGTTTGGTTACAAAAGAATCTTCTCATAATGCAAATAACTAATTATTTCAAAAAAGAAAACCATGAAGGATAAACAAAACGTCTTCCCGGAGCATGATCTCTGATAGCTCCATTCATTTCACTTTTAACTTGCTGTTTACGAGAGTTCATGTGGAGAGGCACTGTTCTGAAGAACCAGAAATAACATAATTAACTAGATAATAGCAACAACGTGGTTCCCATGTCTGAAAACATGTGGAAGGAAAAGGAGGAGGGAAGCTCAGTCTGAACTTTTACCAAAATACTAACAATTTTGCTATTCTGTTTTCCAAAATGGCAACTCCCACACTAGCAAGTATCTTCCCATGCAGACATTTCAGAGTCCCCAAAACAGTAATTTAGTTGTGTGTGTGCCTCAGAGAGCAGCCTACACATCTAACAGGCGACATGCAAAGCTCAGCATCAGAGGGCTGAATGCAAACTACACAATGGAAGACAAGAGTGGAAACAGAACCAGCATTTGGTGAAGGGCCTCTATGGGACAGCAACAGCTGTTTTCAAATTCGTATGCTGCATCCAGAACTATCTTCTAGGCGATGCCAAGGATTTACTTTCGCTACCTTTTTAAAAAATACTTCAAAGATTACTATCAGAATTATTTCTAGGAAGTAATAACATGACACAATTGTTTTCAGTTGTTCTTAGATTTAACTGCCAAGAAAGAAGCAGCCAACTTTAACCAAGAGTATTTATAAATCAATTACTGTGAACATGGAACATGAACTCATTTATCATTATCTAGATACCCAGAGAAAGGACTGGAAAATGTCAAAAGTAAGCCACACTACAAGCAAAATGACTGCCAGATCAGAGTCAGAATTCAAAGTTTATTCCCTTAAACATAGACTTTGATCTTTTCTCTTGTTAAAATGGACAGTCTGGCATACTATGGAAAGTATCACTCTTCTAGAAAACAGTATCTCTTATCAGCAAAGAGCCACAGTTCCTAAGTCATTTTTAAAAGTATTATTTAAGAAAAAGAGTAAAATATCCCTGACTCTGTCTTTATCTAGTAAGGGATAAGACCTCATTTACAGAAACTTATTTCCAGAATTACTCCAAAAAACTTTGACATGAGAAAGTACCCTCACATAAAAACCTACTGCTCTCTCCTTGTTTGTTCAGTGCTGTTTGGGGGGCAAATATCAACTTTAATAAGGTTACATTTGCCAGACAAAAGAGACTCTTCACAATCTGTTCACACTGACAGACAAAATCGTAACAAAATAATCTCAAAAAATCGTAACTTCTATAGCAGAGTGGCAACTCCCATTAGAATCCGCTCGAAAAATGTGACTTTGACATTCATAGTTAAGCACAAGAAGTTCACTGTGATTCTGAGCACATGGATTTGAGCAGGAATAAGGAAGAGAAAGGAATTAGAACTCCCCTGCCTTAGGGAGACATTTTTAAAGTACCTTTCAAGGGTTTCAGGGCATCTGTCTTATCAGGGCTAAATTCCAGAATCTAGATTCTGCCGAGTATCCAGAGACAACTGACAAGTTAAAGTATGAAGGAGCCACAAAACGGATGAATCTTATGAGGAATATGGGTTTTTTTGCCTAGAGGAAAGAAAGTTACTTACTGACTTTTTAACATTCACCTTTTTCAATTACTTAAGAAATTATGTGAGAGTTTAGAAACATGGCAGAGGAGTAAGGGGCCCTATTTCAACCAGTCCCCTAAATCGAGCTGGATATCTACCAGACCATTCAGAGTACCCACGAAATCAGCCTGAGATGTACATGTATGTACAAGGAAACTTCCTTAATCATCTCACTTGATGTAATCTTAGAATATGTTCCCAAGAAATTGTAGAGTCATCATTTTTGAAAGATCAAAGAGATAAAATAAGAACTTCACTACCATGTATTGTTAGGACATTGACCTGCACTAAGAGAGGAGGCTGAGATGGACAATCTCTTGAACTTCTTTCTATCTCCTGATTCTAAAGAAGTCACTTCATCAATCTCTCTCCTATCTAAAGGTACTGGGGCCTGCCACCTCCAGGAAAAAAAGGGACAAAGTGGTAGGCAGGGTAATAAATTACACCAGAATCTCTGATGATAAAATTTACATATTTTTGTATAGTTTTAAATATATGTATAGATGTGTAGATTTATATGTACATATAGAGATTCAGAAATATCCTCAAAGTTAAAGACAGTAATATTCACTCTCTTGTCTATACCAGGACACTTGGGAACATACATGCACTTACTGATGTCAGCTCTAGTAGTAAAATACCCCATAAATCCTCAAAGATTTGTATTGGTTTATTCAATGAATATTTATTGAGAACTTGTTATGTGCCATAAGAGTGAAAAGGACTAGATCATCTCTTGTCCTCAAAGAGGTATAAAGGTTTTAAACAAGTAAATTCAACAGATCGTTAGAGATGGCTGGTGGAGGTCAGGGAAGAGACTGAATGTACAGAGAAGGGAATAGAGTTCCGTGGAGGTGGGCACCGGGGAGGAGCAAGGAGTGGGGTCATAAAGGCTCAATAGAGGAGGTGAATCAGGACAGAGGCCCTAAAAGATGGCAGGAGGTCTGCCCAGCAGAGAGAACCAGAAGAAAGTCCAAGCACCACAGACAAAGGCGTGAAGTTTAATGCAGCTGGGATTTTGGAACTGTGTGTGGGTTATGACTGGTGCACAGGCGTATGTGTGCGTGGCAGGAATGTATGTGGCTATAAAGGAATGGAAGGAAGATTTGGGAGCCCAGTAGGCTGGGCCATAGCACAGAGGGCCTTCTCTTAGTCAAGGTTCTTTTTGGTTGTAATAGAAACCAACTCAAGTGAGCATGGACTGTAAGGGGAGCTTAAGGAGAGACTACAGAGTCGAGTTTTAATTATGACTTTGCAACTCCCTATGTGTGACCTTGGGCAAGTTACTTACCCTCTCTGTGTCTCAGGTTCTTTATCTATAAAACGAGGATAATTAGTACGATTTTTGTTAGGATCTAAAGAGTTAATATCTGCAATACAACTGCCACATAGCAAGTGCTTGATAAATGTTAGCTATTTTTATTATTGTTTCTTAGAACCCAAGACTATCCGAGCATGATGGGAGAAAGCCAAAAATATGAGCCTGGAAAGCTTTGGCACCTCAGGCAGTGTTCTGTCTGTCTTCCCTTCTCCTCTCCCTGCACAACATTCCTCTGAGCCCTTGTGGATGATGGCTGCCCACAGCTCCCAGATGTTTACACATGCCTTGATTAGCACATGAAGAGTTGGGACTGGGATTGATCAGCCTTGATTCCAAATTCTTGTACTGGTAAATTTGGCTGACTCAGCTTGGCTTGGAGATCTCGCTCATAGTTTACATGGGGCCAAAGGGTTTGGGTGAAATCATGCCACAGTGGCCTACCTCCCTTGAATGGCAGGAAGGAGGGCAGTGGAGTAATTCATCTTGATTTTTAGATCTAACCATTTTCAGGTCTAAGCCACAGAGCAGACTACACAATTTGATCTTCAGAGGTTTTAGAGTGGCTGATAAGTACTGAAGGACGTTGGTTTTTCCAATTGCTTTGCATCCTCCTTCAACTTTTTCTTTCCCAATGTGCACAACCGCAACTCCTTTTAAGAATCTGGAAACTGTCAAACTTCCATCTACTAAATGAAATGTGGTCTAGCCATACAATGGAATATTACTTAACCATAAATAGGAACGAAGTACTGGTATCTGCTATAACACGGATGAACCTTGAAAACATGATGCTAAGTAAAAGAAGCCAGACACAAAAGGTCACATACTGTATGATTCTATTTACACGAAATGTCTAAAATAGGCAAATGCATAGAGACAGAGAAAGTAGATCAGTTGTTGTCAGGGACAGTGTTGGGAGAGGAATGGGGAATGACTGCTAGATGGGGATGGAGCTTCCTTTGGAGGTAATGAAATATTCTGAAATTAGATAGTGGTGTTGGTTGTACAACCCTGTGAATATATTGGAAATCACTGAAATGTATATTTAAAATGGTAAATTTTATGGTATGTGAATTATATTTCAAAAAAAGTATCTGAGAACTGTATGTATCAGAATGCCTGGTCTTACTCGTCACACCTACACCATCTCATGTAATAGCCACTACTTGCCCTTCCTAAGCCTTGTTTTCTTACCTACACATCAGGGCAGGGGCTAAGCCAGGCTGTACCGAAGAGCCCTAAATTCTATGGGTAAGAAACTGGGTGCATTGCTCAGCAGCCAAATTAAAATCAACCTTCCTCTTTCAAACATTCTGCCACTGGAACTATCTTCTCATTCTATTCGCTATTTCAGAGAAAGAATTCTCACTTTTTCCTGAATTTTTAAATAATACCTATTTTAGGGCGCCTGGGTGGCCCAGTTGGTTGTATCCAAATCTTGGTTTCAGCTCAGGTCACGATCTCAGAGTCGTGAGATTGAGCCCCAGCGGCGAGTCTTCTTGAGATTCTGTCTCTCCCTTTCCCTCTGCCCCTCCCCCCGCTCTTGCTCTCTCTCTCTCCAAAATAAAATAAATAAAATCTTTAAAAATAAATAAATAATACCTATTTTAAGCACATATACTAGGCACTTGAACAGATAACTCATTTAATCCACCCAACAATTTTGCGAATGAGGCACTTCTCATTTTACAGATGCAGACATGGAGGCTTAGGGAAAGAAAGAATGTGGCCCAAGTTAGGAAGAAGAGGTGGCAGGCGGGCGTGGAACCTGAGCTGCCTAGCTCTGGAGGTCATGTGATGAACCCCTGCACTGAGCTGCCTTTCTCCCCTAACTCCTCCACTTGGCCCAAATCTCATGCCCCTCAACATCTGCTTTAGCAATTTGCTGACTAATTCAACAGCTTTATATTCATCATGTCCACTATTCTAGTAAATGATTCTTTTTAGTTATTTAGGAACTTGGAAATAATCCCTGAATTCCTTAGTCATATGTCAAATACAAACTACATTATACTGTTTCTTAATGAAGGTAATGCTAGCATATGCAAATGGAATTGAGGCCAAATTAATGAGTTGAGACCAAACTTAGGTTAATACCCAGTAAACAGGAAAAATTAATGGCAATTTCAATTCTTGTCAGCTATGCTCCTGGTACCACTGACTACAGCAATTTGTTTAATTAACCTAAAGTCTTCTTGTTAATTATAGATCATTTACCATATCCAATAAAAGGTCATGCCTTCAAAATCCCGGAATATGTTTAAAATTTCTCAAGTGTGTTGCAAAGTATTTCTTTGCAAAGAGACAGACAAAATAAATTTAACGAGATCATTCCAAGTAATTTAGGTTAATTTAGGCTAGTCAATAAATAGCATTACTATACAGGACCCTATTTAATGAAGTTGCTAGAGGTTGTCCCCTCTTTATACATATTGAAGCCTAAATATATGTACGTATAACACATGTGTGCGTCTCAAAGGCACAAGGATAGGACAGCTAAGACTGAACTGTATTTAATGCCCAGGGATGTAGGGGTCCTAGTGACAATTAGTAAAGTTGTAAAAGGTTCTACTTAGTTTCAATGTGAAGGATAACCAAAACTTAGCTTAAACAAAGCCTATATTTTTATTTTTAATGACAATAAAACAAAGTAGTGATAAAAATTTGCATCATGGCAATGAAACATTAACATACAATCAAAATCTACTGGTAAAGTACACATTTTTATTAACTAGTGACCAACATAAGATTTACTAAAATTTTAAATCTTAAAACCCTCAAATAATTTGTTTTATAAATATATCCCTATTCATTTAAAGTTAGAATGTCAGATTACAGTGGGGAAAAAAAATAGATCAAGTTAAAAAATTCTACTACCATGTTTTAAAAGTAATATTGAAAATATTAAATTTTTATGTTAGTTGCTTAATCTCTATTGAAAACATGACATGATTGAATGTTTAAGAGAAAAAATTAAAAAGAAAAAATCTTGGATCTGTTCGCTGTATTTTCTCCCTAAACTTGGATTTTATCAAATCTTGTCATTTTAAGAATTTTGTAATTTAACAAACGACTGGATCTAGAATGCTTCATCATTCCAGAAAAAGGAAAGGAAACACACAGAAAATTACAAAAGTTTACATGAAAAACTGTAAAAATGGCTCACGTAGCTGAGCACAGTGATCTAGCAATGCCAAAGCGCAAACGTTTAATTTATGCAATGTCTAACAATTTGAAGTGTGGCTGCTACTCCTCAGACCTGCAAACCCAGTTCTCTGGTTTTAGAGCCAGAACACCAAAAATTGAGTAAAATGCTTTTAGAGCCAGAATACTAAATATTGAGTAAAATGCATTTCAGCCTCTGGAAAAGGAATAATTTTGTATGAAAGGATATTCAAATAGCCCTTCATTGAGCGACCACAAAGAGCCTTGAAGATTTACATGATTGAGCTGGAATTCAATGCCAAAGACAAGAGGAAGCATTTTTTTTTTCTTCTGGGATGCACAAAGAGATATCCATAATTAAACATCACTCTTCCCTAGGGCAGCATGTTTTCTTACATTGACAAGCAAAATGAGGTATTTCAAATCACGCATTGTTGGCATACAGTCATCTTTTGCATAGCCATTGTTTTAATGTATTTCTGGCTATTAGGCATTTGTCTATTTTTGGTCAGTGAGGCATGCATTTTAAAGAATTCTGATTTTGCATAAAGGCTGTAGTTATGTTAGTGGAATTACATTTATACAACAGTATCTTAAGAATAATTATAGCCTTATTTTGGCTGGTCACACACATTTTATAGTTAAAGGAGAGCGGCTATAACTTTCATGTAATTAGTACAATTAAAATTAACTATAAAAGGAAAAAAACTTCCAGAAGTACTTTTCAGACTCAATTTTATGTTTTACTTTGTCTTATTTAACACAGCTAGTTAAATATATCCCACCCTAATCCTATGCTATGTTGGGAAAATGCCAAACAAACCAAGTTTGCCTAACATTCCATCAATTAAGTCAGAGCCTAATGATAGATTACGTATTCAATAACTCTTTTGTTCTAGAATGCCACATTTTGTCAGCCTGATCCTACTATAACTACTAAACTACCAAAAAGCAGCAATTATTTTTTACAATTTACCTTCTGTAAGAGTTTCCTCTCCTTTCTTACCTGCACCCTACTCAAATCCTCTTCATTTTCTTAAATTGTAAAGAATATGTTAAACTTAAGTCAAATACCAAAAAATTCATGTGCTTATGTTTTCTAAAGTGGCCACTGATCTAAACAGACATTTTATCTCCTGCTCTCTATTCAAAAACATCACTTCCAAAGATTAACTGTTTATAATATTGAGGTGTATAATTAAATCTTTTAAAGGAATTTACCACTATCCTATAAATCCATGTAAACTTATGTAGCTATTACTGGAACTTAAAAAAGTTAGATCTCACTTATCTATCCATCCATATAAAAATTATGTCCTATAAAAACGCCAGTGGATTGGTGGGAGACCTAAGCTGTGGTTACGGGAGGTCAAACAACAGACTTCTTGTTTTGAAGCCTCTTCAGATGTCAACCTCATGATACAGGGTTCATGGTGATGGGGAGACCAAGGGCAACTTAAGCTAATCAAAAAACATTCTAATTCAAGTGAAACTGCATTTGTACAGCTTTCAAAGTCACCAGAGAAAATGTGTTGAAGCCCGGGTATCTCAAATAACTCCTAACAATTGGGGCACCTGGGTGGCTTAGTCAGTCGAGCCCTCAAGTCGGCACTCTGCACACAGTGTGGAGTCTGCTTGAGAGTCTCCCTCTCTCCCTCTTCCTCTGCCCCTTCCCCTGCTTGCTCTCTCTCTCAAATAAATAAATTAATTTAAAAAAATAACTTCTAACAATTGCATTCCTAGTTTTTCATTTGGCTTACTAGCTAAAATCGGAGGCAATGTGACACGTGCATTTCATGTCCTTTCAAAATGTGTTTACAACATACTTATGAGTGATATTTAATGATTTAATGACAGTTATTTCATTCAGCCAAGTCTTCTCCAATCATCTGATCTACAAACCCCAGACTAATTCCTCGAAGAACTGTTTTTTGCCCCTCAAAGGAGGTATATACAAGTCCTGGGCTAGGGAAAGCAGCTGCTTCGGTTATCAGTATAATTTCGGAATATCTAGATTTACTGAGTGTTTCCTATGTGCTAAGTGCTTCACATAAATAATCACCTTTAATTCTCACAAATCTTATCAAGCAGGTGCCTTACCAACCCCTTTCACAGATGAGGAAATCAAGTTTACATCTCAGCTCAACACCACTTCCTCAGGAAAGCCTCTCCTACCTCCATCCCATTTCACTCCAGACCAGATCTAGTTTCTCTGGCAAACCCTTTCCCAGCACTCAGTACTTGGGCAAGCTCGCCTCTAGCAAGATTTGCTATTATGTACGTATACGGTCAATTAAATAATGTCTCTCTCTCCCCTTTATTGAATGTAGATGGGTGGTTCTCAAACTTCAGTGTGTACCAAAATCACCTGGACTGCTTCTTAGAAAGTGGTCACTGGGTCTCGCCCCCAGCATATCTGACTCACTGAGTCTAAAGACAGGCTGGAACTTGGGAGTCACAGGTTCCAGGTGCTGCTGCTGCCACCAGACCTGGACTGACCCAGTACAGCACCTCTCAGCCCTGCATGTACATCGGAACATTCCAATCCAGCAACCAAAGTGACATTAAAAACAACCAATGCCCACACCCCACTCCCAGAAGTTTTGATTTAATTGGGCTAAGGGAGAACCCAGAACGCCTTATCCCAGATACTGTATTCTTTTACTAAAAAATTGTTTATCTAAAAGTTAAATTTAACCAGATGGCCTGTAAATTTTTATTTGTTAAATCTGGCAACCCTGCTTGTGAGTCCTGTTGTAACATAACAGGTAGTACGTCATATATATTACGTACGTGTATAGGACTGGAAGCTGACCTCTGCAGAGCACAAAAAGGATGGTGCTAAACAAGCGGAATTTTTAGACCTAAGAATATTTTTTCTTGAGGCTTAGAACTTAGAAGTAATTACCAATACATTGTAAAAGCTTATCTAAGATCTTCTAAAAATAGGGCAAATCCTCAATGTCAAATAATTAAACGTGACAATTAAATGACTTCCAGGTTCCATGAAGCCCTGAGGCTGTGAGCCTCAAAATGGGCCAGAGAGTGACAATGGGGCATCAACAGTACGGCTCTGACATCAATCAGTGAGTCACCTGGGCACTGCTACTGCTGGGACTTGGCGCAGAGGCGGCGCTCTTTCATATATCAAAAGTAGGTAAAAATTATCTATTTAATAAATACCCCAGCAAAGATAAAACACTGAACACATGGCTGCCTCTGATAACGCAATTTTATCTTTTTCATATCAATGTAGGGAGTCTTGTGCAGTTTTCCAATTTCAGAGTAAGATCAGTGATTTCATGTCTTACATAAACGGATATATTAAATTTGCATTTTTGATGCTGAAAAGGGACTATTTAATTCCAGCTTGGCATGTTTACTGCATAATGGGTAAAGCAGGGATTTCCAAACTGAGAATCCTCTGGGCTCAGTAACGATCATGTAGCCTTTGCTTCCCCATAGAAGTAACCTCCCATGTCTCTGATTCAAGGACAAGGACTCTGTGTAAGTGTTTTAAATATTAAAACATGAATACTCACAGAATTCAATCATTTCAACAATCATTACTACCTTCCACTTTGTACAATGCTTACCTGCCAAACTTAACAGGACACTTTCCACCTAATCCAGGACCGTAAGAACTGTTTATAAAAACAGCTTATTGAGGGGGGTGCCTGGCTGGCTCAGTCAGGAGAGCATGCGAGTCTTGACCTCAGGGTCATGAGTTCAAGCCCCATGTTGGAGGTAGAGTTTATTTTAAAAAATTATAATAATAGAACTTAAGAAAATAGGTTATGGAATGATTGCATGGGCATCAGAGTAAAACCCAGTTTCAGCAACCTAAATGACAGAACATAAAAATCTACTTAATCCCCCAAGACCAAGTATAATAGTGTTCGGTAGATGGAGAGGGATAGAAAGAATGTCACACCAAGCTTATGGTTGGCTGTACATTCATGTGACTTATTTCAATTCACCTAACTTCAAGCAAACAACACAAAAATCATTTCAGATTAGTTTTTTTTAAATCATCAATGTCTGATCCTTTTAAAACAGATGTTTCAAAAAATAACACCTATAACTATTTAAACATTGACGATTATTGGTTTCTAATGTCAGGACAGCTTACCAAATCCAAAAGCATTGGAACCTCCAATGCTCTGTGAAGCCTGCGCACTTGTGGACGTATACAGTCCTGTCACCAGCAAGCCGTCAAAGAAGGTGCTTGTTGAAATTGTCACTGAAATGCAGGGAGGGAAAAAGAAAAGAAACCTCAATTAATACAACCAGAATACTGAGATACATTTCTGAAGAGTTAAACGTTGCCAAAACAATTTTTACTCATTATTTAAAAACTTTTTTATGCTATTGGTAGTTAGTATTTTCTTTATATAGGAATCACACGTAGAGAAGCAAAAAGAAGCCTAGAACGCCTGTAATCACTGGTCCTAAATTTAGTACATTAGCTCTATCTTTCTGCATTCATTTACACGTTTCCCAGCCATATGCAAAATTCTCTGAAAATAATGTAGTATTGAATAGCTAGCTTCCCCACCTCCACCACCACCCCTGAAGACAGTCAAAGGCATCGCTGGAGTTTTGGCATTGTGATTAAACACTTTTTTTTTAAGTATTCCATACTGTGGGAAACAATCTTACATTGGCTGGAAGAAGAACAATAAGATGTACTGTATTTCTTATTGTGCATCTACATTTCATAGATGAATCCCCTGAAGTTTTTCAACAAAAGCAGACTAATTTGCATGAAGACAGTTAGCCTTTTTCCTTCTGAGAACAAAAAAGGAAGACCACTGCATGCCTTAAGTTTCAGAACAAAGTCTGCAAGAGGAGTCCAAATGGTTTCATAACCAGAAAATCAGGATGTTCCTGGGAAAAAAGGGCCTAATACAATGTATCTGTATGCCACTCAGGTTTGGTTTTTTAAAATTTTATCTTGCTCACCACCCTAAAATAATGATTATGATTTCTGCCTTGACATAATATTTTCTCCTGCATTGGTTTTATAAGATTAAGATGACGCCATTTGCAGGAAGCAGCGGGAAAAGGCAATATTATTTTGGTAGTGCACAGTACAAGACCATCATCATCCTTGGTGGCAGTAAGGAGAATGGCCAGAGTCACATTAACTTTGATGAGAATGTTTAAATTAAACTCCAGGAAATCCAGTGACTAGAGCTGAAGGGTCTGAAGCATCCATATTATAAAGCATAAAACAAGACTCGTAGATCAGTAGAACAGCCTGACATCATGGTACCCCCACAATGGCACTGGATATTGGAGTAAATCACCCCTTCACATCCTTTAATAACAGCTAGTATTTTGACTGCTAGCATGTAAGCCACTCAGCTGGGCACTGAGCTAATTAGTTACAATGTATTATCTCATTATCAAAACATTTCTATAAAAGGGGTACTATTATTACTCCCAGGATACAAATGAGGAATTTATGGCACAGAGCAATTTAGTACCTTGTTCAGGACCATCTGATATCATCTAAACATGTCTGATGCTGATTACCCAGCATCTCTCTTGTTTTCTCTCCGCCTGCACACCACCCCCTCCCCCACTGCCAAGATCCCACAGAAGCCAAGTGACATGGCCAAACTCTTGTTAAATAAACTATTTCCCAGATTATTCACATGCACGAGGAGTATTTGAAGAAAAGGAAAGTAAAAGCTGCAGGACTCCGTGTCACTGTTAATAGAGAGGAAGAGGGCTATGGGTGGCTGGGAGGTGACCCCCATGGCATGGCGGACGGAGCCCTAGGCTGGGTAAGGGATGGGATCCGGGCACCAGGTACTCATCTGCTACTATCTGTTCTTGAGCAAAACCACTTCATCTCTTAGAGTCTCAATTTCCTCATTTATGGAATGACACACTAATCTCCAGCCCCCTGTTCTGCCTTCTCCAGATTCCCACAGTTGGTTCTACTGCTGTCTCTGCCCTTTGGTTCAGTGAGTTATCTTGGCCAAGGTAGGAAGTGCTTAAACAGCTTCTGTGTCCCCATCCAGTAGGGTTTAGAATTAAGTTGCTTTCTCTTAAATTAACTACACTAGCCACTGAACTCTAAGGCAGTGTCTCAGGCTGTTCTTTCCAGCAAATCAGACCCCACCTGCAGTTCTCACTGTGGACCCACGGGACCCTGCTTTTACCCACTTCCTCTCAATCCACTCCACTCTCGTCCAGTAAGACAGCAGCAATTCTGTATTAAACGTACAAACACAGCCCCTATGGACTCCTCTCCATTCCTTTATGCTTCTACTTTTATTATTTCCAAGACACTAAAAAATATCAGAGTTTTATGAGTTAGGGAGTGAGGCAAACCTGAATTTGAATCTCGCCTCTTTCTACCTCTGATCAGGGTGTGACCTTGGCTCAGATTCCTCAACTGCAAAAAGAATAATACTATCCAATTCGCTGTAAGAATGAAAAGAAATATATTTACAATCTATCAGTGTATCTATCTCTTTAACAAACTATCATGCATACAGTAACTCATTGGTGAAAGTCAGCTCCTCTTCCCTGCCCTCTTTCAGACCTCGAAGCCCTGCCTTGC
This sequence comes from Ursus maritimus, assembly GCF_017311325.1. Taxonomy (NCBI): domain Eukaryota; kingdom Metazoa; phylum Chordata; class Mammalia; order Carnivora; family Ursidae; genus Ursus; species Ursus maritimus. The sequence continues at coordinate 84,163,434 of NW_024425563.1, forward strand.
TCTTCTCTTCTGGAAAACTGGAGTCCCGCACCGAACTCCTGACATCTGCTGAAGACACAGCTGATCACTGGACTGCCCACATCTGAGTCCTGCCACCTGCTAGGATTACCCACCTACCCTCACCATGCACTACTTCATTTCCACCCACCGTCCACATCAAGCTCAGCTGTGACGTCTGCAAGCTCAAGACAAGTGCAATCCCCAGCTTCTTATTAATATGGCTTCTCTTCCAAAAGATATTCTGCTGAGTGTTAATTTAAAACAGAGGCTAAACACTCTTGGAAAAGGGGCTAAAAAAGAGGAGGACCATGTGCGACAGCTCTTGGCCTTCCCTCTGCTGCCCCCAGCTATCCAGCTCTGGTCTCAAACAGCTATGTATCTTCCAGCAAAACAAAAGCCCTGCCCAGGCTACCACAACAATTGATAAATTCAATTTGATCGCTTATACATATCTAGTGATATTTTAGTATCTTAGACATGTGCACTTAGGAAGCTGACTGCACGGCCTGGACTCATTTGGGTACTGAGCACAACCAACATCTGCTGTGCCCCTTAGATGTATGTCCACCTAGGCTCTTAATCCCTTAACAGGCCTCCCCCTTCCTCTGCCACTAAGTGCCTCTCCAGACCCAGAGGATGAGGCAAATTCTGATCTTAATGTCTCCACACACCGCAATGCCTGGTTCAGATCAATTCTTTGCTTTAAATAGATTCTTGGGTGCTGAAACAGCAAGGTCTAGTGAAAACATCCCAGGAATAAGAGGACTGGAATTTATTACCAACAATAATGTGCAATGTCAGATCGGGCAAGCTTTTCTCCCTGCTTGGCTCTATTCCTAGTTGTAGTGAGATGAATACTGATTGTTTGGTAAACTCATGGCTAGGTGGACGTATCATTTCTAAGCATTGAGTGTCTTAGAAAACAAAATTGAATTACTGCGAAAAACACTTCTTACTCTTAGAGTCTTATGTCATCCATAAACTGACTCCTCCCAAATTTCTGTCTCCTGTCCAGATCCCTACATACCTCTTTATATATACTCCAGATTTATATCAAGATGCTGCTCAACACCCCCGCTTGGATGTTCAAGAGATGTCTCAACCTCAACACGACCAAAACTGAATGCCTACCCCGTCCTTCAAAACTGCTTCTCCTTCAGCCTTCACCAAATCAGTTGTTGGCAGCACCACCTTTCCTGCTGAGTGAACTTTAGAATCACCTTCTCCCATACTCTGCATCTAGTCCATCAGGAAATCCTACTGGCCCTGACTTCAGAACATATCCAGAATCTGACCACTTACTACCTTGTTCTAAGCTACCATCGTGTCTTACATGGATTATTGAATTAGACCTCAATCTGATCTCCCTGGTTCTACCCTCCTCTCGCTAGAGTCTATTCTCAGTATGAGTCAGAGGAATTCTTTAGAACATCCAATGGAGCATGTCAGTCATTTGCTTACAACTTCTCCACTAAGTCAATGTCAGTCTTCACAGTGGCCTACAGAGTCCTATGTGACCTGCCTCCATTCCCTCTCTTTCCTCCTCTCCTTCTGCTCTCCTCCTGGCTCACCCCACTCCAGGCACACTAGCCTCCTTGTTGTTGCTCAGATATGCCCAGGCTTTGCACCAGCACCTTCCTCTGCCTTGGACTCTCCTCCTTCAGATTATCAGGTAATTATCACCTTCTAGCATATTATACTCATACATTTGCTACAATGGTTTTTGTTTATGTTTATTGTCATTCTCATTCTGCAGAATGTGAATTCCATCAAGGCAGATATCTTAAGGGTTTATGTTCAGTAGTACATCTCAACATCTGTAATAATTCCTGATACAATACTTATTAGAATATTTATTAATGAAAAACTCATTCATACAAAAATGGCACAAGGCTGTCTTATCTTCAACTTGTTTCCAGAGGAAAAGTATGTTGTGAATCCTAGATTTTGTATGTCAAATGAATCCCACTTGGAAAAGCCACATAGAAAAAAAAAAGAAAGAAAGAAAAGTTGGCTATTTACGTATTTAAAATGTTTTCCAGAAAGCAAACTAGTGGATGCAGGGACCAAGAGACCAATTGAAGACATCTGTAAAAAACGGCAGATCACCTTAAGTCTACATACATTCTCATAGGCTATATGTTTACACAAATCATCTAAACGAAGAGTTCTCTATTGGAAACTAATTGAATATAATCTATTTCTCTGTTTGCTAGAGTTGGGAGTTTAAAGTTATTTTGGAAGGGAAAAATGATATTTGCCTTTGAAAAACTGCTGTCTTGACAAGCATTCCTTCTCCTTTTTTAAACAGATGTAAATGCATAATCCATATGTGAACTGAAAATCAGTCTCTTTTTTCCAGAAAGAGGATGTGTTGCCCAGACTCTTATGGGATATGAGACATAGCTTTCCGATCATAGCTTTCCCTTTTACTCAAGAAGACAATGGGTCCAACTTCTGCATTCAAAAACCATCTGACAGAGTTTGGATTCCCTGATAGCTTGCAGGCAACTTCAGAACGCCTGCAGCCTGCATGTTTCTACTGACACAAGCACCAGCAGCAAACACAGGGATAATCTGAGCAAGATGCTGAAAACTTGACGCCAAGGCACTCCAACTGAAACTATGTCAGGAATACACATCTCTCTGTCCTTCGCTTTCCCTTTCATCAAATGCTTCCACTTATCTCTACTTGCAGCCTCTGGTTAGTCTGTCAGGGTTTCCTAAACAAACAAAACCCCCACAGAAACAAATAATTGTTTCAGGCATCGAGGCTGCTCTGGCTTGCTGTCCCTCACCTGGGTGATTCTGCATCATCACTCACTGCCAGTTTCTGTTTTCACACTTAATAATTACCTTACCCTCTGATATCTTCCTGATTCCTTTCAATCAGCTTCATCTGACCCTCCGTGTGCACTAGTTCTTACCCTTCCTGTGTGCCCTGACTTGACTTTCGTTCCTCTAATTCCACTGGGACTCAGCCTTCAAGCGCTATCTGACCTTTTCCAGCCTTTGCTCATCAGTTATATCCACAGACTGCTGCCATCCAGGCAACTGAAGCAATCCTCTTGAAAGCAGAAGAGTGATCTCTGATAAATTGTTTTAAAGTTTACTATATACAAGTTCCAATGTGGCTCATGATAGAAAAAAAATGATGCTCACATTGCTGAATGCAAATTAGGTTAATAGGTACATGAACTAGAAGGAAATTTTACAACTTTTGTATTTTTGTAAGTTTCTGATTCAGACTGTTACAGTCTCACTACATAATTTAAAATGTTGCAAAGCTAATGTCATTTAAAACATGTTTCCTTTAAAAATACTTTATGAAACTACCTTTGCATAAGTAGACGTTTTAGTTAAAAGATATAAATTTGGGCACACTAGGATGGGGAAAATTGTACAAAGTTTGTGGATTTGAACTCCCCTTAAGATGAACAACTATTAGGACTACCTGTAAATAACTGATATCTAACTAGCCCAGTTAATATGCAAACCCTTCTTTCTCTTCCCAGGATTACAAGCCATGTGCCTTAACTAATAGTAAGAAGATGGGAATCAATATTTAACAAGTACCAATTCACTTGAAAAGAAATTTATTATATAATGTGAATAATTGCTGAATCTAGGTGCTAGTCTTTAAAATTTTGTTGTGCTAGTCTTAAATTTTGTTTCAGAAAAAAAAATCCTATTAAAAAGGGAAAGGAAGGCATTCTAACAAATGCACTTAAGATGAGCAAAATAACTCAAACAATAAAATGCACTAGAAAGTACATAATACATTCAGACTTAAAGCAATATATATGGAAATATATGTATATTGCTATATATATGTGTATGTGTATAGATATAGATACACAAAACCTTCTATGAGCCAAGAACTGTGTTAGAGCTATAATTTGGATTTTACCAGCTTATTAACACTTGAGTTTTCCTTTTCACATATAAGGGAAAATGTGGCATAATTTACTTCATCCTTGGAATGTACAGCACCCCTTCCTAATCACATTACTAATGTTTGTAAGAATTTTAAAACTTCTTAATTCCTGAGGAATTAAGGTATATTTAGAGGAATTATACTCTTTTAAATATTCTTTGGGAAACTAAAGTATATACTGTCTCACAAAGTATATATATTCCTAAAACATTCAGGCGATCTTTGTAAAGAAACCTGATGCATGAAACTTAATCTCCCTACTACTTTCCAATGATAACCCATGAGTATTATTCATTATTTTAAAATGAGGGTTTTCTTTTATGTTGTTACTATTATCTTTCATATGTATTTCACTGTGTGGCATTTATTAAACCTGGAATCCTTAATATTCTATTCTGGGCATTTGCATTCACAGACTGCATGTCTGAGGTACTAATTTCCCATGTCAGTAAAAGCTAGTTGAGTATAAATATATATATATATTTAGAACTAGTTCCCTATTAGCAAAATGCCTATAAACACTATCTGACATCTTATCAATTCTAGTTATTTTATAAAAATTGAAATATATCACCACCATATGACAGGACCCGCCAGTAATCCATTTTAGACACCAAAGGTTTATATATAATCACCAAATATTTTAACGACTTTAAATAGATAAGGACCTACTTAAACATGTCAATCTGCCATATTATCTACTTCTTTTCATGGTTTCACAAATGTTTATGATAAATTTATAAAACCCTTCCCCAGGAGACTTTATTTCCTTAGAGTAAATGTTTATACCTTTTATATTTTTGTTCTATAGAGAACTAGCTACTTTAATCGTAAAGGGAAAAAAAAGCAATATCAACATCATGGATTGCAAGTAGAATTTTGAACCTACCAGTGCATCTTAGAGGAAAAATCAAGCATGTATATGATTACCAATAATCAGAAAGAAAATATGTCTTTATCATACCACATCATTCCTTTGTTCAACAAACATCTTTACCTTCCTATCATCCATAGATTAAAATCCTGTCTTCAGTGTGGTTTCAAAGACCTTCAGGTTTGGCCATAACCATTCTCTCCAGTCAAATTTCCTTCTTTCAGTGAAAACAACCCTTGACCCAGTTAAACTAGAACATGTTCATTACTTCCCTGTTTCCTTGTCTTTCTTTGAAGGGAGTCCTCACCTAAAATGACTTTCCCTGTTTCTTTTGGTTAAAATCCTCCCCATTCTTCAGGCACAGACCCCAATGCCATCTTTCTCACAAAGTCTCTTCTGATCTCCTGGGGAAGCCACCTCTCCCCCCCTCAGTGACCCAGCTGGCCGCTCTCAGAAACTGGAACACATGATCACTCCCTACCTTCCTTGGAGCTTGGCTCAGAGGAGGAACTCAATCAACGCTTATTGAATTCAACCCTACAGAAACACTTGTTACAACATAAAACAGCATTAAAATAATAAAATAAAATAAAATAAATAAAATAAAATAAAATAAAACTGAGAATATAGGGTAGCTGATGAAACTAAAATTGTGATATCCGGCATCCCATTGACAGAGAAAAGAGAACAAGTGTTATTCATAGAGGTGTATGAACATGAAGGTTTCTCCTGAAAGGACACAAAAACTGAAACTCTATGTGGTATCTTATTGTATACTCAAAAGTCAGAAATGTCTGAGAAAATCTTGGTGAAATTTTGCATTTACCATAATAGTGTTTCTTTTGCTCATGTGTACTTTGTGTGTGAATATACATATATATACAGACATATTTATGTACACACCAAATTAATCTTCCAGTAATTTTGTCACTAAGACACCTTATGCCTTATCCTCACTCTGAAGTTACTCTGCCGTTTCCTCAAATAAGAAATAAGAAGGGATCAAAAGGCTGAGGAGGCTGTGCATATCGCTCCCATGGCTGTGTTAAATTGCCAGCGAGCTCAGCTCCAGGAGTCTATGAATATGGATTGCTGGGCTGGGACAGCACAATGAAAACACGATGTAGCGACACAATTCAATTCTTATCAGTGGCTCGGAGAACACCTCTGTCTTGAAATGACTAATTACAGAGTCAGTTATTATCTATTAGAGTTTCTATTAACTGTTCCCAACAAGACCCTAATACCATTCGTGCGGAACATCACTGTAAGATGAAAGCCTGGAAGAAAATAAATTTCGACGTTTAATGCTGTTGCATTTCATCCTAAAGCTTCTGGCCTACAAATGCTCTATGGGCCATTAAATTTTGATCACTTCAAGCTTATTCCATTACTACTTTATAGAAAAGACCTTTAATATGTGCAGAAAAGAAACATATTATATAATATATGAAATGATGTTACCATCTCTTTCAAGATGATAAACATCAGAAGACAGCAAATTGCAAAAATGTTGAAATTAAGTATTAGTGATAGTGCCGCGATCGCAGAGTTTCTATTTCTTATTTTTATATTTTGAAAATGAAAAACACCAGCAGAACTAATATTGTCAATATTAAAAAAATGTAGCCTCATTTTGCCTTATGAACAGAAACTTGTTTGCCTTTTGAATACACAACAGATTAAACAGCCTGAGGAACAAACATATTACTCTAAAAATGAAATAAACTGAGTTTCTTTGCTGCAAAATTTCATCAACACAGAGTGTTCAACTACTGGTTCCTCTTTAAAGTGCCCCTAGCTCTGGGTACCAAATAGAGACCATCTAAAAATACATTATAATTTAATTCAAAACCTCTATCAACATGATCCCTGAACTACTTCTCATTACATACATTAACTCCTTTATGACATGATTTTATGTAGCTTTCAAATATTAAGCCAGCTCTTTCAATAACATCCCCAAACCAAAAACAGCTGAGAAAAAAAAAATTTATCCCAGTAAATATTTACAAGAAATGACCGGAGGTCAAGATTCTCTGTGGCAGGACATGTATGCGTAGTAGTAAACTGAATACAAAGATCTTAAAAAATCAGACCAGAAACGAATGGACGCCAGTCAGCCTTTTGTGAAGGACAGAGAGAGGTCACACTTGCCCTATGTATGTATTCCAACACCTACCCGCAACACTGGGCCTTAGGTGGCATGTGAGAGGAGGCTCTAAGAAATGGAAGCCGTGCTCCTCAAGCTGGATGGACTGGATTAAATACAGCAGCCTGCATCTCCTGGAGGCCCTGAGAGGATGGCAGGGGCTTGACCTCCTCTTGGAAGGCAGTGGCATAGCGGTACCCCCAAGCCTCAGGTACACGGGCGGACGCAGTTCTCCGGGAGCGTGCCCAGCAGGCTGCTCTGCAGAATGCATTTAACCTGATGTTTGCTGCACTAGTCATTATCACTGCCCTTATTATTGGTATTATTACTCCTCTTTTTCATTTTATATGGATTTGTGCTGTTCCTTGGGGGACAAAGGAGGCAGAAAGAATGGCCTCCAGGGAGGACTAAATGCGGTGTGATGGAGGACAAGGCTGACGATCAAAATAATAAGGTCAAAGAACTCTGGATCAGCCCAACTCTGAAAGCAGGGGGAGAACGCCCTGGCAAACCCTCTCCCACCTTTGTCTCCCCCTGAAAGGAGAGGAAACCCAGCACAAGATCTGGGAACTGTGACAGGTTACAGGAGGCTGATTGTATGCAAAATTTAATGATGCACTAAAGCATTTTTTAGAGTCTGTAAAAATGCTCTTTGCTGGCTGGAAGAGGGATCCATTTCTGTGGAAGCCTCTTACGATATATTTATTATGGATTCAGAGATTCCAACGAACCACATATCGTCTCGAAGTCTTCTCTTCCAGCATCACCAGTAATGAAAGGAGAGCCACCGAGATTTTTCCTCCTTTAAATGCACCTTAGGAGATAAAATGGGTGCAGTCAAATGTGTTTGTGAGTTTATCAGTTTAAAATTAAGCCCTTTGGAAGTAAGTTTAAATGACATCATTCGGTGAATGTAAAGTAAATCTGTTTTTCCATCCCTCCACATTGCCTTTCTGTTCTTTACTCCCTAGGGCTGTCCGTCTGTCTCTCTCTTGCACACGCACACTCAGAATTTCTGAACACACTAACCTTTGGGGTAAAATCTCACATACCTTATTCAGGTGAAATCCTGTCCTGAGACTTGGAGACATATGTCAGAATAGCACCTGAGATGAGATCTTGAATGTTTTTGAAACCTCCTTAAGATTGTCCAATCTATGCTATACACAGATTCCTTAACTAGTCATCTTAAATATAAAAAAAGAAAAACATAACCCTACAATGCTCCACTCTACTAGTACCAACTGCAGTTATAGTAATGAGGATTTTATCATCCACTTTGGACTTTCATAATGTAATTCTGAATTTTTAAAAAATCCTACAAATAATAATAAAATTTAGTTCCTAGAACCAAAAATATTTACTTTCCCCTATAAATAACACTTTATTGTAATTTGGAGAACTCTAGACAAGAGTTACTGGTATTTGTCACTTATCTTTGACCTTTTTTTCATATGTTACTTTCATATGAGGCTGGATGATACTCATACATGAAAATTTCATATTGTTAGCCCTGCATTTGATAAATTATTAAAGGGATGTGAATGAATGTGGTGTTCAGGTTTTCAGCAATTTTTATCCTTTTGTTCTTTCTTTTTTAAAGAAAAGACTACCTTGTCTATAATACCACAACTTTTTAAAATTTAAGCGAAGATTAGCCTTAAAAGAAAGCATTTAAAGAGACTTACTACCCCTAATCTTCTCAAAGGAGTCCTAAGAATTTTTTCTTTGACACAGGATGTTAATTAAGCTTTTCTAGAATGAGAAAAATACACTTAGGGGCGCCTGGGTGGCACAGCGGTTGAGCGTCTGCCTTCGGCTCAGGGCGTGATCCCGGCGTTGTGGGATCGAGCCCCACGTCAGGCTCCTCCGCTGTGAGCCTGCTTCTTCCTCTCCCACTCCCCCCTGCTTGTGTTCCCTCTCTCGCTGGCTGTCTCTATCTCTGTCGAATAAATAAATAAAATCTTTAAAAAAAAAAAAAAAGAAAATACACCTAGTAGTTCTCATAAACATACATACAGGTAAATACGTTACAATTAAATGCACAGCTGCCTAAAGAAAAAACACATGTATAATTTTTTTCAATATAATCAGGTGTTTAATGACTTTACACAATCAAAAAGGCCTGTAATAGTTTTGTTTTTATTACACTTTCTTGGACTTTTTTTTTTCTTTTTAACATGCAATGCCCCACAATTCCTACAAAATGCAGTTTTGACTAGAGTTAACTAAAGAAAATCTGAACTCATGTAACAAACTGCAGGATGACTCCTAATACTGCCCCAAGTTGTTCAAGACATAAATATATGCTTTGTTTGTGTATCATTACAAATTTTCAAAATATTTTCATATTTGCAACAACTGTGTACTTGTTCAAGAACATGCCCAAGGGTGACATTGCTGGTACTCCTGTGTATGTCATATATTTCTGTTATGTGACAGAGATATGTATTATACATATTCCATATATTATATATCTGTTATGTTTGTAAACTGACTAAATCAACATTATTAATAATTGACAGAAATCCTAATAGACAGTTATATTGACTATAACTGTACAAATATTACAATTTTTTAAAAAGGGTTTTTCTGTAGGCTTCTCATTTGTCATCTCTGTATGTTCATTTAAAAACACTTACTTAATTACAAGCAACTGGGCTAAAATCAAAGAATTCATTTAAATACATACTGAGTGAATTAGACATATGGCATACATATGATTAAACTATAAAATTCTATAATTAACTTATATAGGACAAATAGAAAATTCTCATTTACTTTATGGTCAGACCTTGTGTGTGTGTGTGTGTGTATCTTGCTGAATCATTCATTCACTGAGCAAGTAGGAAGTGCTACTTCTTGATACTGGTGACATAATGTGAACCATCTGCATGTTTACAAAAATAACATTTGAGTAATTATTCCTGTCCCTTTTCAGAAGAATCTTTGTTCCATATTTCAAAATTCAATTCATAAAACCCGAAATTGCTAACACTAAAATTCACGAAAGCTACAACTAAACGCTCTCCCAAAATCTTTAATAAGAATAATCATCAAATAAGAATATAACTTAAATGACATTTACAGTGATAGATGGCATCTGATAGTTACTGGATAAATTATTAAAAAGGAATAAATGCACTGCTAACTTGTATAACATCAGACTGTAATTACATATATTTCTCCTATATGTAAAATGGAAAATGTCACACTTCATATTTCACAACATGACATTTAGTATGATGAGCCTTAAAATCCTTCTTAAAATAACAAAATATCTTGCAGTTTAATATAAATTTGCATTTTCAATACAACCGTAAGACAATTTTTCCAAGGACACAGATAAAGAAAAACTGCAGGTGTGAATATTTATCAGGAAATGTCTTGAGACTTGAAATTCTAGGAAAAAATTAACTGGGTAAAAATTTTTCAAATGAAAGGAGTTTGCAAAGGACTAAACCTGTTTTGCACCTGTGCTATTCCTTATTTTCTGGTATAGGATTTCTAAGTAAATTTTAATCTAGCCTTAGCACATACTTGTTTTTGATTTGTTTTTCCCTTTAAGAAAATTCACCTAAATTCTTAAGGTGAAAACTTGCCATAGAAAACTAGAGTTGGATGAAAGGCAAATTTGCATACAGATACATTTTTATAAACTTGTACATTTTGTTTGCAAGTATTTGTATATGCCTACTGAAGTGCCTACTTAAGATTTCCCAATAGAATTTAAAATGTCAGTTACGGTATTTATTCAACACAGATGGACTTGTACTCTACAGGTGCTAACACTGATCAATAAAATTATTACTTTAAATCAAATAATGAGTATTTGGTAGAACTATTAGCCAAACTAATTTCTCTCGCAGATTATTTTACTTTTTCAATTCGAACTTCCAATCACCTGAGAAGATTATTAAAATTCAGATCCCTAGGTCTCCCCCAACCCCTCCCACTCCCCTGGGGATTCTGATTCTATAGGATTGGGATAAAGATCAGGCATAGCATGTTTAACCGCGTTCATCCTGGGTAAATTTTGTGTAGGTGGTCCTGGGATAGACCAATTACAGTGATACGAAATGCTCCAGATTGATACCTCATGGGAAATAGAATTTCCAATGAAGGCTATCCATGGGACTAAAAATTATAATTGAATTGAGTTGAAACTACATTAGGAATTCCATACAGTACAAAGCCACTTTGCCTTTTATTATACTGCAGCTTCCTCCTAGTGCAAATGATGTTTAACAAGATGAGGATATAATGGGACACCTGTTCTTAGGAGACCTCATGCATGCCAGCAAATTTTCTGTCACTGATGAGGACAGAAACAAATCCAGAATGAGGATGAGCAGCCAAGGTGGCAGTGGATTTGGGGAGCATCCACGAAAGAGCAATGTCAGAGCCTGTGGTGACGTTTTTGGCAAACAAAGACCACTGTACGTTCCGACTGTGCATTAATGATAAAGAAAAGAAGCTAACTAGTTCCTGAGCTTGCAGGTATGCCTTTAAAGAACATTCACCCGAAGTTACAGAAGTTATGAATTCAATATCAAAAAGAAGGGGAAGAGGAGGAGGAAGAGGGGGGAGGAGGACGAGGAGGAGTAGAAGAGTTAAGTTAAATTAGCATAGCGTATCTTGTTGTAGAGAACACTTTCTGGGTGCTCTAGGACATCTCTTTCCTTTCTGATTGCTAGTAAAGATTATTAGAATTTCTAGAATTTGCTAATAAAGCAACGTAAAGTTGAATGAGCTGTGGCCGCTGGAATCTTTATCATCAGAAGTAGTTGTATTACTTTGCTAACTATAGGACAGGAAAGGTGGCTCAGTAACCACATGGGTATATTTCTCATGGCAGGGCTGGAGTGTCTAGGACCTCACTACCTTTCATCTACCTCGAGCTTCCCCTCTTCTCTCAAGTACTTGTGTTCTACATTTTTCATTTGGAGTAAGCCTCTTGGTAGAGAAGGTGAAAATGAGATTTGGATGGTGAGGCTTTTCCACCTGCTCCAACAGCATACTGCTGATTCCCGATATATGCGGTAGTTATGCCCTATAGAGCCACCACGAACATTGAATCAGCAAATACCAGAACCACTGCTCCCGGGGGAAACACAAGGTTAGGTTCCTTCCAACCTCTGGTCACAACAGTTTCATCAACTCATCATTACATCACCTTGTTTTATGTGTGTTTTTGCTTAAAGGCAACCTTATTTTTAATATATATTATTGATTTGTCAACATTTAAAGGTCAGGGGCACTATAGCTCATGCCTGAACAAAGCTTATCTAACACACGTATTTTCTCTATAATGCATGTCACAGCTTTCAACACCCCAGCGCTACCACCTGGGGACAACCATAAAGAGAACAATGATCAAACATAGCATAATGTGTCAACTTGTCTAATCACTAGGTTGTATACCCGAAACTAATATAGCATTGTGTGTCGACGACACTCCAATAAAAAGAATAAAAATAAATAAAATAGCAAAATTATCAATAAAAAGCCCAAAAATGGAATGCAAAAGGTGTGCCACTAAATAGATGGTGAAAAGGACACGTATTTACAGCATGAGGGCTGAAACAAGATGACAGCATTCAACCTCAGCTGGGAAAATGCACATAGGACCACTCAAACTTTTCACCTCTCTGGGAATGTCTGCAAATGACTGCAAAACCAGCACAATTATTGATTTGAGGGGTCGCAAATAAATTTCAATAAGTAGGTGGGGCACAAAGACGGAACCTGTGAAAAATGAGGACTTGTGGTATCATCTGTGCCAAGCCAAAGGCCCCCATTCATTGCTTGCTTCATGCCAAGGGTATTAGTTTTCTAGGGCTGCCATACAAAGTACCATGGACTGGGTGGGTTAAACAACAGAAATTTATTTCCTCATAATTCTGGAGGCTGGAAATACAAGATTGAGTTGTTATTGGGTTTGGTTTCTTCTGAGGCTCTGCTCCTTGGCTGGTAGATGGCTACCTTCTCACTGTGTCCTCTTCTGTGTACAGACATTTCTATGTCCAAATTTCCTCTTCTTGTAATGACATCCATCACACTGGATTAGGGCCCACCCAAAAGATCTCATTTTAAGTTAATTAACTCTTTAAAGGCCTTATGTCCAATTTCAGTCTCGTTCTGACGTACTGGGAGTCAGGTCTTCAACATATTAATTTGGAGGGGTACACACTTCAGCCCCTAACACCATCAATGCCTTTCTAGCACACATAACTTCTCTCCAACTTCAGTTCATTGCTGGCTTGGACTTCCCAAAAGCATTCTTTGTGTTATGCTTCTTGGCTGGGGGTGTCTCTCCTTTTGCCTTTTTTCAATACTTTTTGATATCCAAGCTGATGAGGGCTCTCTTTGCTTTATTCCTCATTATAACGAGTTACAATTTATAATTAGAATTGACTGCTCTGAGACCCCTGTCCCTCTTAGGTCTTACAAAATTCCCTTTGGAGCCTGTGCCCAGAGGATCAGACCCCTTCATACAGTTTCTCTGCATCTTGAACACTTACTATATTAGGAGGCATACCAAGAATTTCCCAGAAATCTATCCAGGCCTCCAAAACCCAACTGTAATCTCCCTTTCTGAGCTTACCCAAGATTCCATGCTCCTGTATACCTTTGTATTTCTAAGAACATGAATACATAGATTGTTTTCCCAGCTTCAGGCCTTTGCTCTCACCATTCTCTCCACCCAGAATTCCTTCTCTATTTCTCCCTGTTGAAATCCCTCCGTTTCCTCTAGGTCTCCCCTAGATGTTACCTCCTTCAGGCTGCTCACTATAATTCTGATCACCAATTACAGTGTGTGGGGGTATTTTCCCATACCACCAAGCGATTCTCCGATACCACACTAACCAGCTGTTCTGCAATTCAACTCAATTCTGACACCATCCATCTGGAGATAGGATCAGATCCCACAAGTTAAGGGCTCAGTCCCACAAGACTGCTCCCCACTTCAGATGCCTATCACAAGTCCAGGCTGTCACCAGTGCTTCTGACCAAAGCACATATCCAAGCCCTATATATCTGAAGTTCCTACAACCTCTTCTTTGAGTTCAATTGATTTGCTAAAGCGGCTCACAGAGCTCATTCTACTTACTAGAGTACAGGTTTATTACAAAGGATACTAAAGGTACAAATCAATAGTTAGATGGAAGAGATGCACAGGGTGAGGGGGTGTGGAATGCCCAGGCTTTCTAGGCATACCACTCTCCCTGAATCTCCTTGTGTTCACCAGTGGAAACTTAGAACCCCATCCTTTTGGTTTTTAAAGAGGCTTCATTACATAACCATGACTGATTAAATCATTGGCCATTGGTCAATGAACTCTATCTCCAGCCCCATACTTCTCCCCAGAGGTTGGGGGGATGGGACTGAAAGTTCCAAACTTCTAATCTTATGGTTGTGCCAGTGGCAGCCAGCCTCCATCCTTAGGTGTCTTCCAAAAGCCACCTCATTAGGTTAACAAAACACACCTTTATCACTCTCGTAACTTAGGAATTCCAAAGGTTTCAGGAGCTCTGTGCAAGAAAGAGGGATGAAGACCAAGTATGTATTTCATAACGCACACTGTATCACAGTCCCTGCCCATTCGAGCCTTCATTCTCCCTCCCAAGAGCTACAATCCCTCTCAACTATATGAAGCTTACTACCTCCTACCTTAAAGTATTTATGTGTGTCCATGTGACATCCCCTGGTAGGTTATAAGCTTCTTGGAACTACTGGTAATGCCTTATTCATCATATCCCCACACCACTGAGCACAGTACCTAACAGATTAATACCAAGTGTTTTGTTGTTGTTGTTTTTATTACCAAGTGTTTTTTAAGTGGATGTACTCTGCTTCTAGTAGAATTTGAATTAGAATTAGATGAACACAGTTAAAGTCCCTCATGACTACTCTACCTTGTTTTTCTGCCAGCTATGAGAAAATCATCTTCCATGTCTGCCATCTGGCTGGCTGGTTCGTTGTTGATTCTCACAGGATAGCATACTTCTGCCTCTTTTCTGATCCAAAAGTTCTTCTATTCAACACTACTGTCCTCTCTCTCACACACGCTCTCAGAAGTGGACCTTGAGGCAGGGCTGGGGGAACATCAGCACAAGTGAAAGAAGTGACAGAGGGATGGGAGGACAGCCAACAGAAAGTACGATATGAAATAGGCTATCCTGGTGGGCAACTGAAACTTAATCCTGCAGGAAAACTTGAGGAAATAGTGTAAAACACTTGCCTCAAAATTATCCCCCTTGAGGATGAAGGGAGCTGGGGTATTTATACACTGATTCCCATCATGCACTGGTGAGAGATGCTACTGGAGGCGTTTCCTCTTGCCTGGAGTGCACAGTCCTCTGGCTCAGAGATGCAGATATTGTGGTTAGAAGCATGCTGGAGTACAATGAAATGGGAAGGCTCAAGGTTACGGGCACTGGTGTGCAGCTAGCTGTGTAACAACCACCTCTCTGGAGCACAAGGCCCTGGTATTTGACAATACTACGAACTCCCACCATCAGTGATTTCAAGGCCCCAGCTGCCAGTTCACTGAACACTGAACTGGGAAGAGAGCCACAGCAGACGTTATTATGCCACCACAGGATATTTTTCCCACAGAGATACAAGAAACAAGTAATAGTAAGATGTAGTATACCAGTTAGCAAGTGATGAGCTTTGACTATGCATTACTCTTGTCTTAATATAATTAACTTATTGGTAACTTTACATAATTTAATTTTTAATAATCACCATGTTTAACAACTGACTCACAAAATTCCTGAAAATTTAACAAATGGCATTTGTGAGTTGACTGGATATGGAGATGGGAGGCACTGAAGTATCAGTTTCAGTGTCTGTTCTTTTTGAACAAAATATACCCTTTTCACGCTATATTCTAACCAGGTATTTTATTCTGCCCATGAGGCAATGAGCAGAATTGTTTAAAAGTCTGGGAACTAGCTGGAGATGGGTCCTTCAGCTAGGAGAAGAGGGTGTACCTGAGCTCAGCTTCCCATAGAATTGCAGGAGCTTCCTTCTCCACTGAGGGCCACAATACTCCATGGGCCCAAGGGTTCCAGAGGCTGGGCAGGTGACTTTCCAGACAAGTCTGATTTCTGACTGCCTGGCCTGCAGCAGACTGATTATTCCTCCACTTACAAGACTGCTTTTTTTTCACTTACCCTATTAAAAGGGAGAAAGAACCACTGGGGAAAGGAGGGCCCTCCACGGAAACACAAACCTACAGCCAGGGTTCCACAGCACCTGGGCCCCTGCCCACTTCTCCTTGGCATGATGAGAGACAGCATAAGTTTCCTATTTGTAGCTGCGCATCTTTTAAGTTTTACCGACAATGCCTACGTATTAATCCACACCACAACATGGTGGAACTTGTCCCAAACTCTTTCAGGACAGTTGGCGACCCATCTTGCAGGGTAACTCCAAAGCCCAATAATAGCTAGGAAATAAATTATTGTCTTGTATTAAAATTTTATTTTCACTCTGTGTGTCTTTTCCTCTGTGGTTCTTTCTATTTCACACCTGGTATCCTCTATAAAATCTCTCTTTTGGTTTTTTGTTTTGTTTTTCAGATTTATGTAGGCATTTGTTTCCCACTTTCTCTTATTTAGTGAGAATCACATCCCTGTTAGACACATTATTTCTTGTCTTCATGAGATATAGTTTTTCCTTTGCCAAGAGCCCATTATTCTCATAACTTAAGCCAGAGGCAGAAACCCAAATCCTGTTTTTCAATACTTATCTATGTAGCCAGATGATCATATCCTATATTCTCCTTTCACTTCCAAATACAGCTTCCAAAACACTCCAGCTTCCCAGCCTCAGAACCACAACTTCCAAAGGGAGACACGGAAGGTCCATGTAATCGCTGTGTCCGTCAAGCACCTGGAACTAGAATATACTGTGCCCACACATGGACGGACATCAGCATCTCCTCTGTTGCTAGGCAACCACGCTGACCAGCAGCACAGGTGTGCTCCTGTTATTCCACCTGGTGGGGGCGGCAGCTCTGATGCACTGGCTCTGGGATCAGAATGGCTGGCAACAGCAGGAGAGGATACGTCACTAACTTGGGACTCCCATTAATCTATAGACATAAAGTAATCTCAGGATGGCAATGATAAGAATGTTTGCTTCCTCTGCTCCCACACAGAATCACAATCTTTGAGGAAGCAACTATACTGGGAGAGATCTCAAACAGAATAGCATTTTAACCTATATACTTACCTAACCCTTGAACATATAACAACTATCGGCTGAAGCGCAGAGCTACACACATCTCCAATCACAGTGTTTACACAAGAGAAAAGCCATCAGCATGACTTGCTTATTTCTACAGCACAAAAGAGTGATTGGTACATGTTTGGTTATAAGTGAATAAAATTTCTCTGCATCCTAAGTATTTATGCTAAAGGTCATTCCAGTGTTCCTAATTCCTGGGTTTTTAGTTATTATCCTTAGCCTTGAATCTGCTTTTGGAAGCAGATGACATGTACATAAAAAATTAATATATGAAAATGTCTGGTATAAGTGGGCACTGAATAGATAATTAATCAATTAATTGAAAGTCAGAAAACTTGGTCTCTAACCCCTGCTCATGCTAACTTTACTAGGAAGATCAAGATACATTCCTAAAATAAGAAGATTAGAGAGACTGCAAATTGGACACCTACAAGCCAACTATGGCTGTGGATATGTTTCATTAAGACAGCACAGTGTTTGAATAAACTTGAACTGGATACTTTTAGGTGGGGCCAGGCTCTCTAGTTTCCATAGTCATCATCACTTCCAACTCTACTGTTGCACTCGAGATAACTTCACATAGGTTCTGCTGGCCCCGCAAGGCATTTGGGTTTGAGAATCTAAATAATATATAATTTCTAAGGTCCCTTCCAACTGTAAAAATCATCATGCCCGTATTATATATGAAGTAGATACTTATGAAATAATAGGAGAAAACTGGATTTGGTTGGTATCAAAATGTAGAGCAAAGAATAAACAACAGGTAAGGGGCACATAGGTGCCTCAGTCGGTTGAGTGTCAGGCTCTTGGTTTCGGCTCAAGTAATGATCTCAGGGTCCTGGGACTGAGCTCATAGTTGGGCTCCACGCTTGGCATGGACTCTGCTTGGGAATTCTCTCTCTCCCTCTGCCCCTCCCCCTGCTCATGCTCTCTCTCTCTCAAAATGAATAAACATAGTCTTTTTTTTTTAAAAAAGAATAAACAACAGGTAAAGCTCAAATTTAACATCAAGATATTCGGAGGTGCAGAGAATATTGCAATAAATTGCAAATTTATTTCCGAAAGAGAAAAGAATAGCTTAATGCTTATAACATCTGGAGATCAGAATTTTAACATAGGGATTAAAACACACATGTAAAAATGGCCTCGTCCTAATAGGCTCAGAACTGCAGGTTATTTGCCCACATTACATAAAACACAGTACAATCTGCCAGTCCTGGCAGCCCCTACTCAGTAACCAGGCTCAGAGCAGAACCAGACGTGAATGGAAATACATTTGGCAACGAGAAACAGACCTCCCACCTCATCCCCATTGACCCCCCACTTTTATGAATGAATTCTATCTGCTTTTATTAAAATTCCACCATCTTCATGCAAAAGCTACTTTAAAAAACACCAGTTCCTGAAATTTTTAAGGATTCCTGTATTTTATATCTCCCCAATATGGTCACAAAGAATCAAATATATCTTTAAAGACTGAAAAACAACCTATTCATAACATCTCCATATACGGAGCAGCCAACTATAAAGCCTTTGATACGTAGCATTTTAATCCCAATTTTATTTACAATCCTTAAATCAGGAGCGAACACAGATTTTTCTCTGAAACAGTTGTTTTCTCTAAAACAGATTTTTCTCTAAAACAGCATGCTCTGAAAAAGTGATTGTAAAGGGAAAACTTACTTTGTCACTTTCCCTAAATTTTAATGAGCTTAAAAAAATACTCTAAGTTTTACTGTCTTTTACATTGCAGAGAGATTTTTAAAGAACAGGTAAGGTGTAATTTTATATATTTTAATTTCTATATACAAGAAATAGAAAAATAAAGTAACTGCCCAATAAACATATGAAAGCATATCACTAATAATCATGGAAAACCCAAAGAGTGGTCAGATATCAATTTCTAGCTATCAAAAAGGTAAAGTTACACAGACACACACACACACACACACAGAGAGAGAGAGAGAGAGAAACGAATACAGCCACTCATAAATTCTGGTGGATTGGTATAGTCATTCTTTGGGGTAATTTGCCAATATGTATCCAGAGCTTTAAGATATTCATGCACTTTGATCTAGTAATTACACTTCTAAAAATGTATCCTAAAAAACGAATCAAAAATGCAGCCAGAGATTTATGTTCAATACTACAATCTACAACAATACTATAATAATGAAAAGCTGAAACAGCCTGAATGTCTAAGACTGAAAGAACAGTTACATAAATTATTGTACCCCCACTTGAAGATCTATCATGCAGCCATTAAAAAGCTTGCTTCTTGAGGAATATGTAGTAATGTGGGCAATATGTGGCAATAGGATGTTAAGTGGGAAAAGCAGATGGCAAAGTCCAGGTAACGCTAGGATCCAGTTCTGTGTAAGAGTATTTATAAAGACTCTCTGCTTGTTGATCTGGGTGAAGGTTCACAGGTCAGGTATGTTCAGTTTGTGAAAATCCAATAAGCTATACATCTGTGTTATTCATATCTTTCTGCATGCATGATATACAGCAATAAAAGATTTGTTGAAGGTCGATTTATTATGTTTTAAACAAATGCCCAGTCAAAAAAGGGAAGCTTTTTTAATATCTAGTAAGTGCCTTGGTAATTTGTTAGAGTTGGAGGAAGGCCTATCTAGAAACAAAAAGGAATACCTATAAAGCAAAAGGGAGCTACAGGAATTAAATGAGATAATTTACATTAAGTTTTCAGAGTCCGGCCTTGCACAGATGTTGTATGTTCAAAACTGTTAGATTCATTATAAATCCTTTAAACCTATCATAGAACAGGACTTGAATTCTTACTGAGAAGGAAGGTATTTATTGAAAACCATCACTAAAAACACAATTTGGAGAGGATACTGTGCTACTGAGTCAACTCCCGCCCCACCACTATCGTGGCTTACCAGCAGTGGCTCTCACTGCCACGTTCACCTCCTGATGTGACCTTCCCACCTCTCCTTCCTCACTGCACCTCACAAAGTTCTAGGGCTAGCCTGAGGCATCATCTCTCATCTGACCCCCGATAAGATAGCCAAATCTTAAAGCTTAAGGATAACCAAATTGTTTTAATTTGTCTCCAGATGCAATGAAATCACGTACTTTGGTGGTAAGTGGCTGGGTGATAGCTGGTGGATCAGAGATCTCTAAAGCCAAAAATTTCCATAGCTGACTTTATTAATGAAGTAATCTTACAGGATATCAGTTGTGGGTAACATTTCCTTCCTTCATTAAGATTTTTTTTTACAGTATGTAACTTTTGATGGGACACTCGGGTTCATTCCTAGCCTAGAAACTACATTGCTAAATTAATAATAACCTCTTTTTCCAAAGGTCAAGTACGACGGAGGTTGGTTTTACTCAATACACATTTAAAGCACAAATCTTCCTCTCTGGATGATATCACTCCCTTGGTCACCTCTCCCTTCCTTTCTACTCCCATATCATCAGGTCAAACTATCCCCTTGGAAGAGAGGAGACTTCCATAACTGCACCGTGGGAGAGTTTTCATACAGCTGAAAAAGAGAAAGACGCGCTGAAATTTCTACTACATTTACTCGGACCATAAATCCCAGACCTCCTGTGTTTCCTCTAAATGGTGGCTCAAACATTTTTAGACAAATTGGAACTTATTAAGATAAATACACATTGTCGAGATTGTCCAAAGGGCATGGAAGAATTCAAGCTGTTTCTTCCCTTTTAAAGGAGACTGGCTTGTTCCTCCTTTAGTCAAATTCATAAGTAAAACCTCCATCTAGAGCTAACTGATTTCTTCTCCTGCCTGGATTACCTTTCTATTTTGTCTTTATTTCATCTTATTGGTTACTTTTAGTTTCTATCTCCAGCCATACCTAAACAGAAGAAAATTATTTTTCACTTATTAAAACTAAATTAAATTTTTCTAATTATAAATGTAATGCCTACTCATTCCTAAATTTTGAAAAAAAAATTAATGTTTAAAAAAATAATAAAATCACTTGAAATACCATCATCCAGAAATCACTACTATCAATATTTTGTTCCATGCATATACTTAAAATTATAACATGTAACCAAAGGACATTTGTCCATTACTTCTCTGATCATCAAAGAGTTCATAACTTAAAGGTAAAAAGGTACTACAATTGAAGCTATGAGTCCACTGGTAACGCCACCAGATTGTGTCAAAGATCCATAGAACACTAGGTCACTGGGACAAAGAGAGAGAGTCTGCCAGGCAGGAGTATCTCTTTAAGCAAAGCTGATACGTAAACATCAGAAATTTAAAAAAAAAAAAATTTATATATATATATATATATATATATATATATAAAATGTTTAACTATAAATATATATGGTATTTGGCTTAAATATCATAGCTAAGACTTAAAATACAATTTAAATTACTATATTTAATTTATACATTCTAAATATCCATCTATTAAAAAAAAAAACCAAAACTAGATTTTTATCCATAATACTTATTAAGGGATGCCTTTCTTAACCCAGTGATTCTCAAAATGTGGCCTACAGAATACAACCTATATAAGAATCACCTAGAGAACTTGGTAGTAATGCAGATGTTCAACCCTTACCAAAGACCTAAGAAAAGAGAATTTCTAAGGGCTAAGTAGGAGTGGCAGGGAGGAAGACCTGGGGAATCTGCATGTTTATAGGTATTCCAAGTCATTCTTACAGCCCTAAAATTAGAGAACCACTCTTTTGTTTCTTAACAGAAATGGCAACTGCAATTGTTTTTAGAATCAAAACTCCAAAAACCAGATTTACATTTTTGGTGTCACTATACAGATTTGGCCAGTAATAACTGCACACTTAATACGATTTATTTATGAGAATGACTTTCTCCCAAACTGAATAAAATCGACAATATGTAAAGAGATAGAACAAATCATATCATTGCAATCCTTACTTTCCCCTTTCAAAAGAGAAAGGCTTCTCTCTTGCAAGAGAGAAGGAAGGCTTTAACCTTGGTCATGACGGAAGTTAGAGATAAATGGGGTACAGAGCACAACTTGGTTAAAATTGTGAAAGCAACCCTAATCCAGAAACACATTTTAATCCTGACCACCAGCCTGTTAGAATAACTGTGCAAAGCTCTGTGCATGAAAAATAGACAAGGCAAGAAACAACAATTGTTGGAGAGGATGTGGAGAAAGGGGATCCCTCCTACATTGTTGGTGGGAATGCAAGTTGGTACAGCCACTCTGGAAAACCGTGTGGAGGTCCCTTAAAAAGTTAAAAATTGAGCTACCCTATGATCCAGCCATTGCACTACTGGGTGTTTACCCCAAAGATACAGACGTAGTGAAGAGAAGGGCCATATGCACCCCAATGTTCATAGCAGCAATGTCCACAATAGCTAAATCGTGCAAGGAGCGGAGATGCCCTGCAACAGATGACTGGATTAAGAAGTTGTGGTCCATATATACAATGGAATATTACTCAGCAATCAGAAAGAATGAGTTCTCAACATTTGCTACAACATGGACGGCACTGGAGGAGATAATGCTTAGTGAAATAAGTCAAGCAGAGAAAGACAACTATCATATGATTTCTCTCATCTATGGAACATAAGAACTAGAATGATCAGTAGGGGAAGAAAGGGATAAAGAAAGGGGGGTAATCAGAAGGGGGAATGAAACATGAGAGCCTATGGACTATGAGAAACAAACTGAGGGCTACAGAGGGGAGGGGGGTGGGGGAATGGGATAGACCGGTGATGGGTAGTAAGGAGGGCACATATTGCATGGTGCACTGGGTGATATACACAACTAATGAATCATCGAGCCTTACATCGAAAACCGGGGATGTACTGTATGGTGACTAACATAATATAATAAAAAATCATTATTAAAAAAAAAAAAAAAGCTCTGTGCATGAGATTTAATGAAGGGGAAGCCACGATGTTTAGTGGTGTACCAATGGAAATTTAATGAGACTTTCTTGAGGTTACACTCAAGATGTACAAATTTTGGGAGAATACACTCCTGAAGATTAACAATACCAGTCAAAGAACTCAGTGCTATGTGAGTTCACAAAATTAAGTCTTTAAAAGTCCCTTTTAGAAGCAATAAATTAGTAATTACTAGTTTCCCTGCCATTTCTTTTCTTTTTTTTTTCGATTTTATTTATTTATTTGAGAGAGAGAGAGCACAGAGGGAGAGTGAGAGGGAGAAACAGACACCCCCCTCAACTGGGCTCCGTCCCAGGATCCCAAGATCATGACGAGAGCCAAAAGCAGACGCTTAACCGACTGAGCCACCCAGGCGCCCCTCCCTGCCATTTCTATAGACAATGGTTTCCCTCAAATTTAGAATCCTTTCTGGATGGCACAATAATGTTAGACCTGGTCAGACTAGTTTAAGGTTTCAGTGCCACAACCCAGCCAAGACCAGACCCCTGGGGATTTGATGGCTGCTGTGCAGCGTGTCAAGCAGGCGTTGGAACTGTTGGAATGGACCAACTGCCTCCAGAAACATGAGAAACTCTGACTGCAGGAGATTGGAGACAAAACCATTACAAGTTAAACTAGAGACCCTGTGTTTTGGTAATGCTACTATGTAAATTAACAATCCTTAATAACTCTGATCTTTCTGCTGAGAATTACAGGAGTGTGGTGGACAGTGGGTAGACAGTGACTAGGATTCTTGGGCCAGATCTATTGCTTCATGGAGCGCAGAAGTGCTGGGAAGACTGAGCTCAGACACTGTGTTCTCCTCCAGGGATTCACACTGCATGGGGTCCCTAGGTGCCTCAGTCAGTTAAGTGTGGGACTCTTGACTCAGCTCAGGTCATGATCTCAGGGTTGTGAAATCGAGCCCTGCATCCAGCTCAGTGCTGGGTGTGGAGCCTGCTTAAGATTCTCTCTCCCGGGGCGCCTGGGTGGCACAGCGGTTAAGCGTCTGCCTTCGGCTCAGGGCGTGATCCCAGCGTTCTGGGATCGAGCCCCACATCAGGCTCCTCCACTATGAGCCTGTTTCTTCCTCTCCCACTCCCCCTGCTTGTGTTCCCTCTCTCGCTGGCTGTCTCTATCTCTGTCAAATAAATAAATAAAATCTTTAAAAAAAAAAAAAAAAGATTCTCTCTCCCACCCTTCCCCCTGTTCCTTTACCAACGCACGTGTGTGTGTGTGTGTGTGTGTGTGTGTGTGTGTGTGTGTCTATATATATACACTGCAGTTGGTCATCTGCCAAGGGGTATCAGAATAAGGCCTGGAAGTCTAGAAACAGCCAAGTCCAGTTCAAGTAAGGGTGATTTAGGTCAGAAACTGATACGGTTTTGGGGTGACACTGTGACCATCAAGGAGCCCTCTGGATTCTTACTGGTGGTGGCACTAATCAGGGCTGAGGGCACTTTAGTGCCTATCTTGCAAGGGAGGACTTTAGGAAGCCAGATGTGATACAGCTATTCCTCCAGCTCTTGAAGATTAATCCCTGGCAAAACCCTATCAGGTGCAGAATTGCAGGTTCTCAGGTCATGGTCTGACTTGACTTCCAATGTGGCAAGGTGAGCCTTAAGGAGCCTCACTCCTCAGGTTTGCAGGCTCCAGTGTGAATAAAAACACTGAAGATCCCAAACCTGTCTGAGCTTTGGGTGGTGGAAACCACCCTATGCTTGGGATAATAGGACCCTATAACTTCTTTACTAAAGCCATTGAAGGGAGAATCCTCCATGGTTGTTTCCTGAGGAGTGCAAATTCTCAGCCCCCCGATATTTTTTTAAGACTTATGGATTCCCTTTTACCTCCACCTGGCAGTGTCTCGAGTTCGCCTCCAAACAGAATGAAAAGAATTATGATAACTGTTAAGCACAGTCACAGAAAAAGAAGACAAGCTGCAAATAGCAAAAATCTCTGAACTACCCTGTCAAATATTAAGAATTCCCAGGGTGGTGGGGGAGCCCTCAAAAGACTGACCAGGGGAAAGTACAGCAAAACTGACAGATGTGAGAAAGTTCTTCCCCCACCTCCAACCCTGCCAAAGAAAGCCTGTCATGTTATTCCTTTACCCAGGATCAGTCTCGATCATGAGCACTCACCCTCCATTATTACAAACTGACATTAACACAATGATTCTGCAGGCTTCTCAGACAGTTTCCAACAGCAAATCCTAACCTCAGAGGAAAGTCATTCTCATCTGTAATATTATTTTGGACTTCAAATTTGATTCAGTTTACTACTCTCCCAAAGACACATGGCCCTCAAGGCCTTTATGTGTGGTCTTCCCTGCCTAGAACACTCTCCTTTCCCTTCCAGTTCTCCCCCTGACCACGGGTTACTCTGCCTGAAAGTCAGATCATAATTGCTTTTCTTCAAGGAAGTTTCCCTAATCCCCGCTGACCAGGCTATAAGCTCTATTAAATATTCCCACAAAATTGCACACTCCTCCTACTTGGCACTTACCATACTGTAATTCAATGATTATTTGAGTAATTATTTGTTCAATCTCTAAATTCCTAATAGACCATAAGTTTCATGAAGCCGCGACAGTGTCTTACTCATTGCTGACTGTGACCCCAGTGCTGAGTATATAAGAGACGCTGAGCATATCTACAGGATGAATAAAAAAACACCTTAAAAAGTAAAATCAAGGTAATGTTATCACTAAGGTACTTTTACTTTATTAAGACTATGCAAACCTAACCTCAACCATTATTTTTAAAGAAAATTATGGCGTAAAATGTTTAACAGATATTGTTAACCTTTAATTTTTCATTCTGTTTTAGCTCATAAACTGAACCAAAAATGATGAGTTCAAAAAAATATTTACCTAAAATAGAATGAGTCATTTCATAAACTGGGCCTGCAAATAAAAATGGTAACTAAGTAGTCTTACAGTGACCATGGTTCCAGTTAAATAATATCCAATCAAGGCAAGATATGGGTATTAAACATTCATGAGCTGTTCAGAATATTATGAATTAATCAGTGTTTCCTCATTTAAATGTTTAATATTTAATGCTAGTGCTTCTACAGTCTCTTGAAATTATTACACTTTACTATGTACCTTACAACCGAATAACAATAAAGTTAATACATAATATCTGGGTACTCTGGTTCCATAGTGATCTGTACATTACAGGAAAACATGATTGCAGTGTATTAAGCTTTTGATGAAATTCACAACACATTTATCTCAGATGCAAAGAGATAATACAACAACAAAAACAACTCATGATAAGCAAAAGTAAGTGCTTGTGGGATGTGACTGCCTTTCATTCATGATGAATTATTTGTAGAAGCTTACTAAAAATCTGGTTTTCGTGAACTCTCCTAGACAAATATGAGGTATGCTAAAGGCATTTTAGATAATACGAAGTATTCCAGCGTGCACGTCAGTCTAGTAAATCTTCTAAACACTAGCTGTGGAAATAGAATATCTCCCCAAATGAATTAATTTCTTTCAAGTCCTCTCAGGCACCTGGCATTTAAAATTCAGTAACAGCCACAAATGTTTCATTCTTACATATACTCTATCACTCAGAAATCTCAAGGAAATTAATTGCAATTCGTTTTATCTCACAACATACCCAATTCCTGTAACCCTATTAGGGAAGCACCTTTGTGCATCAAATACAAAACAATGGGGCTGTTATGGGTTGAACTGTGTACCACCCTTAAAATTCATATATTGAAGTCCTAACCCCTAGGACCTCAGAATGTGACCTTATGAGGAGATAGGGTCTTTACAAAGGTAATCAAGTAAAGAGAGGTCATCAGTGTAGGCTCTAAACCATATGACTGTTGTCCTTATAAAAAGGGGAAATTTGCACACAGAGACACATGCATACAAGGAAGACAATGTGAAGAAAAGACACCCATCCATAAGCCAAGGAAAGGGGACTGGAACAGATCTTCGTGGCTCTCAAAAGGAATCAACCCTGCCCTGGGGATTTCAGATTTCTAGCCTCCAGAACCGTGAGGCAGTACATTTCTGTTGTTTTAAGGTATCTAGTTTGTGGGACTTTGTTATAGTTGCCCTAAAAAACAAATACAGTGACCTAAGTAAAATACTGTTCATTACAACAGAAATATTCCATTCATAAAATATGTAAAAATTAAATTTCCTAGTGAAGCTGCAATTTGCCTCTAGCACATATATTAATATAAGAAATTATTATATATTATTAAATGTGACTTCTTACAAGGTCAGTGTTACTTAGGAGAGTTTCAGCTGCTATGGCACTTGTTCCTCCAAAATTTCTCTTTCCACATTGATGTATAGTTTTAGCATGACATTGCCTTTTTCCCTTTTCAAATTAAATTATTTCTGTCTATCTATATACATTCATAGCAAAACTAACTACAGCAAAGAATGAAATACAAAATATGGTCATTTTCATCAGATGAATAACCCGATTTTTCATTAAGTAAAGCAAATTTAGAACAGATACACAAATGCATAAATGAGTATATCTACATGCATATTAATAGTCTTGCACTGTTGATGCCACGACCATTATCGTTAATGCATTAAAAATACTCAATAGGACATGTAAATCATTTTTAAACACTTAATACCTACATGTATTATGTTTGGATGCTTTATGCTAGAACTATATTTTCGTGAATAAAATTACATTCTAGGTGCTCTACAGTTTTCTAGGTAAGGAAGTATTTGGTGAATACACAGACACACACTTCCTTCTTTATATAATCAGTGTATATATATAGGTGTGTGCACGTGTCTATTTTTCAACTCCCTTCATCCTACCTCAATTGATTTATAATTTAGGCTTTCATCTCAAGTTTGCATGAACTGGAGTATATATTTATTTTTTTAGTTAGTTTAATAACTTTTAATTCTCAAAATGCCTATTGTGAAAAATCCAAAATGAAGAATATTATTTATAATCTGAAATTTTCACTGAGTGAAAAGTAATTTCCCCAACATCATAATTCAAAGGCCTAATGTGGGACTAGGCTGTTCACAGGTGATGGAAGAGAGGCAATGATATTCTAGATTACAGCCCTTCCTTTCATTTTAGTGGACAAATTAGTATGATATTTTAAGAATATAAATTTGAAAATGACATTTCCTTTCCTACTCTGTGCCTCTCACATAGGCTATGTACAATATTTAGCTACAAGATGCATGGTTAAAAGGAAATCATGTTCTCAAGACATAGCCAAATGCAAAATAATTAAGAGTATAGTTTACTAAGATTCTATAAAATAAACCATATTCTAAAGTAAAATTTCAAGAAATGTATGGAAAAGTCAAACTACTATTAATTCATGATAAACTAAGATATGAAAAAATTTAGCAGTATACATTTAGTTATCCAAAAGAAGGTATATAAAATGTTAAATCTAGGGGCATGTGGGTGGCCCAGTTGGTTAAATGTCTGCCTTTGGCTCAGGTCATGATCTCAAGGTCCTGAAATTGAGCCCCACATCAGGCTCCCTGCTCAGTGGGGAGTCTGCTTCTCCCTCTGCCTCTGCCCCTCCCCCGTACTCATGCTTTCTCTCTCTCAAATAAATAAATAAGACCTTTTAAAAAATGCTAAATCTAGAATAGGGTTAAGGTTAGAATATTATATTAGTTTCAGGTATACAA
This sequence comes from Ursus maritimus, assembly GCF_017311325.1. Lineage (NCBI taxonomy): Eukaryota > Metazoa > Chordata > Mammalia > Carnivora > Ursidae > Ursus > Ursus maritimus. The sequence continues at coordinate 84,192,215 of NW_024425563.1, forward strand.
CATGGTGATTTGACATTTATATCCATTTAGAAACGCTCACTGTGATTAAGTGTAGTTACCATCTGTCACCAAAGTTATTACATTATTATTGACTACCTTTCCAATGCTGTACTTTTCATTCCTGTGACTTATTTATTTTATAAATGGAAATTTGTACCTCCTAATCCCCTTCACCTATTTCACCTATCCCCCCACCTCCTTCCCCTCTGGAAACCACCAGCTTATTATCTGTATTCATGAGTCTGTTTCTTTTATTTAAAGTTTGTTCGTTTGCTTTGATTTTTAGATTCCACATATAAGTGAAATCATATGCCATTTGTCTTTCTCTGACTTATTTCACTTAACATTATACCCTCTAGGACCATCCATGCTGTCACATATGGTGAGATTTCATTCTTTGTTTTATGGCTGAGTAATTTTCCATTGAATTTATATACCACATCTGTATCCACTCATCTGTCAGTGAATGCTTAGGTTGCTTTGATACATTGGCTATTGTAAATATTGTTGCAATACACATAGAGGGGCATATATTTGAATTAGTGTTTCCATTTTCTTTGGGTATATACCCAGAAGTGGAATTACTGGTATCTAGTTTGAGATATCTTTGAGAAATCTCCATACTCTTTTCTAGAGTGGCTGCACCAATTTACAATCCCACCAACAGTCAATGAAGGTTTCCTTTCTCCACATCCTCACCAACACTTGTTATTTCTTGTCTTTCCGATACTAGCCATTCTGACAGATGTGAGGTGATATCTCATTGTGATTTTGATCTGCGTGTTCCTTGTGATTAAGACACATGTCTGTCTGTTGGCCATCCCTATGTCCTCTTTGGAAGTCTATTCAGATCATCTGCCAATCTTTTGATCCGGTTGTTTTGGTTTTTGGGTTTTTTTGGTGTTGAGGGTATATGAGTTCTTTACATACTTTGGACATTAACCCCTTATCGGATATATCATTTGCAAATATCTTCTCCCATTCAGTAGTTTGCTTTTTCATTTTGTTGATAGTTTCCTTTGCTGTGTAAAAGCTTTTTAGTTTGATGTAGTCCCAATAACTTATTTTTGCCTTTCCTTCCCTTGCCCAAGACAACGGATCCAGAAAAATACTGCTATGGCCAACACATATGCTTTCTTCTAGGATTTTTATGGTTTCAGGTCTCACATTAAGCTTTTTAATCCATTTTGAGTTTTTTTTAAATATGGTGAAACTGGTCCAGTTTCATTCTTTTGTATGTAGTTGTCCAGTTTTCCCAGCACCATTTGTTGAAGAGACTATCTTTTCCCCACTATATATTCTTGCCTCCTTTGTCATACACTAATTGACTGTATAAGTTGGGTTTATTTCTGGGCTCTCCATTCTGCTCCAGTGATCTATGTGTCTGTTTTAGTGCCAGTACCGTACCATTTTGATTATATATCTTTATAGTATAATTTGAAACCAGGGAGCATAATTTCTCCAGCTTTGCTCTTCTTTCTCAAGATTTTGGCTATTCAGAGTATTCTGTGGTTCCATACGAATTTTAAGATTATTTATTGTAGTTCTGTAAAAAATCCTATTGGTATTTTGATAGGGATTGCATTGACTCTGTAGATTGCTTTGGGTAATATGGACTTTTTTTTTTTTTTTTTTTTTTTTTTAACCAGAGGTTTCCCAGTCCTCTTCCAAGTCTACCAGCAATCAGATCTATTGGAAATCCTAAAATAATCTGACACCAACTCATTTATCAACTTACCAGCTATTAATAGTCAAGTACTATAAGCCAATAACATCTATTTCAATATACTGTCTTTGGGATATAACTAAATGCAAAAGAGAGGGAAGAATCATATTCTAGAGGGTAAACATGTATTTTTAAGGGGAAATAAAATACCACATTCTTTTATTTAAATCTTCTAATTGCCTTATTATGATATAATTACTACTTTAGATACTTTACATATCACCAAATCAGAGGTCTAATAAATCACACTTGGGAGGTAGGTGTTATGTTCATCTCAATTTTTTTCAACAGCAGTCTGCTTTAAGGAGATATTCCTTTCACTCCAGTATTTAGCCTGAACTTTATCAAATTTTCCAACACTCCTTATCATGAAACCGTTTCCATTATGTCCTTTGTGTGTGCTTATGTGACTTAGCTCCCACAAGCATCTGTGTTCTAGGCCTTCTTTGACTTCAGAGCCCCTATATTTAAAAGTCTAATGGACTTATTATATTACACATACGGATACCATTCCTATTTGGAGAGCCAAACATTTCTTTGTTATAACGACTGTTAAGTTAATCCTAAAGAAAATAATTTACATATGGTGCTATTGCTATTTATTGATTTCTATGGCTTGTTTAAAATCAGTGGTTGTGTTGTTCCAATTTGTCTTGATTTTGTTTGTTAATTATTTGATGAAGTTTAAAGCAGCCAAGTGTTGAGTAGAAGAATCAGTGAGGAGCTTAAGTCTGATTTTTCATATCATCCTATGGTCTATTTGCAAAGTCAGGAAATATAAGAAACTGATTTTCTGAAGTATGTTAGTTATGTACAAGTCCCTGTGATTCTTGACTTTGCTAACATACTGTACACCAGTCATTTTAAAACAAATGTATTTAAAAGTTCACCCTTTGGTACTTAAGCAATCGTGAGTTAACAACTTGCTCTCAACCTTTTCCAACTGCCAACTAAAATGAATACTTCTGATAATAGTTCTAAACCTTTCTTTAAACACACACTG